>NC_137458.1:229194259-229666470 GCF_964235325.1 Thermobia domestica
TACGATGGATGAAATAAGTAAGTGCGTATGAAAGATGGCTGTACTACATGCTATTTCCCACCTGTGGCATATTTCTGCACAGTGTAAAGGACTTCTATTTTATGTTTACAAGTGCAGCGTTACTAGGATGAAACCATAACAAGTGCTATTGAAACTCGTATCATTGCCAAAATCAACTTTTTCCCACTACCTTCGATTGCGTGCACACCTACCATCCCTGGCGCTGCTGGTCTCTTCGGACTTTCCCCTCCCGTGCTACCACGCGGACCCACCAGCTTCATCCTGTCTGACTCCGTTAAATAGTATTTTTCTTTCAATGGCCACATAGCAAAGGTTGGTTGGCGTTTCTTAACTGTAGGTTTTATTCTACGCACCCTGAAGCCGTATTTATACGCAAATCGTAAAAGAATTGTAATTTTTCAGCAATTACTTCTTGTGGCCCCTTTGGATTTTATCTTGCCAAGTGAGGTATTTTCATGGTGCCCAGAGGAAACCTTTTAGGTTATAATAAGAAGGATATTAGTGAAAGATTTATAATTTTTTAACAATTCTTTCTAGTGGTGCGGCAAAAGTAGACCTGTACGTTCTAATGGAGCCTATATAATCTAGCGTAAAAAGCGATAAGCTTCATGAATCAAGCTATCTTTTGTTGGGGTATATCTTCCACACCTGCACCTGACCTTTTCGAAGCATTTTAATATTTTTAATTTTATACGTAGATCAGCAGTTGTGATTTTTAAATTCATTTGATGAATAAATCTAGTGCTGTTCCTCTAGTAGCAATATTTCTGTAAAGAGTATTTTTTTTTTTTTTTTTGTATTCCATAAGCATTCACTTTTCTCATATAATTATAAAAGTAATTTAATGTAAAATAAGCATAACCGCATGCCGGACACTTTTCCTTTCCCCTGAAAATGTTTTGGAATCAGGTGTTTACACTAGGCAATCTAGTCGTATTCGCTAGGCAATCTGATCGAATCGACCACAGAAAATAGAACGTATTTCAATTCAGTTGCCAGTCGATTAGTCGCTTTCGATCAACAAGCGATTAAGTCGAAGTTCTGTTTACACGATCGATTAAGTTGAAAGTGATATCAATTCAACTGAATCGAACGCAAATCGACTAAGTGTAAACGCCCCATTAAACAGCAATCCTTTGTGAAGATACTTCAGAAAGTTTCTTCTGTTTTCAGGTTCGAAATGATATACTAAAGTTTCATAACTTGTGACAACGTTCTTAACAACTTCATCATCTTTACATTCACAGTGCAGAAGCAACTGGTTGAAAATGCCCATCCTCAGTGGCGTATTTACGATTTTGTTTCGGGGGGGGGCTTCACTAACTTTAGGGGGGCTTTCCCTGAAAATGTGAAAATTCTGCAATATATTTAATATACTTTACTATAGTAAGTAAGATTTCGGGGGGGCTTAAGCCCGGAATCCCCCCTAAATACGCCACTGCCCATCCTATTATGTTTCATGCCAGAAGTAAGCTTTCCCAGAACCGAACGTGGACAGATTACACTGACCAACAGTGCAAAAAAAAAAAAAAAATAAAATAAAATAAAATAAAAAAAATAAAATAAAAAAAAATAAAAAAAATAAAAAAAATAAAAAAAAACAAGGCGTACTTTATAGTTTTTGAGCTGCTGAAAACAAATATGTCTTTAGATTTTAGTTTACATTCTCAGATCTAGAAATAATGCAGGTTATGATAGATCCTTTACATAATTTCAAGAAAATCAGAACACTATAAATTGGAAGCCTTTGTGCTCTACTCCTAATTATCCAAGGACGGCAAATGATACATAATTGAAAAGGAGTCTAATACGGACTCACTTACTCTTATGGAACACGGAGTCTAATAAAAGATTTTCGGGGTCGATCACACTTATTTGTAAACTTTCAGTTTATTTTATTGCCTAAAGAAACATATCCAGAAATTCTAGAAGATGCCCAATGCACCAATATATGATAACAAAGCGCTCTGTTGGAGTGTAGCCACATTGTATTCTTCTTAGTCATTTGTCATCTCCATGTACGTTGTTGAGCTGTCTATAGGTTTAAGTGTCACAGGGAATAATATCTTTGAGTGATTATTTAAATTACAAATGTTTTTGTGACATTCACAATGCCTCGAAGATATGTTAGCCACCTCGAAGACAATTTTTGTTATGTCTGTGGTGAACACGCAGTGACGACTAAGAGGGGAAAATTAACAGCTTTTTGAAGTAGGCTTACGAACTATACTTCGACAGCAAGATTGATGAAGATAAGCAGTGGGCACCTAGTACAATAACAGCTTCGCGTCACTGGGCATAGTTGAAAAACAAACGTTCATCAAACATGCCATTTGGTGTTCCGATTACATATCGCCAACCAGCAGACCACGTAAGTGACTGCTACTTCTGTGGTGTAAACATTCACTAGGAAAGAGCGATACAAACATAGCCTCTTCAGAATCTGAAGTTGCATCAGATTTTTATTTTTTGGAGGGGAACTCACCACATTCTGCAGCAAAAAGTGATTTAAATGACCTCATGCGAGACTTCAATATAACTAAGTTACAGGCTGAGATTCTTGGATAAAGACTTAAAGAACGGAATTTACATGATAGACATACTCTTATCTGTTTGGGAATCAGTGATTCTTTTAACAATTAAAAGCAATTTGAATTTGTTCTAAAATTAATGTTTTTTTTTTTAGCTGTTGGTACGATACATGTGGCAAAGAAGTGGAGTCATTTTGTCGACTCTTCAAAGAGCAATCTCAACGTTATTTTAATACACAATGGCAATATCCTCCCAATCGTACCCATTGCTTATGCTATACATATGAAAGAAAAACAATATCATGAAATCTACATTAGAACAGGTTCAGTATAACATTCATAAATGGCGCATTGTTTCATATTTCAAAGTTATAGGCATAGGTCTACTTTCAGAACTACAGTGTGGATACAAAGAACATTGCTGGTTCTTATGCGAGTGGAATTCTCGAGCCCAAGACAGTCACTATCAGGGAAAATAATGGCCACAACGCAGTTCAATGGAAGAAGGTAGTAATGCCCCACTAGTACAGCCATACAATATTTGTTTTGTTTTCGTTCTATAATTAATAATTAAATTGCTTTTGTTTCTATTTCATTCCGTATTTAATAATTTAATTGTTTTAAACATTTTCATATTCTTTGTTATTGTTGGTAGGTATGGAATGAGGCCACGTGTACCACGAATCAACCTTATGTTCCAAATTCTCAATCTTCCTTGTATGCACATCCAGCTGTTTCTTTATTTTTACCATATCAACTCGCACCACGATCTAATACTTCTTCGCGCTTCTTTAATTCACCAATAACCAACTGCTCTACTATTCCATTTCGTTTTTTAACTTGTTCTAACTCCTCATCTCTCTTTTTTAATTCATCTACTAAACATTGCATCAATTCGAGTTTACAGTCACAATTTTTATGCTCTATTTTTTCTTGTTCTTCTTTTTCTTCTTTCATCCTCTCCTCCTCTACTATTTCGTTTGTTTCTTTGACAACCTCGTCTACCGTATTCTGTTTGTTAATAGCTTCAGACGAACTGGGCTTGCTTTCAGTAATATTTGGTGTTTTTTGGGTTTCCATTAATTTTTTATTCTTCCTTCCTTTGTTATTATATTTCTTCTCGTACGTTGTAATATGTCCATTATTAACTTGTACTTCTTCTTCTTCTTCTTCTTTAGAGTCTAAGTCACCAATAACCTTTAGATTACTTTTTATTTCCTGATTTCCTTCTTTGTGACTGATTACTGAACTGTCCTGTTCAAAACTTTTAACTTCTTTCTGTACTTCTGTCTCCATGACAACCAAACCATTAATATAATGCTCCGTTGTCAGTTTTAAACCTGCACCATCCTTGTTTGCAGACAAAGAGATTTTGGAATTGTTTTCCGCACAATTTACTTGACTAGTACCGTAGTCACTCCCTTGCACTACGTTTGTTTGAAACTGTTGTATTTGCTGCACTCTATTCGAAGAAGTTTTGCGTTTGCAGGCATATGCAAAATGATTATTTCTGTGGCATGAAAAACATTGTTTTTCATATGCAGGACAGTTACGGAAAGCATGAAATTTGTTGCATCTTCTGCATGGAAACTTCCTTCTTTGATTTGTATTTACTTGTAAACACCGTTGACAAACAGTTGTTACCCCCTGTTGATTATTTTGCACTTGCTTAAACGAAACTTGCGCATTAGAAAGCTCCAAATCACAAGCCATTTGTACTGCTTCCTGAAACGTTAAATTCTCCTTACAAAGTAACAAACTTCGGATTCGGTTGCTTGATAATCCAAAAATCAATTGATTACATAATGCAAGCTCTTGATATTTTTCCAATGCACACGCGGAAACAGCGTTCTGGAGCTTCGTTGCAAACTGCATGACATTTTGGTTCTCTTTCTGTTTCATAGAATGAAATTTAAAGCGATGCGCCCATTTGCTGTACGTGATTTCTAAGTTGCTCACCAAAACATCCTGTCTCTGATCTTGCTCTGAAAACGAAAAAAATTCCATAATATCTGAATTAGATAGCGTTGTTCGAAATCGACTGCGCCAATGTTAAAACTATTGGAAAATATACACACGACTACTACTGAATTATTATATACCTTTATTCTTAATCTGTATCAATGTTAAAACTATTGGAAAATATACACACGACTACTACTGAATTATTATATACCTTTATTCTTAATCTGTATCAATGTTAAAACTATTGGAAAATATACACACGACTACTACTGAATTATTATATACCTTTATTCTTAATCTGTATCAACCGCAACTCTGTTAATTATCTTCATAATATTCCACATGCATCTAGATTTCACTCAATCCATTCGAATCTTCTTCATTGCATGAACTGTTTACACCGTATATCTCCTAGCAATATAGTAATATGGGTATGTGTCAGTATATCAAAACCTTGCAAGCCCGTGGCCTCATTCCATACCTACCAACAGTTATCAGCAATTTATTAAGCGCGATTTGGTTAATGAGAAAGAAGTTATCACTGCTAAAAAGAAGAAGAGGTAGAATTTTATTTTATTAATTTTAATTATTAATTTTCTAGCAATTTCAGAGCCATCGCGGACTTAGCTACTACGGCGCCGCATCGACTCCAATGTACAACCTCTGTGTGTGGTTACAAGAACAAGAACAATTATTAATTTTTGATTGCCAGATGATATATGATTGAAGCAAATTTTGGAATGTTGAATGGAAAGTAAAGTTTGTGACATCTTAAAATACTAAATATGTCCAGAGAAGACTTCCGTGAACCTCCAAAACGTACGAAAAGGAAATAATATGCAGTATGAGTACGGGGCGCGGACAAAATCCAAGCGGACAAAATCCAAGAGGACAAAATCCAAGCTAAATTCGGCAAGGTGGACAAAATCCAAGCGGATAAAATCCATGGAATAGTATCATGTGCGTAGCTATGGTATGTCCCTGTGAACTCTCTAATTAAATTGTATGTTTGTTTTTTCTTCAATTGCCGTATATTCTGAAGTTTTATCTGTAATTCTTCAATTTATTGAAATGACATTTCATTTACTTTTAAATAACGAAAATCCAATAAAACATGTAAGATTGTCACAGTAAGAGTGGAGATGAGCTTTAATTACTTACCACATCCATATGAAAGTATGTAAAAGTATGTATGTATGTATACACAACTCCAAAAGTGCATTACCACCTGCAATTCTCGTTTTCCTGCAATAGCAGGCAACCCAAAAAGCTCGGCGGTTGGGTTGGTTCAGAATTCGAAAGGCGTTGGACCAAACCTCAATTCTCTTAAAAATATATCAGTGTGGCAAACTGAAAAATAAGGAAATAAAACAAATTGTTAAGAATGACAATTTTATTACCGTAGCGGAGTTGGATGACATCAAAAGTTACAAAATGATCTTACTTAAGCACCTCAAAAAAGATGAATGGCAAAAGACACATATCAGAAAAAACATTTCTCTCCTTCTCCCCCCCCCCAAAAAAAAGAATTTTAAAAAAGAAAAAGTTACATAAAGGAAAGGTTTAATATAAAAGCCTCACCCAAAATTTTGAAAACTGACACGCGAAAGGCAAGAATAACTGAACCGAAGTGAATAAAATTGTGCACAGATATTGCAGACGTAAAATGTGGGAATACAGGCTTCATATTTTCCTGATAAAAAACGGTAGGGTGGGGCAGGCACCCCCTCCAAACCCTTGATCACGAGATATAAAAAGTGCTAGTAACAGTATGTCAGATGTGTGTAAAGGACCGAAGAATTGTAACGAAACTGTTTCTATGGAAAACTCGCAAAAAATAAAGGAATACGAGTTTTTACTGTTCTGCGGAAAACAGTTTTAGGGGGAAAAGCCCCCACGAAAAATTTTGAAATTTGACGCCCGAAAGGTAAGAAGAAGTGAACCGAACTGAATGAAATTCTGCACAGATATTATAAACAAAAAATCAGGGAATACGGGTTTCTTATTTTCCTTTAAAAAACGGCGGGGTAGGGCACGGACCTCTCCAAACATTTGATCACGAAATACCAAAAGTGCTAGTAACAATATGTGAGATGTGTGTAAAGAACATGAAAAATTGCAACGAAACTTAGTGTATGGATAATACAAAAAAACATACGGATAGTGCTTTTTTTATTTTCTGCGTAAAAATGGTTTTACGGGGAAAAGCACCCACCCAAAATTTTGAAAGTTGACGAAGGAAAAGCAAAGTCAAGTGAATCGAAATGAATGAACTTGTGCACACATATTGTAGGCGTAAAATGAGTGAATACGGGTTTCGTATTTTCCTGAAAAAAAAACTGTTGGAAAGGGCACGGACCCCTCCAAACTTTTGATCACGAAATATCAAAAAGTACTAGTAACAGTATGTGAGGTGTGTGTGAAGGAAATGAAGAATTGCAACGAAACATTTTGTATGGAAAATAACCATAAAATAAATCAACACGAGATTCTTATTTCCTGCGGAAAAACTGTTTTAGGGGTCAAAAGCTCCCACCCAAAATTTTGAAAGTTGACACCCGAAAGACAAGAAGAAATGAGCCGAAGTGAATGAAATTTGCATAAGTACTGCAGACGTAAAATGAGGATAGGGGTTTCGTATTTTCCTAGAGAAAACAGTTGGGTGGGGCGCCGACCCCTGCAAACGTTTGATAACGAAAAATCAAAAATACTATTAATAGTATGTGAGATGTGTGTAAGGAAATGAAGACTTTCAACGAAATTTTTTGTAAATACGGGTTTTTCATTTTTACGGAAAAACGGTTTTATGGGGCAAAAGACCCCATCCCAAAATTTTGAAATTTGACGCCAAAAGGGAAGAAAAAGTGAACCGAAGTGAATAACGTTTTGCGCAAATATTGTAGACAAAAATGAGCGTATACGGATTTCGCATTTACCTAAAAAAAACGGTTAAGTGTGGCACGGACTCCTCCGAATCTTTGATCACGAAATTTCATAAGCGCTTATAACAGTATGTCAGATGTCTGTAAAGGACATGAAGAATTGCAACGAAACATTGTGTATGGAGAATACGCAGAAAGAAAATGAATACCTGTTTCTCATTTTATGAGGAAAAATTATTTTGCGGGCAAAAGAACCCACCTCAAAATTTTGAAAGTTGACGCCCGAAAGGTAAGAAGAATTGAGCCGAAGTGAACGAAATTGTGCACATATATTGTATGAGGGAGTACGGGTTTCGCATTTTCCTTGAGAAAACGGAAGCGTGGGGCGCCGACCCCTCCAAACCTTTGATCACCAAATATCAAAAGTGCAAGTAACAGTATCTGAGATGTGTGTAAAGGACATGAAGAATTGCAACATATCTTTTTGTATGGACAATACGCAAAAAATAAAGGAATACGGGTTTTTTATTTTCTGCGGAAAGACTGTTTTATGGGGCAAAATAACCCACCCCAAAATTTTAAATTTGAAGCTGGAAAGGTCAGAACAAGTGAACCGAAGTGAGTGAAATATTGCACAGATATTGAAAGCTTAAAACGAGGGAATACGGGTTTCGTATTTTCCTGGAAAAATGGCTTGGGTGAGGCACGGACTCCTTCAAACATTTTGATCACGAAATATCAAAAGTACTAGTAACAGTATTTGAGATGTATGTAAAGGACACGAAGAATTGCAACATAACTTTTTGTATGGACAATACGCAAAAAATAAAGGAATATGAGTTTCTAATGTTCTGCGAAAAAACGGTTTTAGAGGACAAAAGACCCTATCCAAAATTTTGAAAGTTGACGCCCGATAGGTAAAAAGACATTAGCCGAAGTGAATGAAATTCTGCACAGATATTACAGACGTAAAATTAGGATATAAGTTTCGTATTTTCCTGAAGAAAAATGTTGAGTGAGGCGCCGACTCCTGCAAACCTTTGATCACGAAATATCAAATGCGCTAGTAACAGTATGTCAGATGTGTGTAAAGAACATGAAGAATTGCAACGAAACATTGTGTATGGAAAATAACCAAAAAATAAATCAACACTGGTTTCTTATTTTCAGCAGAAAACTGTTTTAGGGGTCAAAATCTCCCACCCAAAATTTTGAAGTTGACAGCCGAAAGAAAAGAAGAAATGGGCCGAATTGAATGAAATTTGCACAGATAATGCAGACGTAAAATGAGGATACGGGTTTCGTATTTTCCTAGGGAAAACAGTCGGGTGGGGCGCCTATCCCTCCGACGTTTGATAACGAAAAATCAAAAGTGCTACTAACAGTATGTCAGATGTGTGTATAGGACATGAAGAACTGCACCGAAGCTTTTGTATGAATAATGCGCTGAAAACAAAGGAATACGTGTTTGTTTATTTTTGCGGAAAAACGGTTTTATGGGCATAAGAACCCATCCCAAAGTTTTGAAATTTGACGCCAAAAAGTAAGAAAAAGTAAACGGAAGTGAATGAAACTTTGCACAAATATTGTAGACATAAAACGAGGGAATACGAGTTTCGTATTTACCTAAAAAAGCGGTTAGTTGGGGCCCGGACTCTTCTGAACCTTTGATCACGAAATATCAAGAGTGCTATTAACAGATTGTCAGGTGTGTGTGAAGCCCACCAAGAATTCCAAAGCAACTTTCTGTATGGACAATACGCAAAAAATAAAGGAATATGTTTTTTTTATTTTCTGCGGAGAAACAGTTGTAGGGGTAAAAGAGCCCACCCAAAGTTTTGAAAGTTGATGCCCGAAAGGCAAGAAGAAATGAGCCGAAGTGAATTAATTTGTGCACAGATATTGTAGACATAAAATGAGGGAATACGAGTTCCGTATTTTCCTGGGGATAACGGAAGCGTGGGGCTCCGACCCCTCCAAACCTTTGATCACGAAATATGAAAAGTGCTAGTATGTCAGATGTGTGTAAAGGACATGAAGAATTGCAACACAACTTTTTGTATGGACAACACGCAAAAAATTAAGGAATACGGGTTTTTATGGTCTGCGGGAAAACGGTTTTAGGCGGCAAGAGACCCACCCAAAATTTTAAAAGTTGACGCCCGAAAGACGGCAAGAAGTGGACCAAATTGAATCAAATATTGCACAGATATTGTAGGTTTAAATTGAGGGCATACGGGTTTCGTATTTTCCTGAGAAAAACGGTTAGGGGGCAGGGAACCCTCCAAACTTTTGATCACGAAATATAAAAAATGCTGGTAACAGTATGTCATATGTGTGTAAAGACCACGAAGAATTCCAATGAAACTTTTTGTATGGACAAATACGCAAAAAGATAAAGGAATACTTTTTTATTTTCTGCAGAAACCAGTTTTAGGGGGCAAAAGAACCCACACCAACGGTTTGAAAGTTGACGCCCGAAAGGTAAGAAGAAGTGAACCGAAGTGAATGAAATATTGCACAGATATTGTAGGTTTAAATTGAGGGCATACGGGTTTCGTATTTTCCTGAGAAAAACGGTTAGGGGGCAGAGACCCCTCCAAACCTTTGATCACGAAATATAAAAAATGCTGGTAACAGTATGTCATATGTGTGTAAAGGCCACGACGAATTCCAACGAAACTTTTTGTATGGACAAATACACAAAAAAATAAAGGAATACTTTTTTCTTTTCTGCGGAAAGACGGTTTTATAGGGCAAAAGAACTCACCCCAAACTTTTGAAAGTTGATTCCCGAAAGGTCCATGTTGTCTCAAAGGTCGAAGGCATTCTTTATTGCTATTTTGAGGCAAAAATTTTCTAAGTCCAGCTTCGGGTATCTTCGGGGAAAAGTAAACCAGGTTTGAACCTCGAGGCCAATCTTTGCAATCAGGAGAAATTTTGCAGATGTGTTTTTATTCTTTTAAATATAATAAGACTTGTTATTAATTGTATAAAAAAGCAACATTGATTGAAATACTTAATAATACAATATTTCGAAACTTTGTATTAATATCAGCACATGCTTGTTTGTCATTTAGCTCTCCATACGTAATGAAACATTTAGATACGTAAACAAATCTTTCCATATGTGAAAGAATGCAGAAAATTAAGACATAGAACACAATTCTCGCCTGAGTACTAAAATAAAAGTCAAAATAGAACAAAAACAGCTTTTGCAGTGGATATGAATCAGAGCCCTGCAGGGGCTGGGCGTGTCCTGTTCGGCCCGGACACAAATGCTATAGGGCCGAACCGGGTGAATGTATTTCCGGGCCGATCCACGCCGGCCCGGACACACAAAGACGGGTTTTAAACTAAGATTGTCATTTTTTTCCTTAAATGTCCTCCACTACCCCTGCCTTTGCCGTGTTCGTACGGTCTTACTGTCAGTCTATGTTAATCGTAGTGTGTTTGGGAAACTGACTCTTTATTCAAGACTGCAAAGTACTTTAATACTACTAATCTTACTACTTCTATTACTACTACTTCTATTATTACTACTACGACCAGTTAATACTACTATAACTCCTACGATTTCGCGTCAGAGTTGACATGTCTGGTGGTACAGAATTTACCTTCTAAGTTCAGTATTTTATAACAAGACGTTTCAAACACTGTGAAATATCCCTATTTTCATTTTCCAACCATTTTTGAATATACATCGACTTTTGCGAGGTGAAAAAGGAAGATACGACAGAAGGAAAACAAAATTAATGTAAAAGCATTATCATCAATATTTTTCATTCCAAAATACGAAATGTTTCTTAAAAAGACATAACTTTAAAAGAAATATCTTCTAAAATGAAGGAACAAATCACGGCATTTTAGGCGTGTGCATAACAGTAATATACAAAATAAATAAATAAATATTACAATACTTTTGAGGGTCTAGATCATTTAGATTATATACCTTCTTCTCGTATCTCTACTAGGGATATAAATGGTGATATTTTTATTTTTGAAAGGGGGCTATAGCCCCACATAAGTTACTGGCACATGCAAGGAACATTAGAATATTAATTCTGTGACATTTGTGAAAAATCTGACGCTCACTGGCATTTCCGGAACAAAAGTTTGAATTTTTTATAAAGATACATCATCTAATGCTTCGTCACTGTGCCCCCTAAGGCGGTGCGTTACCAAAATAGCATTCCAGATTTCAAAAATGCATACCCTTTTGCTACAATGACGCCAAATTTCACATTAATTAACAAAAAACTTCTTCTCGTATGTCCCTACTAAGGATATTTATGGTGATTTTCTTACTTTTGAAAGGGGGCTGTAGCCCCATTATCAGTCACTCTTACATGTAAGGAGCATTGATTCTGTGACATTCGTGATTAATCTGACGTTTACTGGCACTCCGAAAATAAATTTTGGGATTTTGATAACACATCACCCACCATCTTTTTACGCCCCTTGCCCCCCGAAAGGGGGGCTTCCCAAGATAATGTTTGAGACGGCTTTACTAGCTTTGTGAATGAGTGTTTTTGCATTTCGTAACAAATACAACTCATTTGCCCCAAAATCTTTACGAATAATTATTGAAGAAAACTGCTTCCAAAATTTAATATTGAATCTCCCATAAGGAAAAATGAACTTTTGTGTTTACACTCCCAAAAGGGGGGCTAAACAGCAATTTTCTCCTATTTCTTTTAGAAATTCAAAAAATTCAGATATTTCTCAATAAGAGTGCCAAATTTTATATTAATGGTGTGAAAATTTTATCCTCTCCCAGTGCTGTAGAAAATTACACGAATTATGGAACAGTATATATATATATATATATATATATATATATATATATATATATATATATATATATATATATATATGTGTGTGTGTGTGTGTGTGTGTTTGTGTGTGTGTGTTATAGTATTTTGACTCAGTTTTCTGACCACCGTTACGTTACTTCTTAGGAATCTACAATTGCGTCACTTTTGAACAAAGAGCCGTTTATTCTTGTTTTCCCTATGTAGTTCATAACACTTCATAATTTTAGAGAAAAATACCTGTAATGTGTATCACTTCTAGTCTGCTGATTTACATAAAGAACCAATTATCGGTTGGTCGCAAACTTGAATTATTATTTTCCGCTGAGGAATCTTATCAAACTCTCAATCACATTTGGCCGACACATGAAAAGTAATGGCCTTGTCGCAGAGGAATGATCACAAATTGCATGAAATCAATAAAAGTATATCCACAGAAACCTATGTTGGTCCGTTTATCCACTCAAATTTGTTGATGATTTGCGAATGAAACATCGCAACCAATATCTCACGGCCCAGAATCTCACATAAAGAAAATCTTGCCAGACGAAATCTAGCCTGGCTAGATCATCGAGGGATAAAACTTAGCCATCTATACTCTCGCGGGACCAAACCTTGCAGTGGCGATTTCTTCTGTATAGAATGTTTAAAATATATATTTAAAATATTCACTGTACACTTTGAAAATAATAATAATTATCATAAATAAACTACAAGACAGAACATAAATGATTTTATTAATTTTTAAAAGAGGAAAAGAAAGATAGATAAGTAGTTACTTCCCGGCTTATTAACACTTGCGTCGAAAATAGATCTTTACATTTCACGCTCACCAAATAATTTAATTAAATAGAGAGACAGAACAAGAATTAGGTGGCCACTTGTTTTGGAAAATTTACGGATAAAACCCGTCAACTCAAAAACGAAGAACTTATTTATGTAGGCGGATAACTTGTAACTCATGTAACTGAGATACAGCAGTAGAAATTTTGTTCCATCACCATGATATTGTTCTATATGAACAATGCAATGAACATACGTATTTAGTAAAATTATGAAGTGAACTTGTATTTATGGACTAAAAATTATGAAAAAATCTTTTGATCAGTGGCGTATTTAGGGGCTATCGGGCTAATACCCACAGAAATAATTTCATTATTACGTTTTCGCATCATACGTACAACACAAATGATGATATAAAAGCAATATGAAGAGCATTTATCTACGATTAAAATATCCTAGCCAATACCCAATTTGCTCCAATAATAAATGTGGTTTAAATGTTCTTATATCACACTATTCGTGGAACAATCGTGACGCGGAACGGTTGTGAAAACTCCTAATTGAAATTAAGAAAAAATAAGACATAAATTCTTTAAACATAAATTAACAAAACTCAGCAATAAAATTTCGAGACAAGAGCGAAAAACGTTTTCAGTGATCGAGACTAGACTAGACCTATTAAACTTAGGAGCCGAGACGAGAAAATCTTACTTCTCGTCTCGTCTCATGAGGAACATTATCTGAACGAAGCAGATATCATTCTTGCTTGTAGTGACTAGCTGGGAGATGTTGGTGCATTTTTTGCATAAATAGTCGAGTTTATGGTATATCAATTTCCAAGAATATCATCAATCTGTACGCTATTATTGGTTATTAGCCAAGAATAGAACACTGTAGAATGCATTAGGTTATTATTTAGAAATGAAATGAAGTCTTTTAGATTTACATCCCACTCTTATACCGGATACACTAAAGGAGACTCTGATGATGAGAATGAACACGAAATGCTGTAATGAAGAAAGTGAGAGAAACGTGAGTACTTCAAGAAAACCCCACACATGGCGTTTGTCCACCACAAAGCTTACTTCGCGCGAGCTGAAATCGAACCTGGAACCTCATACACCAGAGGTGAGCACTCTACCACTGAGCCACTATGGTCCCCGTTATTATTCAGGGCATAATAACTGATGCAAAAAGAATTCTTGAAATTCCCATATTTTTAATCTGCACGAAAATAGATTTAATAAATAATATTTCTTCTTTCTGTGTTTATTATACTTCCAAACTATGTTATGCATAAGTATTGGAAGTCTAATGGAACGGCTCTGCCTGTTGACAGGTATCAGACCAAAAGCGGTAAAAAAAATATTGAGAAGGATTTTCCGGAATAGATATAGCGTCATAAGAATAGGTTCCATCTCCTCCGTCAATCTTCTATATAAATCGGAAGTGATAGAGATCGCCTACTTGCGGGTCATAATAGCTAGCGACAAGCAAGTTTAGGGAATTGATTCAATGTCCCTCAAAAATGTGCCATTTCTACCCCTATCTTTCTATCAAAACCGGAACTGGTAGAAATTTACTACTACTTCCAGTTTCAATATTGATTTTCATAGAGCAAAGACGATAAGATATATCGAGAAGCACTTTTCTGGAATCCATTCAGCACCCCAAGAATAGGTTCCGTGTCCGTCTCCTCCAACAACTTTATATTTAAACCGTAAGTGGTAAAAATCGACTACAGCCAGTTTCAACATTAATGGCCATAAATCAAATACGGAAATAACTAGGGACGAGAGGATTTCGGAAATCGATCAAACGTCAAGAAAATTTACCACCTATACCCTATCTCATTATTAAAACCGGAAGTGGTAGAAATTTACTACTATTTCCGGTTTCAGTATTCAGTTTCATAGAGTAAAAACTGTCAGAGAGTTCGTGAAGTGTTCGGGAATTCAAACAACGTGTCAAGAATAAGTCCTTTATCTTCCGTTAATCCTGCATTGAAATCAGAAAAGGTAGGAATAAACCGTTTTCGTTTTTAACATTGATCGCCATAAAAATAAATTGGTAGTAGATAGCGACAGTTTTCGAAAATCGATTGAGCATCTCAAGAAAAATACCATCTTCACCTATTTCTCTCTACTGAAACCGGAAATGGTAAAACAATTTTACTCTTCCAGTTTCAATATTGATCCCTATAACACCATAGAGCTCCCTCAGGCCTATGTGGATAGCATACGCGTCTTTGGTGCGGGAAACCCGGGTTCGATTTCCGGTGGGTTCGTATTCCCTCGCTGTAGGTCCATGTCTCATATAGCTTCCCTGCTGAACGGTACTCGAAGCTGAAATCAAACTAAAATCAAATTCATAGATCCATAGAGCAAAATCAATAATGGATATCAAGAAACAATTTTTTATTATTATTAAAGTTCACCCACAATTTTCTTCTGTCCCACCAGGCGAATATCACCAGGATGATGTAAATGAAATCTTTGAGTTTTACATCCCAGGTTATGCCGATTAGGCTAAAGGAGACGGTGATGATGAGTAATGAATGAAATTGTGGAATGAAGAAAGTGGGAGGAAACGGGAGAACCCCGAGAAAACCCACGCACACGGTGTTTGTCCACCACAAAGTTCAGTTGGCGGGGGCTGGCATCGAACCCGGGACCCCAAGCACCAGAGGTGAACGCTCTACCACTGAGCCACCGCGGCCCCCAGGATGATGTGCTCCCCACATATGCTCTGCCTGATTTTCACATTTCTTTGCCTTTGTTATTAATGTTTCGGTATAAAATGGCCTTTCGGCTCCATTTGACATTTTGTTTTCTAAAATAAATATTAATTAATTCATTTAAATTTACTCGCCAGTTGTGTGTGTGTCTAACACAGCAACGGTCTATTTCTCAAAACTACTCGTCTTGTAATTTTTTTTAAGAATCTATCAAATATCATGACGCAGAAATACTTGAATAATAGTAAAATTCATTTCTAAGTACTATTGCTGACCATTTTAATTTGCCGTTTTTTTACAGTATATGCAAGTGTAAAATATTTGATTTTGAGAAGTTTCACTAACATTACTAGACTAGTAGTTTTGCAACGTAGGCCCCTGTAGTCTCAAGTTTGATTTTTAAAAAAGGTTCTCGATGTCATTCAAAACGCAGATATGTAAATAAAATATATATAGTAAAAGAATCGTACGGACCGTTCTTTATTTTTACTCATTTCTAGATTTATTAGAAAATTTTGATATAAATATACCTAACAGACAGTAAGTACCAGCATTTAGTATGTCGTCCGTTTTTCCTAAGACTTCTCTTTGATCTGTATGTAAACTTTTGTCAGTTGATGCAACAAATAAGCGTGTTTGCTCTACGCTCTACAGTTCGAAACTCATTTTATAAGATGAATAGACTTCCCTCACTTGAAAACAACATAGACAGATTTTCTGAAACTGTCTTACCTTGTTAGCTGCAATATTCATGTACAGATAATTATTCGCGGAGATGTTCAAGTAGAATCAAGGAAATCTTTACGATCTATGAAGAGAAACAAAACACACTTTGCTCTTATCTGCTGTCAATGTGTATTCCGTCGGTTTCTTTTTCTCCGCGCACAACCCTAAGTTCACGCCCGTGACCTAGCGAGGGCAGAGAAAGAAAGAAATCTACCTGGTTAGCTTCCTATCTGCTGTTCTGCACTGTTGCAAAATGCGGCCAATATCTTAAATAACTTTTAAATGGAAGAAAGTTAATTTTTTTATTAGCGCGCTCTAATATTACCTTAGCAAGAAAAAGTAAAAGTTATCATGCAATATTAATACTAATAAACATTTGGCCGAATTTTAAACTCTATAAAATAAGTAGATTTTATAAAATTTTTTAAATATGCTATGTTATTATATATATATAATGTTCTCATTGCGTTCCCCCTCAGTTTTACCCCCCTATATATGAGAATTAACATTTCCCTTTATACTTATTATGGAAATAACAAAATGGATACTCAGAACAGTTTTGGTTTTCAAACACTTAATGCCAAGAAGCAAGCATATCTCCATGAAACAAGCATATCGTTTTGTTTATTTCTTTCTTCACTCTTCTAGCTAGCTATCTAGTCGATCGCCTGAAGGCAAAACATCGTACAGCAAGCAAGCTGATTCGACACGTGCCAACGACAGAACGAAAATCTTGATTTTAGTACTGAAGCTACACTCAGGCAAAAAAAAAGCAAAATGCCCGCAGGCTTCTGTGCCTTGTAACATTGTGCTAAAAAAAACAGACACATGCTCAGTTGTGAGTTCCTTAGGTGTGAAACACCTAATAAGACTTTTATACATATCGTTGTTGTTTGAAGCCTCTTTATTCCTCATAAAAACAATACATCCAGATTTGCGAAAGCCCACAGGAATTGTATTAGAAAGTTAAAAAAAATATATTTATCATTCAGATCCTTTATTATTATTATTATTATTATTATTATTATTATTATTATTATTAGTAGTAGTAGTAGTAGTAGTAGTAGTACCACATAATAGTTTTCGTTAGTCCTTATAGCAATTAATACTTAGCAGCAGAGGTAAAAGTGCTTGGGAATGCAGGGGACGCCGTCCCCCACCTCCAAAAAATGTGTACGGCGTCCCCTCAGTTCCTAAGAAATTACAATGGGCAAAGATAGGCATGGGGGACGGCGTGACGTCATGCCGCTACCTACCGTTCTCCTACCTTTTCAGATTCACTTTATCTTTGCTTAGCAGGAAATCGATACAAGAGTGAGTAGAACAGCCACTCTTTATTGATAAAAATCGTAATTTGGAGGTTATTAAAAACAATATTTTTGTGTCTAGAGGTAGAAGAGAGGGGACCATGGAAGTTACTATTGCCACATACAAAAATTAAACCTGTATTCAACACTGACTACGTATAATTCAAGGATTAAAAAAAAGCAAAATGCTTACACCTTTTCAAAAGTAAAATTAAAATAATTACTAAGAAATACATTCATTGAAAAACTCAGAGGTGGCAAGTCAACTGTCTTAAATCCGCTTGAGGGGCCGCGGTGGCTCAGTGGTAGAGCGTTCACCTCTGGTGCTTGGGGTCCCGGGTTCGATCCCAGCCCCGCCAAATGAACTTTGTGGTGGACAAAAACAGTGTGCGTGGGTTTTTAAGGGGGTCTCCCGTTTCCTCCCACTTTCTTCATTCCACCATTTCATTCATCACTCATCATCACCGTCTCCTTTAGCCTAACCGACATACCGCGGGACGTAAAACTCCAAGATTTCATTTGTTTTTCATTTTTTTTCAAATCCGCTTGAGAGCGCTCGAGTCCAAATTCAAGTAAAGTTAACACATGGAAGACCCAGGTTCGATTCCCGGTGGGAGTTCATGTGATTCGGATTCGACGTTAATTAGTAGGTCCACGTTTCATATAGCTTCGCTGCTGAAAGGGATGTTAAGCTCAAAATCAACTCAAGAAAAGTTATAACAATGAGAATGTTTCTACTGTTTTGGCGTATGCAATTCTATGTTAAATAAAACTACATACACTATTTGATAATGGAAGCATTGTCAGAAATACAGTATCCAATAAATCAAACTTTTCGAGGAGGGTTTATCTGAAGATACTAACAAAAGTTTAAAAATAGTTTAAATATTGAAAATAGTTTAAAAAGGTGCATAATGCAGAAATAATATTTTATCGCGATGAACTTGAAGCTTCTAGAACAGCAAGTTCTTACCAGATATTAACACCGCAGAACCAGGATATGATCAAGGGATAGACTAAACCATAGTTTCCAATTTTACCCAGTGTAAATAAAGTAGGATTGAAACCCACTCTATCCAGTGTGTACCTAAGCGTCATGGGGGGGGGGCTGTAGACCCTATAATATTCCTCTTGAATCCGCGCCTGTTAAAACCAATTCATATTTCATAACTTCATACACGGCACGATCAAGCACTGAATCTATTGAAATCTTACTATGTAAAATAATTATCTAGTGTCTACACTTTTTCTATTAAAGTTCATAGTATATTCTATCATAATATAAATTGTAACTCATGTAGTGTGTGCTAATGTAACTAGGGATGCGCACGAGACAAGATTTGTGGCTGTCTCGTCTCGAAAATGTGCTGTAAAAGTGATGTCTCGACTCGAAAAATCTATATTTCTCTATTGGAAGTGCCGTGTCTCGACTCGAATTTTGTCAGGAAAATCCTGTCTCGATTCGTCTCGTGCGCATCCCTAAATGTAACTCATGACAAAAATGTTTCGTTTTAAAACAAAATGAAACGGTTGAGGTGGACTCTGCCGAGTAGAAGACATCCAATTTATTAAATCGCCTCGCAACCCACTTGGCCGCACACTTAGGTTACAGTCTTCACCTTTTTCCCATGCTATCTAAAGTATTTTCTAATCTTAAATTTGCATTGCGACTCGGGTTTTCTAACAAGAATTATTATGTTCCAACTTAATTTGGATGTGAAATCCTGACTTTACTAGCATTTAAAAACTTCGCAGTGTGCATTAAAATCATGACAGAAATATAGTTAAATCTCTGTTTTAAATTTCATGTCTACCTTGCATCCAAATACTTGTGCTGTCATTTCTTTCAATGTTGGTAGGAGCCGAAAGTTCCAATTGATCCCAATTTTTCGCTTTAATTCCCTCTATTTGTTCATACAATTTTAAAGAAATATTATTATTAACAAGCAACAATTCTGAAATGTAACACTCCGATTTTGATAAAATTTGGAAGGTAGATACTACACATGAAATAAACGAATACGTGTTTCTTATTTTCTGCGGAAAAACGGTTTTAAGGGGCAAAAGACCCCACCCACAATTTTGAAAGTTGACGCCCCAAAGGCAAAAACCAAGGAAACCGAAGTAAACGAAATTTTACACACATATTGCAGACATAAAATAAGGGAACACGTGTTTCGTATTTTCCTGGAAAAAACGGTTAGGTGGGGATCGGACCCCTCCAAAACTTTCATCACGAAATATTGACAGTGATAATAACAATATGACAAATGTGTGTAAAGGACACAAAGAATTGCAACGAAACTTTGTGTATGAACAACATACCAAAAAATAAAGGAACACGTTTTTTTTTGTGCTGAAAAACGGTTTCAGGGGGCAAAAGCTATCACCCAAAATTTTGAAAGTTAAGGCCCGAAGGCCAGAGGAAGTGAACAGAAGTGAGTGAAATTGTGCACAGATATTGTAGACATAAAACGAGGGAATACGTTTTTCTTATTTTCCAGAAAAAAAGAAAACCGTTTAGGTGGGACACACACACCTCCAGATCTTTGATCGTGAAATATCAAAACTGCTAATAACAGAAGTGTTTGAAGGACATGACGAATTGGAACGACACATTGTGTAGAGACAATACGCAAAAAATAAACGAATACGTTTTTTCTTTTATTTTCTGCGGAAAAAACGGTTTTAGGGGGCAAAAGCCCCCACCCCAAATTTTGGAATTTGAAGCCCAAAATGCAAGAAGAAGTGCACCGAATTAAAAGAAATTGTGCGCAGATATTGTAGACGGTAAATGAGATAATTGGGTTTCGTATTTTCGGGAAAAGCGGTTGAGTAAGGCACGGACCTTCTAACCGTTGATTACGGAATATCAAAAGTGCAAATAAGCATACGCGAAAGTTCCTAAAGAATATGGAGAATTGCAACGAAACTTCGTAAAGGGACTATTTGCAAAACAGTATATGAAACATGTTTTAGTTTTTGCGGAAAAACAGTGTTGGGGCCTAGGTCCCATCCGAAAAAAAGAAAATATTACCGTAATAGCTCAGAAAGGAGTGGACCTAAGCAAATGAAATTGTGTGTAGATATTATATGTAAAATAAGGGCTCTCGTGTTTCTCAAGTGTTCCTATCCGTCTTGCTTCAAATTTGGCATATCAATAGCAAACTGGAAATAAATGGATACGTGTTTTTCTTTATGCTGAAAAAAACATTGCAAGGATTAAAGGTGCCTCCTGAAATACTATAAAATACGCTATACTGTTTGTGTTTGCTGTTACTTGATCTGCCAAATTTGAAGAAATCGGATGGAGGCACGACACTTGTGAAACACGGAAGGCCATATTTTACATATCCAATATCTACATACAATTGCTTTCGCTTCGGTCCACTTCTCCCGCAACTCAACGCCTCGGTTCACTCACAAGTTTTTTTTTCTTTCAGGAAAATACGAAACACGTATTCCCTCACCTTACCTCTACAATATTAGTGCACATTTCATTCACTTCGGTCCACTTCTTCTTGTCTTTTGGGGTCAAATTCCAAAATTGTAGACGGGAGCTTTTGCCAACCAAAACCGTTTTTAACCAAAATTTAAAAATGTATTCGCTTATTTTTTGCGTGTTGTCCACACACGCAGTTTGATGCAATTCCTCATGTCCGTTACACACATCTAATATACTGTTACTAGATATTTTGATATTTCGTGATGAAGGGTTTGAGGGGTCCGTGCCCCACCTAACCGTTTTTCCAGGAAAATACGAAAACCATATTCCCTAATTTTGTGTCTACAATATCTGTCCAAATTTCATTCACTTCAGTTCACTTCTTCTTACCTTTCGCGGGTCAACTTTCAAAATTTTGGTTTTGGGTTCTTTTGCCCCTAAAACCGTCTTTCCGCAAAAAAGAAAAAACATATTCCTTTATTTTTTGTCCATACAAAAAGTTTTGTTGCAATTCTTCATGTCTTTTACACACATCTGACATATTGTTACTAGCATTTTTCATTTTTTGTGATCAAAGGTTTGGAGGGGTAGGTGCCCCACCCAACCGATTTCTCCAGGAAAATACGAAACCCGTATTCATTCACTTTATGTCTACAATATCTGTGCACAATTTCACTCCCTTCGGTTCGCTTCTTCTTGCCTTTCAGGAGTCAACATTCAAAATTTTGTTTGGGAGGTTTTGCCCCCCAAAAACCGTTTTCCAGCAGAACATAAAAAAACACATTCCTTTATTTTTTGTCCATACAAAAAGTTATGTTGCAATTCTTCATTTCCTTTACACACATCTGACATACTGTTACTATTACTTTTGATTTTTCGTAATAAAAGGTTTGGAGGGGTCTGTGCACCACCCTACTGTTTTTTCCAGGAAGGTACAAAACTCGTATTCTCATTTCACGTCTGCAATATCTGTGCACAATTTCATTCACTTCGGCTCACTTCTTCTTGCCTTTCGGACGTCAACTTTCAAAATTCCGGGTGGTGGCTTTTGCCTCTGAAACCGTTTTTCCGCAGAACAAAAAGTAAAAATTATTTTTTTGCGTATTGTTAATACACAAAGTTATGTTGGAATTCTTCATGTTGTTTGCACACATCTGACATACTGTTGGGAGCACTTTTAATATTTCGTGATCACAGGTTTTGAGGTGTCCATGCAGCACCCAACCCTTTTTTTCCAGGAAAGTAGGAAACCGTATTCCCTCATTTTACGTCTACAATATCTGTGTAGAAATTCATTCACTTCGGTTCATTTCTTTTTGCCTTTCGGGCGTCAATTTTCAAAATTTTGTGTGGGAGCATTTGCCCCCTAATACCATTTTTCAGCAGAACATAAAAGAACACGTATTGCTTTATTTCTGGCGTATTATCCATACAAAAATTTCATTACAATTCTTCATGTCCTTTATACACTTTCTACCTACTGTTATTAGCATTTTAATTTTTTATTATCAAAGGTTTGGAGGGGTCCGTGACCCACATGACCATTTTCTCCAGGAAAATATGAAACCCGTATCCTCATTTTATGCCTACAATATATGTGCACATTTGCACTCACTTCGGTTCACTTCTTTTTGCCTTTCGAGCTCAACTTTCAAACTTTAGGGTGTGAGCTTTTGCCCCTAAAACCGTTTTTCCGCAGAACTTAGAAAAACCTGTATTCGTTGACTTTTTGCCATGGACAAAGTTATGTTGCAATTCTTCATGTCCTTGACACACATCTGACATACTAGCACTTTTGATATTTTGTGATCAAACGTTAGGGAGGGGCCGTGCCCCACCCACCCCTTTTCTCCAGGAAAATAGCAAACTCATATTCCCTCATTTTATGTCTACAATGTCCGTACACAATTTGATTCACTTCGGTTCACTTCTTTTTTTGCCTTTCGGGCGCCATCCTTCATAATTTTGTGTGAGAGCTTTTGCCCCTAAAACCGTTTTGCCGCAGAAAAAACCCTTCTACATTTTTTGCGTATTGCCCGTACATAAAGTTTCATTGGAATTCTTCATGTCCTTTACACAAATCTGATATACTGTTACTAGCACTTTTGATATTTCCTGAGCAAATGTTTGGAGGGGTTCGTGCCCCACCTAACAGTTTTTTTTCAGGAAATACGGAACTAAGATTCCCACATTTTATTTTCACAATATGTGTGCAAAAATTCATTCATTTCGATTCGTTTCTTCTTGCTTTTCAGGCGTCAAATTTCAAACTTTTGGGGTGGGTTCTTTTGCCCCCTAAAACCGTTTTCCTGCAGAACATTAAAAAACGTATTCTTTTATTTTTGTGTATTGTTCGTACACAAAGTTTCGTTGCAATTCTTCATGTCCTTTACACACATTTGACATATTGCTACTAGAACTTTTTATTTTTCGTGATCAAATGTTTGGAGGGGTCCGTGCCCCACGCGGCCGTTTTTTCCAAGGAAATACGAAACTCGTATCCTCATTTTACGTATGCGTTTTCTGTGAAAATTTTTATTCACTTCGGTTTACTTCTGCCTTTCAGTGGCCGCGGTGGCTCAGTGGTAGAGTTCACCTCTGGTGCATGGTGTCCCGGGTTCGATCCCAGCCCCCGCCAAGTGAACCTTGTGGTGAACAAACACCGTGTGCGTGTGTTTTCTCGGGGTTCTCCGTTTCCTCTCGCTTTCTTCATTCCACCATTTCTTTCATTACTCATCATCACCGTCTCCTTTAGTCTAACCGACAAAACCGTGGGACGTAAAACTCAAATATTTCATTTTTTTCTTCTGCCTTTCGGGCGTCAACTTCAAAAATTTTGGGTGGGAGCTTTTTCCCTCTAAAACCGTTTTTCCGCGGGAAATAAAAAAAAACAATACTCATTTTTTTGTCCATACATAAAGTTTCGTTGCAATTCTTCATGTCCTTTACGGTTACTAGCACTTTTGATATTTCGTGATCAAAGGTTTGGAGGAATTAGTGCCCCACCAAATCGTTTCTTCCAGAAAAATACTAAACCTGTATTCCCACATTTTATATCTACAATACCTGTGAAAAATTTCTTACATTTCGGTTCACTTCTTCTTACCTTTCGGGCCTGAAATTTCAAAATTTTGAGGTTGCCCCCTAAAACCGTTTTTGCGAAGAACATAGAAAATCCTGTGTTCCTTTATTTTTTGTGTATTATCCATACAAGAAGTTTCGTTTCAATATTTCATGTTCTTTACACACATCTGACTGACATACTGTTACTAGCACCTTTCATTTTTCGTGATCAAATATTTGGAGGGATCGGTGCCCCACTCAACCGTTCTTTCCAGGAAAATACGAAACGCGGATTCCCCGTTTTGTCCACAATATCTGTGCAAAATTTCATTCACTTCGGTTCACTTCGTTTTGCATTTCGGGCATCAACTTTCAAAATTTTGGGTTTGAGCTTTTTCCCCTTAAAACCGTTTTTTCACAGAAAATTTAAATAAATGTTTTCTTTTATTTTTTGCGTATTGTCCATACACGCAGTTTGATTAAATTCTTCATGTCCTTTACACATATCTGACATGCTGTTACCAGCACATTTGATTTTCCGTGATCAAAGGTTTGGAGGGGTCCGCGCCCAACCCAACCGTTTTTTCGAGGAAAATTCAAAACTCGTATCCTCATGTTACGTTTGCAACATCTGCGCTTAATTTCGTTCACTTCGGTTCACTTCTTGTTGCCTTTCGGACGTTAAGTTTCAAAATTTTGGGTGGGACCTTTTGCCCCTAAATCCGTTTTTCCGCAGAAAATTTAAAAAGCCCATATTCCTTTAGTTTTTGCGTATTTTCAATACAAAAAGTTCCGTTGCAATTCTTCATGTCCTTTACACACTTCTGGCATACTGTTACTAGCATTATGATATTTCGTGATCAAAGGTTTGGAGGGGTCCGTGCCCCACCCAGCCGTTTTTACCAGGAAAATACGAAACTCGTATTCCCTCCTTTTACGTCTACAATATCTGTGCACAATTTCATTGACTTTGGTTCATTTGTTCTTGCGTTTCGGGTGTCAACTTTCACAATATAGAGTGGGGCTTTTATATTAAAACTTACGTAACTTTATGTAACTTTTTCTTTTTTATGAGATTCTTTTTTTGGGAGGTGAGGAGAGAAATGATTTCCTCTGATATATGTTTCTTGCCATTCATCTTGTTTGAACTGCTTAAGTAAGATCATTTTGTAACTTTTGATATCATCCATTTCCGTCACGATAATATTATTGTCATTTTTAACAATTTGTTTTATTCCCTTATTTGCAGTTTGCCACACTGATATATTTATTACAAAATTGAGGTTTGGTCCAGCGCCTTTCGAATTCGGAACCAACCCAACCGCCGAGCTTTTTGGGTTGCCTGCTATTGCAGGAAAAGGAGAATTGCAGGTGGTAATGCACTTTTGGAGTCGTGTATACAAATACATTGTAAAAGTATGTATTTGCATATCAATATTATTATATATAATACATTTAGGACACTCGGAATATTGTTGTAAGACCATTTATTGGAGTATTTTAATTCCATCCTTATGAGGTGGCATACAGAAGTCTTAATTTGTTTGTTGGTAGTGTTTTATGAATATTTTTTAAAAAATAATTCTGATATGCTGATCAAATTTTCGTCAGAAATGATCAAAATGTGAATTTAATTCTCAATGAATAGAATAGAATTAAGTGTACCCTTTTCAAGACTGGGCTGCTTTGCTGTTATTTGTTATCTCTGATTTAGCAAGTCAGTGCTTTCATTTTCTGGTTGATTTATGTGAGTATACTCTTTTTAGTCAAAATATTTCTGATCACCCTAAATTGGATCCACCTGGGCATGTCCTAGCAGTAGCCAGAATATTTTATGAGTAATTAAAGCTCATTTTCACTCTTACTGTGACAATCTTACGTGTTTTATTGGATTTTCAGTTATTTAAAAGTAAATGAAATATTACTTCAATAAATTGAAGAATTACAGATAAAAATTTAGAATGCATGACAATTGCAGAAAGAAACAAACATACAATTTAATTAGGGTATTCACAGGCACATACCACAGCTACACACATGATACTGTTGCTTGGATTTTATCCGCTTGGATTTTGTCCGCCTTGCCAGAATTTAGCTTGGATTTTGTCCTCTTGGATTTTGTCCGCTTGGATTTTGTCCTCTTGGATTTTGTCCTACACTCATGAGTGAGTACACCGTGATGTACGTTTCTTATGTGTGCTTTTACAACTTGTACATGAAATACCATCACGTTTGTACGTAATGCAATAGTAAGAACTATCCACGAGCACGAGACATGCAATATGCGTTCATTCCCCCCCCACACACCCACATAGTGAAAAATAAAGTACAAGGGCACTACAGAGGCGGAAATAAAGTAAAGGGTACGTACACGTCTTCAGGAAAACCTGTACTGTACGGAATGACCCCCAAATCTTCCTTTCTGCCTGCAAACACCGCTAAGCAATCACGCTTGACATTGTACTACTCCGTACACCTCATACATTTGAACATCAGCAGTCGTGAAGAAAAACAACACGTAAGAAGAACAACAAAGGTGAATACAGGTTCGTTCTCTTTTATTTTCGTATCAGTCGATAAGTAAATGAAAGTCGCTTTGTTACCTCATTTTCAAGTTCCTAGATCCTCAGTGAATAATCCGTAAAGGACTGAACTTCGTGAGTCCTCGGGAAATGGTGGGGAACTGTTGTTTACTATACCCATGATTATTCACAAAAAATCCATTGACGTTAATTTTAAACCTGGTAATTTTGAAATTACAAAGTAAGTCTGGAGAAAGATAAAGATGATTTTAATAAGCTTTCGATTATCCATTTTGTATTTGTGTTGTGCGAATGGATTTCTTATATAATATGATTACTGCTGCAATGTTATCGTCTACAGCCTTTCAAGAACGATAATGGTACTATATACGAAAGTCATCAGCATCTGAGAGGTTGTGTTGTTTTCTAAATTGTTAGTAAAAATGATTTTAAATTTTGGTAGTTTTAAATCTTTCCTGAGTGCCTCAATATTAAACGTTTAACTGGGGAGGTAGTAGACTGTTACGTAAGTGTTAACTGGCTTATCAACGATGCATATTAACATCCTTACTCTATTGATAATTTTGTGTATTGGTAGCGTGACGAATATTCCATAATAGCATATTACTGCTGCATATCGTTAATTTAAGAAATATTCTCCAATGTTATTAGTATCCTGGGATAATTTTAGAACTGGAGGGCCAAAATCAAGTAAAATCTTCATGTTTACAGGAGAAAAGAGTTGATGTTACGTAAGTGTAATTACTGAGTACTAAATAACAATCTAACCTAACGATACCTAACATAGCCTAAAAGCCTTAAAGGTAACGGCAGTGATATCATGTTACTATAAAGTATTGCCGAGCAAGCGTGAGTGAGCGAAGGCGGGTTACAGCCCCACACGGCACGTTGTTTTCTGTCTTTCGTTCTTGGGAACTGTAACTGTAACTACGGGAACCGGTTCAGATGAATAGGTTATTGTCGTTGCCTTGCCTAAACTAAAAACTTGCCGCTTTAAAAACACAGAAAATATAGGAAGAAAGTGAAAATTTTAAGCAAAGGATTCTTGCTTCCTGAATCGAAATATCCTAACATACACAAAGCTAATCCAAATTAACCTCAACTAACCCACCTAAACCATATAAAAATACAGAAAATATAGCAAGAAAGCACGAAATTTAAGCAAAATATTCTGGCCCCCAGTTCCAAAAATATGCCGATATCCCTCCCCTTCATATAAAAATTATTTTTAATAAGATTTTAAGGTACAGTTTTACGGTACGAATCCATATATTTTAAAATGTGCAGACAAATTTGAGCAAGTCTTTAATTTACTTATTTCATGAAAGAACAGAACCCAACTAAACCCTGCGGGATTTCTATCCCGTTCCTAGTACTACTACTACTACTACCTCTTTTAGTACTACCTCATACAGCATGCTTGCTTGCCTGTCGCTTTTATTTGATTTTATTTCACTTTCGCTTATACGCAAAAGCTTATTTTTGCTTAGCGCAAGCTGCAGTGCGGGCAATCCAAACTTCACTTGCGAGACGCTTTTCTTTAAGTTGAAGTAAAGAGACAGCGGGCGTTCGATTTTCAGTTCTTAAAAAACACGCGACGCTGACCTCTTAACTTTCGGCGACAAGGTAGTGTTCGCTTTGTTAGAGTTGTTTTAGCGCTAACATTGAATAAAGGACAAAACTGAATTATTATTATTATTATTTTTAAAGTTTGCCGTCTAGTACTCTAGTGCCATGTACCTATAATGTCGCTCCTTATTTCCTCATATTTCGGTAACCATGAGGCATAACGAATTGTAGTATTCATGTATAAACCATAAATGTAAACATAGATGGCAGCAGATTTGAGCGTACTTATTTCGCGAAAGAATACAGAATTGTTGCAGATATTTTAATGTGAAGTTTAACTTACAGTATAAACTTTATCTGAATGTTGTGTTTAAAATATAAACATTTTTCTGCGTTTTTATATAAAAAGGTAGAAATTTCAAGTACTCGCAGCTAATGAAACAAGATATTGGATATTGGTAAGAAGCAACGTCGCTCGTGTCATACTAAACCAAGAAGCCTAGCCTCTCTTGTGTTTCTTACGGTGTCAGCGGGGACCAAGTATTGCAACACGTACTTGCGAGCATAACACAATTAGAGCACTTAGAGGATTGACGAAAGTTTTCACTTTCGGAGGGCGCTTGCTTTTTGAATCTCATCTATCATCCTTCTTTTCGTTTGCATCTTCATTTGGGCTTCGGCCCCAGGTTCCCTACGTATCATGACGGATCTTAGCAATGCTTCCGGCTCATCGCATCTCGGTCAACAAACTCCAGCTAATATAGGGCCAAACGGTCGACAGAAAACTCAACCCCGGATTGTTACCGGAACGGTACGGTCAGGAATTACTACCACTGTTTCTGCTACTTACGCTGACTGCATTACTAAAGGGCAGCGCATTCGCTCTCGATCTCTCTCGGATGGTGAGCAAGGATTTCCTGTAAAGCGGTGTATCCGGATAAAGAACGCTAACGGTGCAACATATCTTGTACGGGTTCTCACCGATCAGCCACAGTTGATAGACCAGCTTTTGTCCACTGGAGCTTACATTTATCGAAGACGTTACAAAGTAGAACCTTCTCGCACACCACCTCCTCTTCCGTTAAGATGCGAGAGATGTCAACTGTATAATGCACATCCCACATCCGAGTGTACTAATGATAATAAGTGTGGCTATTGCTCATTACAACATGCTACAAAGGATTGCCCCAATCAAAAGGCGCCACCACAGTGTAGTGCGTGTCCTGAAAAGCATCCAACATATAGTTACAGATGTAAAGCTAAGCCACAACCGGAACCTTCTAAACCAGAACTTGTTGCGCCCACAAGGTCTGCTGACCGTCCCACTCCACCTGCAAACTCTTTACTTCATCCTGTTACTGTTGAAGATCTGCTCCGATTCCTCACGATTAGTCTACAGAACATTCATCCGTTTCTTCGCACTCACATTCTCAACCAAATCATCCATGCAGCTAAACTTCTGTTTAACCTTCAGCTCCATGCAACCTATTCTGGACCAACAGTGCATTTTCAAACCCAACCTATCGAAGTTTACGTTTAATATGGCAGGTTCCATTTGCAATATTTTTTGTATTTTCATAATGGCGTACAGCTTCTTATTTATGAACATACGCTTACTATTGACACATCAAGTACTATTTACGCAGTTATTAGAGGAAGAACACATCTCAGCCTTCGCACTCAATGAAACTTATCTGGCTCCTTATCTACAGTTTAACATACCAAAATATAACATACTACGTCATGATACTCCGTCCGGACCCCGTCTATATGGCGGTACAGCTATCGGCATTAGCACTCGTCTACCATACCGCACTGTTACCATGCCTCAAACTTTCAATCTGCCTGAATACAATGTAACTACTCTCTACCTTCGGGGTCGCACAGTCACATTTGCCACAATCTATGTTCGGCCAGGAAAGATTCTCAACTATGATTTCTTTCGTTTCATTGATACGCAATCCCGGCATTATATTATCATGGCAGACTTGAATTTCCATAGTAGAACACAGCGCGACAAACAGCAATTTCTTGATTTTATACAAACTTCCACTACAGGAGAATTTCACATCTTACCACAACCTACGGGGACAGCTAGCAACACAACGCCTGACGTAGTAATAACCTCGTCTTCTCTTTCTAATCTTATTAACATTACTGTACTAGATTCCATCAGCAGCGATCATGTTCCTGTTAAACTAGAACTGCAATGTACAGTGAAGTCGTCAAATCACTTACCAGCTAGAAAAATTTATCTATATCATAAGTCTAATTGGGATCAATACCGATCCACAATAGACGACGTCATTAGCACACTCACTATACCTACCTCGCAGAATAGTCTTGATCATGTTATCACTGACCTTACTGCAGCAATTCAAGGAGCAGCGGAACATTCTATTCCGTCTACTTATGTACAACCGCATAAACCTATTTTGCCAAGAAGATATCTTGCACTAATTTCTGCTTCACGTCGAGCTTATCGTGAATATAGAACCAGTGGCAACTTGGAGGCACTGCGCTTACACCGCCAATATCTCCGAATAACACACAACTACATTGTAGCATACAAGAAAACACAGTGGATTTTAACGTGTAATACTCTTACTGCAGAAACTCATCCCAGTAAATATTGGCGTAAATTCAACCAACTTACTGACAAAACGTCTCGTACACCCTATCCTCTTATTCACAACCAACAAGCTCTTAATAATGACATCGACAAGGCTAATATTTTTGCTACATTTTTTCAAGAAGTCTTCACTCCTCTTTCTGGAGGGCACACACCGCATTGCCTTCAAACTTCGATCAATCGTCACGCCGATCCGACCGCTCCTCATCTACAGCCTTCTGACCACCATACTCTGGAACCTAATAATCCACTTACTCAGGCTATAGACCCAGATGACATCAGGGCTATTTTAGCAACCAAACGCAGTATGGCACCTGGATTCGACTCCATCACATATGCTCTCATCAAACAAGCACCTCCTTCTTTCATGCTGATTCTAAGCCATATTTATACTTTTATTCTGCGCACTGGCTTCTTTCCGCTCGATTGGAAGTATTCTAAAGTTCTTTTATTTCCTAAGCCTAAGAAACAACCATCCGACGTACAGTCGTATCGCCCGATCCATTTAACAAGTTATCTTTGCAAATTATTAGAACGTATACTCGTTCGTCGGCTCCACGACCACTTCCTCATGCACAATCTTCTGCCGATCCATCAAGCCGGGTTCCGACCGCACTTCAGTACACTCGATCAGCTCTTAAGACTCGCCACTGCTATTTATAACCAATACAACAAGGGATTTCCTTCTTGTTTAGTTACGTTTGATTTGGAAAAGGCATTTGATAAGGTCTGGCATCCTGGCTTGATATACAAATTACACAACTATATGCTGCCCATATCTTACATACGATTAATCAATACTTTTTTAACAGGACGTCTTGCATATATTTCTATTAACAACGCTTTATCACACCCCATATTCTTACATTCTGGCGTACCTCAAGGTTCTTCTCTGTCTCCTTTGTTATATCTACTGTACGTTGCTGATCTCAGACTGACTCCTCACGTCCAAGTCTACCAATTCGCCGATGACACAGCATTTCTCACAACAGCTCGCACTATCCAGCGTATTAATAGACTCATGCAACCAGCTATCGACACATTTGTCCGTTGGTGTCAGGTCTGGAGACTGAGTATTAACTCAGCGAAAACACAATCTGTAGTCTTTCTACCACCACGTAGACGATCCAGAATGTTTCGCAATCCGAATTTATTAAATATTCACGTGGACGACACGCCAGTTCCTTTCACATCATCTCTTACTTACCTTGGGGTGATATTTGACTCAAAGCTTACGTGGACTCCGCATCTTAAGAAAATTGTTACTCAAGCTAAGAACAGACTAAATCTACTTAAACGTTTAGTTGGCACCAGCTGGGGTTTACGACCACCTACTGTCCTCCACACTTACAAAGCTTTTATGAGGACTACTTTAACCTATGGCCATACTGCTTGGGCCGCAGCTCCCGACAAATTTTATAAACAATTGTCTATAATGGAACGGCATGCTTTTAGATTGGCCTATGGAATTCACTTACCAAGCCCAACCAGACTTCTCTACGATCTCATAGACTTTCCACCACTGCTCACCCATCTAGAACAGCTTCGCATTCGTTACATCACGAAACGCTTTGATTTACGACACCCCATGCTTCAGGATATACTACGATATGACCGAGACAATGATGCACCGCCACGATACGTCGACACTCCGCTCCAACACTATCTTACACTGTATCACTTGCAAATGGATCCTGTCAATCGAGACCCAGAAGTCTTTGCTATATATCATCCACGCCATTTGTCATCTTCCATCTATCCATCATATGCACAGTAATAACCAACTAACATGGGCCTCCTCTGTCTCCATCAGTTCCAGAATAGCCCCAGGAACAGAAGATAACAGAATCCGTTCACTAACAGAACCTTGTGTTGTGGCGTCCAGTACAATTCATCCTCATTTTCATCATCATTTCTAAATATTATTTCGTTGAGTTGTAATTTCTGTTACTGTTTTTCTTATTTGTTATTGTATTCACGCACTTAGCCTTCATGCACTGACAGTTTGTTATTTTCTTGTTTCATATTTCTAATAGCCTCCATGCACATACCTTTGTTATTATTTGTCACCTGTTTTTGTGTCACCTGTTTCAACTAATCTCTATTGTATATATGTTAATTACTTAAAATAATGAATGAATAAAGGAAAATCCCTTAGACCAACCACAATTTCTGTAGCCTCAACATTCCTAATACAACACTTCCCCAAAGAAAGGGCGCAACCCTTTAACCGGGTAGACGACCAAAAAAAATCGCTCGTTTTTTTATCACAACAAAGCCGTTATGTTTATTAATATTTTTAATTTTCGTAGGAACGGATCGGAGTCGTAGACGTTTTCACGGCTGTGAATTTGTTTCAATTAAGTCATAGATGTTTTTGATGTACTCAAGAATTGTAGCACAGATTTAGTCAGACGATCAATATATATGGATTTCTTACTGTTCTATGTTTTATCTAAATTCGCAAGCTTTTCCCTGATGTAACTAATTAGCTTGCCACAAGCCTGCAGTAAGGAAATTGGCTTGCATTGTAGAGCTTGCGGCAAGCCAATTGATCTGCAAAGGTAAGTTTGCCACAAGCTTGCAGCATGTTTAAATTGCTGTCTGGGACTACTACTACTTACACTATGGATCCGTATAATAAAACCGCAGTGATATTAATATTATACTAGGTTGGGTTGCAACTAATGATTATGAAGATTATGGTATAACATAATTAATATTTATATGCTGTTCGTTGCAGTATTTATATATTAGATCTTGTCAACAATATTACGGTTCCACTTGTAAAAGATTTGGAATATGAGGGATGGATTGAAATCAGCTGTATTTCGTGTTGGAGAACTATAAATAAAAGGAAAATACAATATTGAGGAAGCTTCTATAATGAATCAGTATGTAAATACAAAATACGCATTCTTCTTATATTCAATACTGCTTCATAAAGTTGATCAAACACGTTCTTTTTCTCTGAATCCTGATCTAACTTCCAAAAGAATTCTATTTGAATATATTTAAGTGTAGCTAATTTCTAAATTAAATTCCATTACTCGAATTTTGAGAATTACTGATTAATATTCACTGTATTACACCTGGTGCATTATGATTTTTACCAAAGGCCACATTGTAATGTTAAACTGGAATATAAAGCTCGGAATTCGGGCAGGAAAAAACCTAACCTAAAACTTAACTAAAGTAACTGCATTATAACTAAGTTACGATGAGATTATATGTATATTTCAATCTATATTATTATCACTACTACTACTATCATCGACAATTCTACGCTTAAGCTAATCTAATCTACTAACTACTTTTCACTAAAACTGTCAAAGGAAGTATTTACATCTTCGGAATATCTTGAAATACTTTCTTAACTTGATAAATCGTTGAACCTGAGATTCTTATATCCTGTATCTTGTGCTGTAGAATTATAACGGGAAAGGAATATGTGAATAATTTATTGCATCAAAGTGCTATTTCCAAATTGTATTTTAGAAAATGTGTATAAATATATAAACCTATTATCCATTTCATAAAGATAGGCCTCTGATTTCGTGGTGCTGCCCTGACGTTCACTAAATACTTATATTGCATTGTCATACCTCGTTACAATTGTTGGAATGTTTTCTTTCCAATATTTAAGACGTAGCAAATTCCTTTGTATTGTGTAGTGAGCAAAAAATAGGAATTAATGAAAATGCATATTTTATCGTACTTTTTTCGTATATTCATGTTTATACGACTATATATCGGAAACGACATCATGTGAAATAGTTTCTTGTGCACGATATGTAGGTGCTCTATTACCTGTGAGTTCTGAAAATTTCATTTCTTAACACTTAGTAATTTTCTTGTTATTCAGTAAAAAGTGAAATATCATTATCTCTGAAATATCAATCTAAAAGGATGAAAAAAATCGAGAAAGATCTTAAAGTACCTTTTTCAACCAAACTGTTTCGATTTGTTTTAAAAGGTAAACAATGAGAAATATGATATTATGATTTTCTCTCCTCCGCACCCTTCGCTATCGTAATTTATATGGAGTGCAACGTTGCAACGTTTTCGTGGAGCGTATTTAAAACTCTCAGCCCGACGGGTATTTAAACTTTTACTATTCAGCACTTTTTAGAGATATTTTTAAAATTTCATATCTCCTCAGATTTTTAACCAATTTCTTAGAACTTAGCAGGTTATACAACAAACATACCAATTATTTAAAATTATAAAAGCGAACCGTTTATCTTGTTTGGATTGCATCTGATGGTCCTCGAAAATTTGTTGCTTTTTCGTCAGTTTTTTCACTTACTGTACTCAGTACAAAATACACATGCACAAAAACAAATACACTCAAAAAGTTTATTATATAATAAATCTCAGTTAATATGCAATACTGAGTTTACACTTTACAGGAACTGTAATTTTATACATACAAGTCTCAGTATTTCACTTTAGTGTTTACATTTCGAAGCACCTGCTCACGCAAAGTCCAAATTCATATATCAAACAATAAACGTTTTCTTTAACTTCCTTTCACCGTGCGGATGCTGCACATTTTGCATCTTCTTTGTCCTGCTCTATTAGGATTGGCTGATATTAGAGGAACTCTGTATAGGTAATAACCCCTTCCTACTAGCCTTCCACTGGGTGAAGACTGGGATGTTCCCTGAATTTCAATGGCTGCTGAGGGCAGCAGTTTTGCTACGTTCGCACAAAAAGTTCGAAGTGCGGTATGTTTTTCTCCTTTGTTCCTGTATGTATGTAAGTATTGACATGTGATAAGTCACAGAGCAGAAAAAAAAAACAGTTTTTTTTCACCATTTGACGTCATACTAATAGTTCTTGCGTAGTTGATTTGTAAAAACTGCGTAAGCTGCCTTCCGCACAAGGCACATATGAATACTTAGTGTAAACACTTTCTTGTTTTCAATTGAATTAACAGCAGGGTTCATACACTACCTGGAAATCCTGAAAAACCTGGAAATCTCAGAGAAATTGGTTTTGGAAGAAACAAATCCTGGATAATTCAGAGAAATCGATCATATCTAGTCAAAAAGCCTGGAAATATCAAGGAAATTGAGTTCAATATTTTTGTATCTTTTGAATGCGTTCAAGTATAGAACAAAGTTTTGGATATTTTAAGTTTTATTTATTTTGATTATTTATTTTCTTGTGATTCAATATTTCATTGCAATCGTTCATTCGGGAGAAGGGTGACCATTGGTAAGTATATAAATATATTATTCTTAAAATTTATATGTTCTCTTGCTGTTAATTTCTTCCACTATACCTGGAAATTGCAAAATTAATATCTGGAAAACCTGAAAAATTCAGGGAAGTTGAGTTCAATATTTTTGTATGAACCCTTAAGACGCTTTCATTTACTAGGGATGATTCCATTCCGGGACCAAGTACCTGGGAGAAACCTATACATTGTCTTATAGCTCTTGCCATGAGAAGTACGAAACCGTTTTCAAATCACGGGCAAACCCACAACCTGGCCTTATAAGGGGTCTGTTTGATGGAGTAGGGACCCTATGAATGACATATTTGACAGAAGTAAAAATGAATGTTACGACGAGATACACGTAAGCACCTGAACCCATCATGTTCCTTTTTGGCTCATTGCTAGAACGTGACCCAGGCAATTGTTTGATTATATCAATTAGCACCTAGACATACCCATTTCATCAGTGTTGCCAAAGAATTATAAATACATTGTGGGAGATGGTTTCTGTACCATCGAATGCATATCCATGAAATGTTGGATAAACATCATTCACCATTAGACGAAATATACTGTGGACATATTCCTCTCAAGCACCCCAGTTTGTCAGTGTTGGCAACCAATTGTAAAAATGAGAAGTTGTAAAACAGGTTCCGTACGATGTGTTTCTGCCATGTGTCGTGTGGTGTTTCTGCCACGCTTGGTGTATAAACTTCTCATCGTACGGAACCTGTTTTACAACTTCTTAGTTTTACAATCGGTTGGCAACATTGACAAACTGGGGTACTTGGGAGAGGAATACGTTCACAGTATATTTTACCTAATGGTGAATGATGTTTATGCCACGTTTCATGGATATACATTCAATGGTACAAAAACCATCTCCACAACGTATTTACAATTCTTTGGAAACACTGACGAAATTGGTGAGTCTGGGTGCAAGTTATCAAATCCTTGCTTGGGTCACGTTCTAGAAATGAGCCGAAAAGGAACATGATGGGTTCAGGTGCTTACGTGTATTTCATCGTAATATTCATTTTCTACTTCTGTCGAATATGCCACATACGAGTATAGGGTCACAAACACCAACAAACAGACTCCTTATAAGGTCAGGTTGTGGGTTTGCCCGTGATTTGAAAACGGGTTCGTACTTCTCATGGCAGGAGCTATTAGACAATATATAGGTTTTTCCCAGGTACTTGGTCCCGGAATGAAATCATCCCTAGTTAGAAAACAAAGATTCGTGCTTTAGTATTTTTTTCTTTTTCTGAATCTGCTGTTTTGCGTATTGATTCGTTTTTATTCTACTATAAAACTTCATCGGTAGAAACAGCTGTAACAATTTATTTGGGGAATACTCTGTAGGAAGCCCCGAAATTTTGATCAATTCCACTAAACAGGAGTTTTGCATTTACTTGAATTTTATCGCTCCAAGCTACATCAGAATCTACCCTTGAATAGGAACGTTTTTTTTTCTTTCCCGACACAACCTCAGGTTCACTTGAAACACCGGATACGCCACTGAGTACGGAATGTTCAATGACATTACTATCTAACTCATAACCATCTGAGACGGAATCATTCATCAGTTCTGCAAATTCATTATCGTTCACTTGCTCGTAGAAGGAATATCCATATTTTTTAAATAAAAAAGCACGAGAAATACTCAAGAAAATATAAATGCACGTTCGCCCGTCTCACTGCAATGAACCCACGCGAGTGTGTGTGTTTTTGACGCTTAGGAACCCTAAGGAAGTGTTGGAAACGTAAGGGTATGTCCATGCTAACTCACGTTACGTAATGACGCATATTTTGAAGAATACTAACCACAAATAAACTTAAGAGTTCTGCTTTTTTTTTAACAAGAAAGGAAAGCTGTCATATTTATACAGATAATTACCAAATATCGTCATTTTATATGATACAGCAAACCTAGGAGAAAAGAAAATACTATAGTAACTCACGTTACAAATTTTTTCCCTACATTTAGTACCTGTGATTTTTCAGTACATTTTCTTTTGTTCTGGCATAGCTATGTATATACATGAGATTACTATATAAGATAGGGACACACATTTTTTAATTATGACAAAAATATTAAATTATTATTTACATTTTATGACTACTTATTTTAGTGGAATATGCACAGAGTCGGGTAACTCACGTTACATTTGTCAACGATGTTTATTATTAAGTATAAGCAACATACATTTATACTAACTTAAAATAAGCACAGTTTAATTAAGTTGAACATTGAACTTTACTTTCAGAAAAGGTTTCATCAGTTATATAAAATTTTACTTGGGATACCGACAGAAAAAAATAAAACCTATGTAATAATAAGTAAAGCTTGTATAATATAATCAACATTAAAACTTAGTAGATGAAAGGTAACCTACGGAAAAAAAATAAGAAAATAGTAATTCTCCGAAAAAAAATTGAATGATGCCAGCTACATATTTTTATCAAAAGAACAACTTGACTACAAATTATAACTATATTTCTTTCATGAATTTTTGTCACTGTTTCCGTGGACATGCCCGTAATGAGTGCGATCTGATTTACAATAAACAAGAAGCGGAAACAGCCCTCGTCACCTACACATTGCATATTGTTTTCTTGCAATGAAAGAAGAAACAGGAGCCATGTTTTCCTGCTACATTCGGCAGGGAAATTGATCGCAGAAAAAGTTGGGTGAAAGTGTGATTGCAAGGTTACATTTCGTTTTTCCCTTCAACATGTTCGTAAGTTGGAAAATGTATATACTGATAGATATTGAGATACAATGTAGCCATTGTTGAGGAAGTTTCCAGAAAAATAGCAGTAGCGATGAGTCAACAAGTGGCGAGAGAGGATGAAGTAAGTAGATCAATAGATTTTTGGATGTGTTACTTCAACGTTTTATTTCTATGTTGTATTGAGATAGTACGTTATTATTTTTAAGATGTTGTGAAAGATTATCAAATCATTAATACTTTCCTCCTATTATATTCTTACGAAGTAGACTCCGGGCTGCGAGCTTCGTTAATGCTACAATCCAGCACGAGATGATCTGTACACAGCGTTGCCACACTTCCAGTTACTCTATTCTTTCTTCATATAAACGCGGGGAATATATATTCTGGGCTGCAATATGGCTCTCCGTTTACCGCGCAGAATTTTGCAATAAACATTTTTATATAAAAAATAAATAGTCTACGAAGTAAACACTTCTTCGTTAAAAGTTTCAAATAATGGAACATTAGAATCCCAAATTTTCGAACTGTGTTTTGTACTTTTCTCTACCTACCAGGAGAACAGAGGTTCATACATTTATTTTAATTACTCAAAAATTATCAAGTGTTGAAAATTGTACTTTCCACAGCTTACAGCTAATGGATGCATCTACATAGATTGTTTCATATGCAGTTTTCTTTCTCACATGTGTAGTTTCTATATCGCAATGTGCATGCTTTATGTATGTTACTTTACTAACATTCGTCATACAACTCTGGTTAATCAACTTTTTCTCAGCTTTGTATTTCAGAAATCTATGTAAATTGGTATAGATATACCATATTGATATGATACCTGCTTTCTGTTGTAAGCGCTGCTATCGAGTGAAGGAATTCCACTCCCTTTCGTCATCCGTTCTCTCACTTAGTAACATCTGAACACTTATTGGCTCAACGGGTGGGCGTGTCGAGGGTGTGAGCATTAGTTCGCATTTTTGCAACGTATCAAGACATTTTGGCAGCACTATATATGGTAAACAGAAGCTGAGTAGCCACTGAATGAATAATAGGGGTTCCTTAGGTTATGTTAACGCAGTGTGACTGTAAGTTTTGTAAATTTATCTCAATTTCCCCGAAAATTACATTTTCCCATTTTACCAATTCCTTCTTCTTTTTCTTCTTGAGCTCATCCGTGGCTAAGCGGTTAGCGTACGCGCCTTTGGCGTGGGAGAGCCGGGTTCGATTCCCGGCGGGAGCTCATGTGGTTCGGATTCCACGTTAATCAGTAGGTCCACGTCTCATATAGCCTCGCTGCTGAAAGGGGCGCTAAACTAAAAACAACTCAACTCAATTCTTCTTCTTCTTCTTCCACGCTCTTTTCTCACTTTGTTTTCGAGCTATTTCAATGATTTTTTAATATGTTATACCCTGTAGAGAATTATTTGCACAACTATTGTATATTGATGAAATGTGTATTTTTTGGATTGTGCATATATGACTTTCCTCACGTTGGCACGTACCTCCTGTCCACGATTTCTAGAATTAAAATTAGCTCTTGTTGAATTTTAGCTTCTCAATGATTTTGGATAGCCCTAGTTCTGAAGCGACGTACTTTTCTCCATAGATTCGTGTAAATGTTTTCTCTTATTTTGATGGGAGCAATCACCTCTTACAGTTGTTTGGTATAGTTTGTTAATACCCTGTACAGTTAAACTATATTACTGTTGCTATATCAGTTGATTTACTGTATTAAAGTTTTTGTTTATTATTATTATTGTCAGGTAAATAATCATATTTATGCGTGGAGGAGCGGATGAAAACGATGTTAAAGTCTCATTTAGATTTATTGATCTTCACACCTCTGTCCTCTATTAGATTTACTATATTTCCTAATATCAATAATCTAAATCGCACACTGGACCTCTTTGAAAATGAAATGAAATCTTTGTTTTACGCCTCACGGTTATGCCGGTGTGGCTAAAGGAGACGGTGATTATGAGAAAGGCCTGATATCAGGGGCGGATCCAGGACCGAATTCTGGGGTGGGCGGTGGGTTGTCATACTGCCACTTTTAAGGGCTTCAAACTTTGGGATTGCTTTTATTTATATATATAAAATAAGAAAGTTTCGTCTTCTGGGGGGGGGCGATCGCCCCCCCTGGATCCGCCCCTGCCTGACATGGTGGAAAGAAGAAAGTGGGAGGAAACGGGAGAACCCCGAGAAAACCCACATACATGACCACAAAAGTCACTTGGCTTGAACGGGAATCGAACCACTCGACCTCTCTGATTTGGAATTGTTGACAAGGTAAGTAATTTCAGTTAGTGAGTCTGTGGAAAAGCATAATCACTAGCTAACATTCTGTACTAATTAAAAAATGTAGATAGTATTAGTAAGTTTTTCTAAAATTGCGTAATAATCATGCTACTTAATATATGGTTCTTATCTTTTCTATCATTTTTTTTTCCAAATGTTTAGTTGGTTTATATCTCTAAGTTTATATTACACGGGGATTATGACACTGGGGGTGCGCGCGCACAACACTGCTAAAAATAAACGTAAAAGTAGAAATAAAAATACAAATAATTGCGTCAGTTTCAATGTAATACCGCTGTTTCCGCGTTCTTTATGCATGAGAAACATGAATCAATGAGCAAAATAGTTTAAACATTTTATCTGCACTTTAATTTCTTTTTGCATAACTTCAGTGGAATTAGTTGAAGAAAATAAAAGAATATTGTGTTCATACAATAGCTATTATGCATTGTAACAAAAAATCAAATATGAAAATCGTGAAACAAAATATTTTAGTGCAACATTTCCAGTAAGTAAAAATTTGTTCAATTACAAATCACATGATAACTTAAATATCTTTATGTACACTGAAAGTAATGCAAGTTCTTTTTTTTATATAAAGAAAAGAACGTGTCTTTCAGTAAAATCTTAAAATTAAAACATTCAGACACGTAAGGCTAGTATAAATAACATTGCATAAAATTTAAATAATAATTACACAGTCACACAAACAATAAAAGTTCTGTGCACCGAACCCAGGGTTTGGGTTTAGATTTAATTCGTTATGCGGAATCCAAATTTTGAAACTCCAAAACAATCGAAGATCTCAGTTATTTAGGAGGGGGGGGGGACTTTAACGATTTTCTATAGGAAGAATACACGTAAGACAGTCATAGAATAAAAAAAAAATTCTGTGATGTAGATCCCAGGATATGCCTTCGATGCATTTTCGTACACAGAATCGAAATTTCGAAACCCCGAGACGTTTCACCATATCAATTTGTTTCTATGGGTTAAAAAATTTCAGCGAATTTTGGTACGTAGGACAGCACATACGTTTTTCGCCCATGAACAAAATCTGGACGGTCAATCGTCCTTAGGTTTCAAAATTTCGATTCTGTGTACCAAAATACTTCGAATCCATAGTATGGAGTTCGCTGCGCAGAACTTTATTTACCTTTTTTTTTGTATGGGTGTGGTACGTGTACCTTCCCTATCTAAATTCGCTAAAGTTTTTTCGCCCATAAAAAGAAATTGACACGATAATTGTTCTGGGGTTTCGAAATTCGGATTCTTTGTACCAAAATACAACGAATCCATGCCCTGGAGTCCGGTGACAGTACTTATATTTTTTGTGTGTGGATGTGTTATTTCTCTTAAATAATAATAAAAAAGGTCATTCTTATGAAGGAACTAAACCTATAGTTTAAATAATCCAATGTTCCGTGAGACCGAAAATGATCTTATCTCGCGAACAGCCAATTCAATCTGTACTCTTGCAATATTGCTTGATCCGTCTGTATATTACGAGTACTCAAAGAAATCATCCTCATTATTATAAATAACGATTTCATAAAGGGTTTATTTCCTCCCCTACTTCAGAGTCAACTTAAAAATATACTTATTGTAGGCCGTAGACCAGGGTTTCTGAACCTGTGGTATGAGAGTCGCTAGTTGTGGTATGCACGATTTATGGTGGCATTAATAATTAATATGTATTGGTAGTACACTAGCGAAAAAGCGTATCATGCTTATTAAATTATTAATTATTAAATTATTAATTAGTTGAAAGGAAGATGCTTCAAACGCTAAATTTGTTACCTCATTAGGGATGGACTAGCCTGGGAGCAACTGGACAAGTACTTGGTGTATTCTCTATTTAATAGCTCCTCCGAAAATCATATTTAACAAGTAAAATAAAATCAATACATTTGTCTAAAATCATATTTACACTATTTTTCTTTAAAAATACACAAAATAACTAAATATAATAAAATAACAAATAAGACAATGTCAATATGTTGTGAATATTTATTTTAAGAACTTCTCAATGCGCCTGTAAGGTTTGTCAATCTGAAGTTAAGCTATACTACCGGAGCGGCATGGTTGTCTTCTGTAACGACACATGAAACTAAAGCAGTTCTTTAACCCTTATCCGGGCAAACCATTTTTGTAACGTAAACGGGCATCCGGGGCCTGTGAGGCCCAGTATATATTTTAAGTGCAGAACACACAAAATCAATGCCTATTGTCACTTACTGTTTAGACTAGTCTAGAATGTACCGGTATATATTTTTGTCAAGTACCGAAACTTCGTGTCACGCTTTTGTAAGCCGACCAAGCAGAATAGCAAATCCGGTCCAGACATTTTTGTAACGTAAACAGGCAACTGGGGCCTGTCAGGTCCAGTATATATTTTAAGTGCAGAACACTCAAAATTCAATGTCTGTTGCCAAATACTGTTCCTACTAAAGGTTACAATAGTCACGTATTCAATATATAATTATGTGACAATTTGATCTAATATTTGACAGGGACTTCACTAAAGTTATACGGGGCCTCCTAGGCCCCGGTTGCCCGGTTACGTCAGGAAAGGATTTTCAAATTAAAAAAATGCTTTACCAACTCGATATGTTCATGATTTTAACTTCGACGAAAGATAGAAGAATTCAGTATTTTATGTCTTCGAAACATGTATGGTTATTGAGAAATTTTAGAAAAATGAAGCTACTGGGCCTGGAAGGCCCCGGTTGCCCGGATAAGGGTTAATATCCTCCGAAATTAGTGATGCGGGTCTTAAGTTGTCTTTTACCTATTTCCGTCTATTGGCATGTAGATTACTGGTGTAGCAAAAAATGCCAAGTTAGTATACGACAAAATATGCATTCTTCTAAAGTTGTAAGTTGTGGACAATGAAAGAAAAACTTTAACGCATTATAGTCCTAGAGTTATAAGATCAATCATAATAAATAGCAGGTATCATTTGTGAGGTATACAGTATGTACTTCCTATAAATATCCGTGTTTTATAATCTCCAGAATCTGGACAATGAATTGCATAAAGGAAGTGTAAAGGAAAGTATACGTACGGGAATACATTTTTAACTCCCAATTAATGTCAATATTCTAGAAGATTACTTTTAAAAAGCGTTTTATTTCATTATTGGTAATAGAAGACGAATAATATTGCTTTTAGAATTTCCATATTTCTAGACTAAGAAACCGGGACGCCCTATGAACATTTACCCGTACAGTGTATTCATTTTTATGCACTTGTTTTTTGCTAAAATATAAGAAATAATTACGCAACATGTCAACACTCATTGAAAGTGAGTGACAAAGAGTCGATTGTTCTTATCACTCGAATATCGATTGCTAATAAAACTGGAGATTTTCAAATATGACACGAATGACACTTATTTTAAGGGACAGTTAGAGGTTTGAACTATTTCTGGGAGAACAGGTTATATAAATTCTGGCCTATGCCAGCTAAGTCAGGAGGTCTGGAAGTCCTAATCACTTCCCCTCTCTTGTAACAACCATGCGTGCAGTGCACCCATAAGATGTTTTAGATCGATAGAAACAAAATAACAATTATTTCTCACTTGCCATTATCAAAAAATAAGATTAAAACATTGATCTGGAAGTTAAAATTTCTAACCTCTAAAACATAATTGTTTGTTTCAAATGTGTAGTGCAAAGCAACCAAGCAACATATTCACCTCTTCCTTGCCTGTCTCTGGCCTAGACAAAGGCAGTCCCCACAGTAAAAAACTGTACTATATTGTAAATAGAATCGAGTACAGTTCTTTCTGACAGTCTTCATAAAAGATTTTAACTGAAAGGAGATCAGTCAAAAAATATCGAGACTCCCCTGAAAATCGTTGATCTGCCAAGGTCCGATTTCACCGAAGTAACAGATTATGAGGTCATACCACACGTCATTGAGGCAAATCCATCCATTAGCAGACGACAATTGTCAAATATTCGTAATGTCCGAGTTCACTATAGTTCCTTCCCTCCAGGGACTGACAAAATGAAATGAAATGAAATCTTTAAGTTTAACGTCCCACGGTTATGCCGGTTAGGCTAAAGGAGACGGTGATAATGAGAAATGAGTGAAATGGTGGAATGAAGAAAGTGGGAGGAAACGGGAGAACCCCGAGAAAACTCACGAGCACGGTGTTTGTCCACCACAAAGTCCACAGGGCGCGAGCTGGGATCGAACCAAGGACCCCAAGCACCGGAGGTGAACGCTCTACCACTGAGCCACCGCGCCCCCCTCCAGGGACTGAGGAAAACAATTTGGAGCTTATCTAATCAAACATAACTTGATTAAAACTATATTTGATTAATCGAGAAATTTACCCATGTATTGTCATACTAGTCCCTCTATAGACCCTGCTATAACAATGATATACAATAAATAAATAAATAAATAAAAATAGAAATAGAAATACATGACAATCCGGAATCTCAGGGGGTAGTAGTTAACACATTGAAACGGTAAATTACAGATAAGAGTTCGAATTATTGTTCATCTATGCACTTTCAGTCTTTGTGTATCCCATAGAAGGAAACCTAAGGCTGCCTAAGGTAAACGAATTTTAAACTAATACTTTGAAAAGTGAAAATTTTCAATTTACGTCCCATTATTAAGTTGTGTGGGATCAAGGAGACGGTGATAATAAGAATGAAGGAAATAGTGGAATGCAGAAACTGGTAGGAAATGAGAAATGAAAATTTAAAAAATAATAAAAAAAAGTTTTCCTTGGGCCAGATTTCAACCCACGGTGAAAACTCTTTTCGTTACTAGCATGTTGCACTAGCACGCTCGGCTACAAGGGCCGATAGCATTAGATTTTTATTTTATGCTATATATAGGTCATGACTCTTGATGTCCTATCTGTATCGGCCAATTAGATCAGAGGATATGTGAAACGTTTCGGATCGTAATGGCGGAACCAAATGCAAAGTATGAGAATTAAATCTGTCATATCCGTAGTTTGGTGTAGAGGAGAAACTAAATTGTGAACCAAATGTTTAAGAACAACTCAAGTTATTAATATAAACTATGCCAAAGATTATTGACTTATAGCATCATAAAAGATATACGAAAGACGTTTTGAAACGAAGAAAAATAACGTTTAACTTTATAAGAGGAAGCAAACATACCTAACGTAAACACAGTAAAGACGAATCGTTTATCGTGTGGTGACCGTAGCTCAGTGGTCAAGAGGCCTTATTCCTAAAGATGTGATAGCTCAAGTATTGAAACATCCGAGTATTCAAATACCTGCACATAATAAAACGTGTGTAATCGGCGATGAATTGCCAGCAAAAATCCTAAGTAGAAAAAACTACTTGCTGACGTGGATCCTATCCGAGAACAGCCAGATTACTAGCAAGGCACCTAGACCACTGAACTAAGATCACAATGCGATAAACGATTCGTCTTTACTGTGTTTACGTTAGGTATCTTTGTCTCTGCTTACAAAGTTATACGTTATTTTTCTCCGTTTCAAAACGTCTCTCCTATTTCTTTTATGATGCTAAAAGTCAATAATCTTTGGCATAGTTTATATTAAAACGTGAGTTGTTCCTAAACCTTTGGTTCACAATTTAGTTTATTCTCAACATTAAACTACAGGTATGACAGATTTAATACTCATATTCTGCATTTGGTTCCTAGCATTCGCCATTACCCTGTCAAGGTTTTATGTCGGCACATTACAACTAAATCCTTTTATTCGACGAACTGGAGAAATATTAGTACCCACTAGTAAATAAAATAACATACAATCCAGGAAAATTTTCAGAAATAATAACTTATTATGCAGTAATTTCGCCGTGCAAGTTCAAAAGTAGGCGAATAATAATAATAATAATAATAATAATAATAATAATAATAATAATAATAATAATAATAATAATAATAATAATAATAATAATTGTTCACCTTAACAACGTAAGTAATTGTCTGTTATTACTTATATATTTATTATTTATATAATAAAAGTCCTAATGCGAAGCCATAAAGAACATAATGAACAAACAACACAGCATTCTAGAGTGAAATAAGAGAACTATCTTTTGCAGCTAAGCCGTGCCTATGTCTTAAGAATGAATAAGAAAGTTAATGAAGACCTTCGGAAAATTATGGCATGGGGTAATAGATCAAACGATGGGGTAATAGATCCATAGAAATAAATCGATATCAGGAAAGCCGGTTTTGGAGCAAACGTAAGATAACCAACAACAATAATAATTTTGGTCAGCGTATAATAAATATCCTTATGTTGTTTCAGAGCAGCCTGGCATAGATAGATTTTGCATTTAAATATTAATTGTGGGCGTCACAATAGAATTTAATTAAACCATTTTATGTCAGTGTTTATCAAATGATTGGCCTATATTGAGTGATCGCATCAGAAAACGTAGAAAAAACCTGATAATCGTTTCGGATAACCTGATAATCGGTTTGGAGGAAATGCAGAGTAACATTTAGTACAATTTTTAAGGATAGAATGTCCACTGCTATGATATCACAATACTATTGACAAAATGCACACGTCTGTTCACTTCCTGGAGTAGAACTATTACAATTCTTTAGTGTATGAGGAATTTTCACTTGCGTGAGTGACATCGCTACGTTATGGCTATCATTCGTCGATAGCTGCAGTAAGTAATGGTATACCTGCTAAGAGGGTCCGTAGATACTTCATATACGGTCTTACAATGATCAATGCAAGCTCACCAACATGAGCAAGTGACGTAAGTGTTGTAGTCTCATGATTTATGACGTCCGTAATCTTGTCAATACGACGTTTGTTTTGTGTTATATATTGATAGAATGTAATGTGTTCATCAAGCATACAAGCTCCTTCGGTCAATGTGTAAGCTTACCTACGTACATTAATACCATGCAGTTGTTTCATTCATGCCTTTATTTTGTGAATCGTAATCGTATTTTACCGGAAATTTAGTAGTATTGAAAAGTCATTTAGCACTCTGTAAAAATAGTGTTTCAGACTGTCGCGTCGTAGTTCAATTCCTTTCCATTTAAAAAATCTTCCTCATATTCGGCCCATCAATCAGTGTTGGCCAAATTTCAATTGAATTAACAACTAACAATAAATCTGTAAATTCAATTGTTAGTTGCAATTAACAATTGAAGTAAGTAATGATCAATTGTTAATGCAGTTTACCCTAAATACATGAGAACCAATTGCGATTAATAAATCGATTAAAAGTAATTACTGTAGAAAGTAATTGCAATTAAATTCAATTATTCAATTGGAATTCAATGCAATTGAAAATGTATTCAATTGCAATTAACTCACATAAATTATATTCAGTTGATTGATTAATTGCAATTAATTTTTGTTGATTAATGTCCAACGCTGTAGTTGTGTATATATTATATGGTACAATTGTTCTTAAACATTTATATATGTATAACTTTATAAGTTATATATGTATAACTTATAAACGAAACGTAAAACTGTTTGATGGTTAACACCAACACCGCAAGATCGATTTTGATTATTTTTGTTTCATTATTGAATCCTGGCCAAACTTAGATTTTTACTATATTGTTTTTATGGAAGGCATTATCTTAAGAGGAGTAAGGTGATTGAAGCATTCATGCCAAACCTGCAGTAACTCAGGAGTCTCTTTAAGTTAGAAAGATGAAATTAGGGATATTTCGTCATTAGGAATAGGACAAATATTGCAGCAATTTTGAAAACCCGTTTTAATGAGGGGTCATAGCTGCCTTTTCTAAATAAAGAAAAATCAATGTAGTGATGTTTAGCGGTCAACCTCTTGTAAACCGTTTACTGAATTCGATGAGTTTCGGTACATATGTTGACCATGGCTAACTTAGGCTTTTATTACATCATTGGATGAGGGAAAGAATTAACGACGAGTTAGGAGGGAAGAAATGGCATCTAACAATAATACAAAATGGCAGATATTAGTGTTTAATATATAGTTGTCGAGGACACTAAGATGTATTGTGACAGTGCCAATACCAATAATTCAAAATTCAGCCCATCGGTATGAGGGTAAGAATAAGCGACATTTACGAATTTTTATCATTATTCACGACTATCTAAGCGGGAAGGGGTTTAAAAACTTTCTATGCAACTATTCTCCTAGTGTGAAGAATGACCATTTCAGATACTAACCGCATAGGACAACACTCAACCTCTAAACGTAAAGAAATTATGAGGATAGGTGGAACTTAGAAAAACATGATTTTTGACAACAAGTTGCATGTCTCAGAAAGCAACTTTTGCAAGAGTCTATACCTAAGGTAACAAGCGGTAGGGTCATTTCAGAGTTTTCCAAGGGGAGGCAATAGTGTCCATCGACATAAGAGTTACACTTTTCTAGTATTAGTATACAATTTATTTTTTAAAAAATGTGTTTCCCTCTAGTACTACTAGAAATGACAGAAATGAACATTATCCGGTTTCAACGTTGGTCACTATAGAAATAAACAGTAACTGATAGCGAGAAGCATTATAAAAAAGTCGATTCAGCGTCTCCAGAAAACATTCCAATACAACAATCTACTGACACCACAAGTGGTTAAAATTTACTAGTACTTCAGGTTTCAATGTTGATTGACGTAGGACAAAGCGGTAAAAATAATATCGAGAAGAGTTTTCTGCATTCAATTTAGCGCCTCAAGAATACGGTCCATCCCTTGGTTAAACTTCTGTCCAACTCAGAAATGAGGGAAATCAGTCAATTCGAGTTTAAACGTTGAACGCTATAGAATAAGGACGGTGATGTGTATCGACAAGCGGGTTTCAACAATCGCTCTACGTCTGAAGAGAACATACAATCAGCACACGCAACACTCTGCCGAAACCAGAAGTAGTTCAAATTTACTAGTACTTTAGGTTTCAACAATTATTTCTGTAGGGCGAAGGCGTTCCGTAGAGATTTCAAAAGGCTGTTTTTATACACAGACTTAATGTCTTAACAATGAATTGTTTTCCACTTTTACCTATCTGTTAAACCGGAAGTGGTGAACATCTACAATTTCTTTGTTATAACACTGATAACATAAAGAATAAAATGGAAATAGATAGCGATGAGGAGTTTTCCAATAAAGATTCAGCACCGCAAGAATATGATTCACCTCTAACCTTAGTCCTTTATTGAAACAGAAAACGTTAGACATCAATTAGAACTTTCGGTTTCATTGTTAGGCTCAACAAAGTCAAAACAGTAAGAGATAGCAAGAAATATATTATTGATATAGAATCAGCATCTGAGGAACAGTTTGTCTTTGATCACATTCCTTTATTGCAACCTACAGTTATAAAACAAGTACTTCAACTTTGAGTATTGCATTTGCATCGTTTGGAAGTTTACCGTAACTTCACACTGTGAAATGAAACTCGCTTGATGATGTTCAGTATTGGTGTTAGACTTCTATATTAGGTGCAAGAAACAATCGACTAATTTTAATAACATACATTCAATAATGGTAGACCATTTATAACTATTAGGCCCTACTTGCAATGCAAGTCGTGTGGCAGGTAACATTACAATGATTAGAGGGAACTTTGTCAGCTGTTATTTGTTTTTTATTTGATTTCATTTCAGTTTAGCATCCTTTGAAACAACGAGGTTATATGAGGTGTGGACCTACAGATTAACGTGGGATCCTTACAACATGAACATTCACTTGGAATCGAACTTGGGTCTCCCACGTCAAAGGCTCATGCGTTCATTACTTAGGCACGAGACAGTACATCTGCGAAATTAAATTACCAGCAATAATACAGTTTATGGAGCTGGGGCTTTGCAGCGATCGCAGGCATGCAAATATACATCAATAAACTCATCTTGATGAAGGAAAGCAGTCTATAGTGGAGTTGGTCATTTCTGGGCAACTACGGTACTTCCAATACAACGTACCTAATACAGATTGTGTGGAAGAGGTGTTTCAAGCAATTACACACATGCAACACATAGATCCATCTTGTCTTAAAGAAGGAAAGTGACCGGTACCGAAATTGGTCACTTTCGGTCACAGTACCTAATATTTTCCAGGTTTCCACATGCAACACATACATCAGTCAGCTCATATGCAAACATACATCAAATAAATCGTCTTGACTTAGGAAAGCGGTTGGTGCCAAATTCTGTCACTTTTTGGCAACTATTTCGGTAAACAGTACCTAATACAGTTTCCCGGGAAGGGGTGTATACAGCGATTGCAGGCATGCAACAGATATATCAATCACCTCGAGTTGACAAAGAAAAGCGGTCGGTACCTGAAGAGCTCACTTACGCGGTACCTAGTACAGTTTCCGTTGGTGGGATGTTTCCAGCAATTGCAGACATGCAACATGTAGTATATTATTCAATTTGTTTTCACGAAAGAAAGCAAACGTACTGGAATTGGTTACTTCCGATACACAATACCTAGTAGTTTTTGGCTGTGCGGTATTTTCAATGATTTCAAAGATGCAACATATCAATAAACTGGTATTGACAAAAGAAAGCAATGTGTATGGCGATTGAACACGCAAAACACAAAAGAACAAAGTAGAAATTAAATATATAATTGATATAGACGAGAAAATCGTAACAGCGTGAAAGGAAGAAAGAAACAAACTAGCGTTAATCACTCTGATAAAATAATTTAATTTTCACTTCTGCAACAATAGTTGTGCTTAAGTTGTCATATTATTATAGGATCAAAGATTTAGAGTACATGCTAAGAAAAACTGTAGCCCTAATACAAATTGGTTGCTTGGTTTCAAGTTTAACTTCCCTCTTGAGCAGCAAGGATATTTGGTAAATAAGCCTTTCTCTCAACACAATCTGAAACATTTGAGCTTCTATTAGAAATTCAACTCGGGCCTCTTTCGCCAAAAGTTTGTGTGCTAACCACATAATTACAAGTGAAGTTCTTAGTACAGATAATACCTGCTCTAGTACGTCATGGTTGATCGACGTGCATTTCCTTTGGTGCAACTCCTTAACATTGTATACTGTAATGTTCCACGGGATGTAGTAAATAAACAATTCCACACGCCAGTGTTTACAAACAGCACCACGTATTTTGGCAAGGGGATTTCACACCAGATGGATCTAAAATCACCTGAAGACTACGGGCTTCTGGCCCGTCCCACGGAGCAGACAATGTCAGCAGAACAGCGGCGCCCAAGGAACCCTATAAATTGGATGGACAAACGCAATTCTGTACTAGTTTTCTGGTGATCCCCCTCTAGTCTCCTACGGGACTTTAGGAGTAACCAACCCCAGGCCTCTTGTCTGATACGAGACTACGCCTATCCCATCTTCTGGCTTAGCCTGCTACGGGGGTTTATCTGGGAATTCTAACCACAGCTGTTTAGCCTGCTACGGAGCTCTGTTTGCCACTCAACCCTCTTCTGCTTGCTACGGAGCATTGGGTCCTTAATTGCCCTGTGATTAGCCTGCTGCGGGGTACTGTAAAGATTCTGCCTGCGACCTTAGGTCAAAGACTACCTATAACTAACCTTGTACACTAGAGAAATTACTTGTACAGTATTTTGTAAAAATACTTTTATAATGGAAAAAGTTTTATAATAAAAACCGGTAGCGGGAGTCGATTCCGGACACTTTTTATTAGCGCTCTACCTATACCAATATGGGGCAAAGTTTTACATGGTCGAGTCTTTGACCAGCTTAGTTTTGGTCTGAATACTCCTCTATGGAACAGTAATTTTATTAACTGGAAGTGAAGTCTTTTCTAATAGGTACGTGATTTTCTTTTTCTTATTAGTGTCTCGGGCTTGACTATATTAGTACATGCCTCATACTAGGTCGGGAAAAACACTTTTCCGGATGACGGTGCAAATATGGATCAGAATTTACGCCCTTCTTTCAATATTCCACACCTCACTAAATATTCGGAACACGTTACGGAGGACCCCGATAGATTTTTTAAGCTGTTTGATCATCTTGCGTTATAGAATCTTGGAATGCAGAGAAAAAAATGAATTATTACCCATGTCTTTACAGGATATGGCTCTCGATTTAGTATTAGGGTTAAAAGCGCAGAACCAATTTGGTTCACTTAATTATGAACAATTAAAAACTAAATTTGCTGACTTGAATAGACGGCTATCGGGCAGACTTTAAAATTGTTCAGGTTCAACATGGCGAAAATGAGCCAACTGATGCATATTGCCTAAGGAAATTGAGCGTTATGTGACAAGTCCTGCCTCAAGCCACCGAGGAAGAGAAAATAAATTATTTATCATTAGGATTAAAGAAAAACTTTTTACAAAAGATCGCATTCACAACATTTCACAATTTACATACACACTTACATATCCTGGAAAAGGCGCATGACCTAATGAAGAAATGTGATTACGTAGAGTTACAACAAGCAATTTATTCGCTTTGCGATCAAAATTCACCTGCCAGAAATATAAATTCATCGGCAGTTGCTAGCGCTTCGTTCCCCACACATCATTAAGAATTAACTTATCCGTTATGTAATCCAACACCTGATTTTAATCAATTCTAACAACCTTACCCCAGTATTTCCTGTGCCTTTAGCACCACAGCTACGGGGTGCATCACAAAATCAATTACCTCCAAATTCTTCCCCCCGAGTTGGTAATCCGAACCCCCCTCCTGAACCCCCCGCGCGTAGCACATCTGGTACTTCTAGCGCAAATACTTCATGAGACCACTAAATTAGCTAACTAAATGGCCGAATTATTCTTCTAGTAGCCCAAAATGTTATTAAGAATTCACAATTTAGACGGGGCGGCCGTAACAACCAGAACAGAAATGGAAAGAAAAGCAGTTCTAAAAATAACAATAAAAATAACAGTAATCCTAGACAAGAGGCAGTCATAGTTTGCGGTACTTGCTATAAAAAGAGGTCGTTCTTAAAGCACATTTTATCAGAATAATATGCAGGGAAACGCCGAGAGGGGCCTCAGGACAAATCCTTCCAAGAACATGTTCTGAGGGCCACAAGTCAGGAACTAAATGAGCAAGAAAAAGTCGCGAATATTAGCACTAATAAACAGTTAATGACATCGCTTTATACTGTGGCTTCAATATTTGATAGAAGAGAAAACATTACGTTGTTAAATCAAGAACATAAAATGGTAATTAATGTAACAATTAACAAATAAAAATAGTAGTCATTGACACAGGTTGCTCGTTCAGCCTATGGCCGAAATATTGGCTTCCTCCAAACACAAAATTGATTCCTTTTAGACCCAACCTACGAGGAATTGAGAATTCCATTGCGAATTTACGTTATATTGCTTTAATTAAATTCAGGATTGGCTCAACAACTTTTTCTCACTATTTTCGAAGTTTAGAGCACGAGATTTTTTTTTCCTTTATTTGGAGAAGATATTCTAAATCGTTTGAAGGCCAAAATTTATTTGCAAAATAAACATTATCAGTACACAAGAAATCACGACCACCGCCGTACTGAATTTAGGTTCACGCTCAAGAAAAATTATCAGCAATCGCAATTCATACAATAAATCTCCATAAATCTTCTGACATATTTACTACTCGAAAGGTTACCATACCAGTCAGGTCACATTTCTTTTTACCAATTAATGTCAAGAATCGGAAAATGGATACTGAGTATTTTATTATCTCTCCATTAGAGAATTTAGTAGACAAATACGGGATACTGACTTTGTCTACTAAAGTACCTAAGAATAGCTTCACACAATTAATATCAAATCCAACTAATAAACCAGTACGACTAGTAAAAAACACACCGACCGCATACGTTGATGAGAACGATCAAGAAGTAGATATAAAGGATAATTAGCAAAACGAGGAACAAAATGATGACACAGTCTATAGAACTGAACAGGAAATTCAGAATAGGCTGGGCAAGACGAAATCACATTTTGATATTAAATTAATCGACAGATTTAACGGATTTAACGAATGAACAGAAAAAGGCTGTACACGATTTACTTTTTAAATACAGGGATGTCTTCATATCCACCAACAGACATAGGTTACTTTCGTGGTTATGTACACAAGGTAAGGATAGATAAAGGAACCTCTTTCCATCAGAGGTCACCTCCCAATATTATTAAAGAGACTAATGACAGTTCCTTCTCGTCGCCACTTCTCATAGTAAGGAAACCAAATACTCCAGAATTCAGCCTAGTTTAGAATCTACAAGCGTGCAATAAGTTTTCAAATATTTGAGACTTCCACTCCAGTCCACAGAAGATATTTTGCATATACTAAAGACAAATCTTGCGTCTCGACTATTGATATAAAGTACTAATATTTTCAGCTGTTATTGCATCCTAAAAGTAAAAAAATACATGACTTTTAAACAGAACCATACTAAGAAGGATTATTAATTTCAACGCTGCGTCATAGGCCTTACCACCTCTGTCGCCGCGCTAACTATAGCTGTACGGATGCTTTTAGATACTTTACCACCTCGTGTAACTGCGTTTACGGACGACCTCGTGATAGGAAGCTAAAATTGTAAACAGCAACTATCGGACTTGGAATTGCTCTTCAAAAGACTAAGAGAATGCAATTTCAGAGCAAGCCCGAACAAGTCCCATCTATTATACTAGGAATTGAATGTCTTAGAATTCACAGTTAGTGGCAAGGAGATCAAAATTTCACCCAAAATTGTCAGTAAAATACGAAATTTGAAGAAACCTACCTCTAAACGGACCTAGAAAATTTTCTAGTACTCCGCTCTTATTTGAGGGCGAATATCAAAAATTACACTGAAAAAGTAGAACCATTTCAAATTCTTTTGGACAAAAATCCAAAATGTGAATGGACAACTCAGCATTACCAGCTATCTGAGAATCTTAAGATGGATATTATTCAGGAGCCATCTTTGTTTGATTTCGATCCATCGTTGGAAATTCGAGCGCATTCCGACGCATCCTCAACCTCAGCAGGCGAAAGTTTAGCATGCTACAACCCTAAAACTAATCAGGAACGTGATGTTCCTTACTGTAGTCGTTGCTTTACCAAGTCTGAGAGAAAGGCCTCAACATAGCAGAAAGAACTATATGTATTGATGTATGTTCTTCACAAATTTCAATATTACTTACTGAATAGAAAATTTCAATTATTTGTAGACGCTAAATGCTTGGCTTCACTGAACACCCACCATGACAAAGTCAGAAAATTTACTCGCTAGAAGATCTTTCTAGCAGACTATAATTTGAAAATTCTCCACAATAAAAGCCAGCAACTTCTTGCAGATGTATTTAGTCGCCTAGAAAAGGAACAAGACATACAGCGGGAAGAAAATCAAGAAGTTGATAAGTTCTCGGACACAGAGGACGCTAAACTTTTCGCTTCTCATTCACTGGAGCACACCTTTCAAATTGACTAGTCCATGACGTTGCCCAATATATCGGAGGAACAAAGCAGTTATCCTTCACTTTCATACATCAAATTGGAAAATAAAAACCTAAGACATTGCCTACACTCCGTGCGGGGAAATATTTTTTCTTAAAAACGGACTGTTATATAGAACTCAGAAACATCCTCAATTTGGATTGATATATTATCTTTGTATAATAATATCTTTTTAAGCAAATGGTTTGATGCTATCCATAAACGCCCATTTTCACACCATTTTGGTTATACTAAGACGTACCAGTCGGCACTCAGAAAATATTATTTTCCAAACAAGAAAGCTTACATAGCAAACAGAATAAGGACATGCAATCTTTGCCAAAATATCAAGAAGTTACTAGAAAAGCCGGCGGGCCAACTGCTCCATCATCCACCTACGCCTATTGCAACTGCCTGGCTGTACGATTCAATTGCAAAAATACCAGTCAGAGAAGGAAAACTCAAATACATTCTAGTGGTTATTGAGATGTCCACAAGGTTTTGTTTGTCCAGGATTGAAGACAACTTTACAGCCGAGGAAATTGAACAATTTCTTGTATATGACATTATTCTTAAGTACGGAGCTTTTTCCTACTTGTATTTAGATAGACATCCTGTACATAATGCTAAGAGGTTGTAGAACCAAGCAAAGCTCTACAACGTTGAATTTAAATTTTGCCCAGCATATCCCAAAAATCTAGGTGTAGTGGGAACTTTCCGCAGAATCATAGAGAACGCTCTTAAATTTTTTGCACAGGAAAATTTAAAATCATTGGCCAAAACGAATCTCGTATATAATATTTGCAATTAATACATTCGTCAGACTGGAACTAAATATTCAAATTTTTTTCTTATCCACGGATACTAATCTAAGACCATCTCTGATTTTGCGATAGCATCCACTCCGACGTTATGCATCGACAAAGTACACCTGAATAAGATACGTGGAAGTGTACAGGACAATGTAATTGTAAGATTTAACGAACAGAAGAAAAATTACGACATTAGAAGGTACTTGTATTTTCCCCGATGGTCAGATTGGAATTCCAGAAACTTTCTCGTCTAGATTTGTTGGATATTTAGAAATTATCGAAAGAGTTTATCCTAATCTTTATAAGGTCAGATTTCGTGACTCATATCGTCAACCCATACAGGAGATTTCTGTGGAAAAAAATAAATCATATTATGAAGGTTTAGATTACACTCAGCGCGAGCATAAAGAGTTTTTTTTCTATACGACCAAAGACATTTAATTGAAAAAGTGAATATTAAAGCAAGGGCAGAACAGAAGATATGATAGGCTCTGGAATATGCTGAGTTCTTTTACAGAATCCAACAAAAACCAGCAAGCATGTTAATATTCCATCTTTATTCATAACTTTTTTCCCCGAGTTTAACAGTTTGATGGAATCTCTCTCCACGTTGTTCACTGAACTTTTCCAAGTTACCTGGGAAGTAACTCAAGCGACTGTGCAGAAAGTCTAGCTTCACATTCATGTTACATTGCAATCATTGGAAGTGTAGTAACATATCACTGACCAGTTCTTCGTAGTTGTTATTACCAAAGAAGTTATTGACTACATTTTTACAACTTGTCAACACAAGCAGTCCACCTTCACCCATCGTATTTTCAAAACCTGGATCCATTATCAACTTTCGTATACGTGGTCGTGTAAATATTCATTCCTTCAGTTTCTTCTGTGGGAAATTTATCACTAATGTATTTCAAGCATGTGCCATTTTTGTCGAAAGCATGTACACGAATTATTTCACAATCCACAACTTTATTTATAAAGAAGGAAGTAAGACACTAGAAGGTTCCACTAACGGTACATGGACGACATTTTTCTCACCAGAGACGTGTGTGTTTCTGGTTGGCTACAGCTGTTACTACAAGAGAAGGGATTTTGCTTTGCTTCTCATTCACATTAGAAACAAGGCGTTTTTGTGTAACTAGTCTGTAGCTCAACCAATGGACCAATAACCTTGAACTCGTCATAGAAGCGCCATTTTTGTTCACCATACTTCATATTCTTCAACAAACATTTCATCCTCATAGTTTTTCTTCATTAATACCGAATGCGCAACAAGAGTAGATAGAAATGTGTTTCCGTTGTGAAGAAGAAATCGTTTTTGACTTGTTTTATTGGATTCTTTAGACAATCTCCAATCAGCAGCATTGTACTCTATTCCAAGGTGATTCACTGAACTTTACATTTGAGCAGTACATCATACAATGTAATTTTGAAAAGAAGGGTAAGAGATCCTGTTCACGATGACTGTAGGATGCAATATTTGTTCCCGGCGAGTAAGTTCTTTGACTTCAGAATAGGGCCAAGAAATTCTGCTTTTCCTTTCGTTAAATTAAGATTCGTGACTAAGTTTTTGAGTTCAATCTGTATAAACTGATGGTGCTTTCCGGCGGTCTCTACCGACACATAGATATCGGATGATATTTGATTTTGATTTTCCATACCGAAGCTACTGTCACATTTGTCAGGTGGAACAGGGATGGGTAGGGCTATGGTCCCTCGGACGTCTTCAAGCCTTAGGTGTTGCAAACTGTATAGATTTCTTAACATCTTTCATCCAGAGTCCCAATCCTTCAACGCAAGACCGACACACAATATGAGGCACGAAACTCTTGTCTTGGTCATCGATATCCATATCAAAGTATACCCGGTATGGTACCTTCACAACTTACATATCTCTATCAATGTTTTACAAGAACAAACCTGCCAGAAATATAAAAAGATGAATCCAGGTGATTTTCGCAGTGTGAATTTGCCATGATATCAACGTGTTCTATTCTAACAACTGCAAAACAAAAACATAAACCACTGCAGAACAAACAAGAACACTTCCACACTCGACTTATAACTGGCCGTTACATTGTTTTCACCTGACGTCTCGGCATTGCTACATTTTGCGAAATTACCAAATGTATGTTTCGTTGCACCAAACGCTATTTTTTATATTCATCAGTCAACATGTTTTTTTCACACTGTGGGAAATCCTGATGTGGTCGGGGAAAACGGATTACGTATTTCAATTCAGGAGGAACAAATGGCACCATAAACAGTTTTTACATATGAATCATAAATTTCATTCATCGTAGTGATAATAGAAGAAGCCGGATCTTAATGTCGAATTGATAGTTTCCTTGATGGCTGAGATGGTGGCACTTCCGAAGCTGTTTAAGTCTAATTCCAGCTTCCTCTTGGGTTATAATATCTCTCTCACACCATGAGGTGCGATTGGCAATTTGAAATGCAAAAATAATTGAAAAATGGCCGATGATAGTGTTTAATCCATGGTTTTTGGGGTCGCTGGGAAGAATAGTCGCCGATTCAATGTCTTTTAATATAGGTTTAGCCCTATCGGCTTAGGTGAACATGGGACAAGTTGACTTTATTTTTATTTATTATTACATTTTCATTGGAAACCGCACTCTAATGTAGGAAGAGTTCAAATGCTTTCCATAAGGCTATTTTCCATATAGGAAAAGAGGGAATTTCAGATAGTGAAACATAAAATAAATATGACGCAGAACTCAACTTCCTTGCAGTAACGACTAATCATTAACTTAACTTAGTAATTAGGTGACAGAAAATCTTACACGAGGAGAATGTCAAAAGAAAGGGTCAACATAAATGAAATGAAACTACAAAATGATAGTAGAAGAAACATATTATGATTGATATACAAGTAATCTTTTTGATTTATTTCTGGACATAGCCACCAGGAACCTGTAGACATTTCTTGGTAGCGTGACATAAGATTCATTAAATCAACTGTGTAAAAATCTGCCGTCTGAGAAGGTAATCAGTCGGAAAATGATGTCTTGAGCACCTCACTGTTGATGAAACTCTTAGATGCAAGTCACTTTTTCAGGTGAAGAAAATGAAAGAAATACTTGGGGCAAGTTCCCGTTGTGTACGGAACGACTGATTAGTTCTAATCGAAATCTTGCCTCAATAATGCAAACAGTTGTATGTGGGTGAATTACAGAACGCAGCATTATTCTCCTCCGATTTTCCATGGCAGGTCGCAAACTATTCAGTGTTTGGCAATACACAAATGCTGTAATATTTCTTCCCAGCTCCAGGAATTCCACACGAATCACATTCTTTTTGGTCCCAAAACGCTGTTGAAATAATTTTGTGAACTGATGGTGTTTGTTTATATTTCTCCCTTTTAGGAAAACCAAAGTGCTACCATTGCATTGACTGCTGCTTGGACTCTCTATTGGCGTACATTTGGGTTCTCCTTTCTTCATTATGTGAAAACAGAGGTTATCACCATCTTTCTCCCCAATATCCCAAAAATTACTTGCAGATGTCATTCTTTGCTCTTTGTGAGTGTTTGTCAGCATTTGTTGCATCCGTCTCGCACACAATTTCTAATAACCCAGCTTGTCAGTCACAAGTAGATGCACTAGTTTCCCAAACAGTTCCAGAAGCTCTTTGGAAGGTTCAGTTGTTGTGAACCGACGATTATATCGCATGTTGTCGCTAACATGTTTCACCAGATTATCTATCTGAACACTAGGCCTTCCGGTACGCTTATCATCATAATTTTTTAGTACACTTCCCAAAACTTTGCACCCTTGTCTGACCCTCCTTCCATTCATTGTTTTTGGTCCATGAATAGCACACAATATGTGATGGATGCCAGAAGCATTCTGTCTTTTGAAAGTCAGAAATGATTTGACACATAGTATCCCTTTACATGTGACGAGATTTTATATTACATGAGCTGACAAGATTTTATATTACATGAGCTGTTTCGCTTTACTAGTAGTCACCGAATATGCAACTCTACTCGAACCATTCTAACTATATTGTAAGTACAGAATACTAGGGCTTGCTCAGGCTAATGCTCAACTTCATAGAGAGGCCTTAACCCGAGGGACTATGGGAGAACGTGCTCCGTGTTCTTGTTTGGTGGGGTGCCTATAAGGTTGTATATATTTCATTAGAGTAATTGTGTAAAATGTCACAAAGGTAGTGGTGAAAAATGATATCACAGATTCCTGGCACCAAAACAAGTAGAAAAGCTCATATGACATATAGTCCGGAAGTAGATAGGGGAAGTTATATATATTGTAACTTGGCCGCTTAACACAAAAATTAGTCATGTGTTTTTAGGTGTTTTGAGTTTTTGTGAGCATTAACATTGACAGTGTTACTTTGGGGGGATTCCACCATACATGTGATTTTCACACACTGTCAAGGATCCTCAAATTATCCACTTAAGAAGGATTTCAGTGTGAATACCCCCTTATGTCGGTAATTCAAATTTGCACTAGAAATGCTAGTACTTCACTCCTATTTATCTCTATTTCTCGTAACCGAAGGACCTACTTGTACATTTCGCAAACAGCTTCAAGGAAAAGTACCTTCATTGGCCATTAGTCTGATATCGGTTATAGTACTTAGTACTCTGGTGAGAAAGAAGTCTCATAGGAGTTGGTCCGTCAGAATTTGCTTGTATTCAGAATCACCAAGTACCAGTTTTGCATATTGTAACTAACTGACTCAAAAACCCGTTTCCAATTTGAGCAACACTACCTCTGCCCAACTATGCTGACTGCTGCAGAGAATTCTAAGTCGCGAAACTTGTGAGTCAACAGTTCTTCGCGAAAAAGAAAAAGAAATAATAAGAAAACAGGAAAAAGAAGACGTCGGAGTTGAGTGGCTTCAGCTTGGTATAGCATGTCTACCAGGTAGTATGTTAAGTATGAAGACGCATTCTTGACAAAAACTTCTAGAACTTCTATAACTTCAAAAACATTATAACAACGGGGCCCAGTGAAAACCTGTTCCATGTTATCTTGTCTTTAGCTGATTCCCGTTCGTAGCTTGAATAGGAGTCTGCCAGTAGCGTCCTCTGAACGGGCAACGGACTGAGCTGAACTGTCGACTCTTGTAGAGGGAAATCGGAACCCCGTATACTGTTTCTCTCCGCCTAAGCTAATCTTGAAGACGCAAGAATTTAAATGAGCTGGGAGTACAGAGAGAGCTGTTCTCTGCTAGCCTACGCTCGGGTAAAGGTCTTTTCTGATGGCCCAAATGATTGCAACTTACTTGCTATGAAGCACTAGGACCACACCGAGAAATTCAGTCTTTACACTGAATTTTTTATGTTTTTCTTTTAGTTCTTGTCATATTCTTAGTTTGTGACTATTTCGTACGACAAGGTTATATATTCCGCTTTATCATAATGCTTTTCCTCCCAGTCTTTAGGTTCGAAACGCCCATTAGAAGGCAGGAGGCACAATTTAACCTGGTAATTTTAATAATAAAATAATTTCCGAAAAGACATTTCCGTCTTAGTTTTTTTCTTGTACTGCTTCCCCACTTCTTAGTCTAAAGATAGGCAGAAATACCACTTTTCCGATGCAGGGGAAAACAACTTACGACGAGTATGCTTCAGAAAATCCAAATAGAGCGTGTTCGTAGTTAAGCGGAGTAGATGTCCCGGCGTATAGAAGGTCGAGTCAGCGAAATTTGATCTTGTTTTCCTAGAAATCGATACCATTTCCTGGAATTGGGAGGCAAGTTTCGACAAGCCTTTAGTTGTTATGTTCATAGTCTTTTACGGCTAGCACAGGAGCGCGTGGGAAAATGTTTGTTTATTAGAACAGCCTGTTGCTATGCTCATAGTCTTGGATGCCTTCATAGTCTTGGATGCTCTTGGACGGATCAGATTCCTATCAGTTATCATGATCGAAGCTTCCCAATTGATTGATTGATTTTTGTCTTTTCGTTATGTATTGAATAGCTAAATGCTCTTGGGCGGATGAGAGTCCTATTAGTTATCATGATCGAAGCTCCCCAATTGATTGATTGATTTTTGTCTTTTCGTTATGTATTGAGTAGCTAATTTTGTATAGCATTGGTCTTTCCCTGCTCCGGTCCTTTTGGGAAGTCGAAGAGCATAAGCGATTTAGCCCCCTTGGATGCTCATAGTCTTGGATGCTCATAATCTTGGACGGCTATCGGATCTTCATCAGAGTCCGATCAGTTATTACGATCGAAGCTTCCCAATTGATTGATTGATTTTCGTCTTTTCGTTATGTATTGAATAGCTATTTTGCATAGCATAGGTTAGACCTTTATCCCCCAATCCTTTGATATTCAGTGATCAAAGCACTCCAATTTGATTGGTCTTCGTCTTTCCCCGACCCGTTCCTCCTGGGAAACCGAAGAGAATACTTAATGTCTTAAAATATTCAATGCTTTCTCATCGAGAATCGAACCTGAACCCTAAATATGCTTTCATTTTGGGACTCAGCACACAAAAATCCACTTTGGTAGGGAGGTGCGATCGAATTTGGTACTTCATGATTTTAAAGTTGAACTAGTCCTGGTATGAAAAAAAAAAAAAGAATTTCACGTATATAGCAGTTAGTTTCACGACCGAAAGGAACGAATTAACTTAATGTCTAAAAATATTCAATGCTTTCTCACCGAGAATCGCACCTGGATTCTATTATTATTATTATTATTATTATTATTATTATTATTATTATTATTATTATTATTATTATTATTATTATTTTGGAGATGAAAGGGAAAGAGATAACTAACCTTGATTGTAGCTTCGTTAACTTATAATATAAATGTTCTGTACACAAAAATCCACTTTGGTAGGGAACTGGGATCGAATTTTGTACTTCATGATTTTAGAGTAGAATTAGTCCTTGCATGAAAAAAATCACATTTCACGACAGAAAGGAACGAATTAACTTAATGTCTGAAAATATTCAATGCTCAAACATCCACTTCGGTAGGGATCGAATTTGGTACTTCATGATTTTAGAGTTGAACTAGTTCTTGGACAAACACCGTATGAACGGATTTCCTTGGGACCGGTCGTTCTTATTAAAATAGGTAATTGAAATATATATATGTTCTTTCTTCATTTAGTTATAAAGGCAGTTGAAAGAACAAGTGTATTTATTCATAGCTCCGTTCAGGTTCTAACATTAAAAAAAACAGACACATACATACATATAAGTGAATGTCTGTTTTGCTAGTCTTTTTCTTTCTCTGTTTGCTAGCACATTGAACTCCATCTTAAAATGGTTTAGTTTCAAGAGCAACAGATAAGATAACATTGTCAAATGTGTTGATGATTCGTATTGCAACTAGTTAACAGACTGACCTACAACCCTGCTAAACGAATGATAAAAGGTACAGTACATTTAATTGTATGTTAAATAATATTATGTCTTAAAATGTTATATGTGTCTGTAGTATGTGCTTGGGGGAGCCCCCTGGAACATCGAACCACTTCACCTTTAAGTAATGATAATATAATAAAAAATGTGGAACGAGAGAAAAAAAGAAATGAAATCTATGAGTTTTAGTCCTATAGTTATGACTACTAGACTAGTGGAGAGGGAAAGTGATGATGAGAAATGATGAAGTGAAGAAAGTGGGAGGAAACGGGAGAACTCCAAAGGAAATCCATTCATACGGTGTTTGTCCACCATAAAGTTCATTTGTCTGGAGCAGAATTTGAACACGGTACCTCACGCATCACAGGTGAACGCTTCGGGAGAACCCAGAGGAAATCCACGTACACTGTGTTTGTCCATCATAAAGTTCATCTGGTGGGAACAGGATATTGAACCTGGGACCCCCCATGCACCAGAAGTGAACGCTTTATCAGTGAGCCACCGAGGACCCTGATGAAAAAAAGTATAAAAATATGGTAAGAAACACGTCCGCCGAGCTAAGATGTCCTCCAGACAGTGTATTTACTCTGTGTTTCCGTGTTTGATAGAGATGAAATTCTAACGTTAAAAACACATACATATAAGCGAGTTTGTATGATGCTTCTGTTCGCTGTACGTTGATTTCTGAGAAAATGATAAGATGGAATTCTTGAATGTTTTCTGACTCGCATTGCAATTAGATATCAGCTGACGTAAGAAAATGTCTGGTGTTTTAATTTTGATAATATCATATCTTCCTGTCTGTTTGTTTATCTGTATGTGATATGTGCTCGGGGCCAGCAAACATTAAAGGCGTGAACAATGAAATCTTTGAGTTTTACGTCCCACGATTATGCCAGCTAGGCTAGGCGTGAACAATGAAATGAAATCTTTGAGTTTTACGCCCCACAATTATGCAAGATAGGCTAATGGGAAATCTTTGAATTTTACGTTTCATGATTTGAAATCTTTGAGTTTTACGTCCCACATCTATGTCTGCTAAGTTAAAGAAACGGTGATGATGAAAAATGAATGAAATGTTAGAATGAAGAAAGTGGAAGGAAACGGGAGAACTCTGAGGAAATTCACGTACACGGCCTTTGTCCACAATAAAGTTCACTTGGCTGAAACAGGATTTTGAACCTGGGACCCGACCCATGCACCATAGGTGAACGCATTACCACTGAGGCAACGAGGCCCCCTGTCGAAAAGGTATCAAAATTTGGCCATGGTCTCAGAACAAGACGAAGCGAAGATATGGTACCCCCTGGAACGAAAGATTAAACTATATTACTCATGCAATGATTGTTTGACACCCTCATGATTATTCGTCCCTATACGTGTGAAATATAAATGTAAATATATTTAAGTGTATATATTTCTGTCTGTCTATCTGTATGTCTGTACGTATGTGGCCTTGGGGGATCAGAGAACGGAACCGAAAAGATAAAAAATAATATAAAATGTCCGAAATCAGTAAATATCATCTAAGGGGTTGAAGTGAAGAGCCCCATGGGGTGCTCAAGTAACATTTTCGTTGTCAAACGGTGTGCCAACCGTTGTCTATTTGTAGACATCGATGGCAAAGCCACTATCAAAATGTCAACGGCAAATTCGATAATCCAGCAACCATCGATGCCAACAAGCGAAAACAAAACTGGTTCAACGTAGCACACTGTTGTCTAATGGTTAATTGGCTCACTGTACACAATCTACTATTGGCCCAACGTTGCAATTTAAAATGTTTGATATTTTACAATACCATACCCAACTTGATAAGGGATCCAACATAAACGTCACAATGGAACGTAAAGGTTTTTCATTTGATACGTCGTTAATAAAATAAAGAGTTTGTTTATGGTCTTTCTTCGTTCTTTTTTAGCTTCAAGTTTTTCTATGACTTCATTAAAATCTGCAATGCTGCTCGTCAAGTTTTTCTGAATAGAAAGCCTCGCTACTGCAAATATTTTCCGCTTTATTTTTTTTAAGGTACAGAAACACCTCTCTCTTCCGATGAGTGACAGGTAAAATTAGCAATTTGAAATGCCTGTAACTTTTGTGAATCCCAAAGTAAAATCCGGGTAGGAAAATTTTTGTCCATTTACACAATTTAAAACTATCAAAAACACTTCTAGCCACCATCCTTCGTAGAAAGGCCAATTGATTTGGAAACATCTTGCGAAAAAAAATGTCTTCTTCACACAGCCATAGAAGGAAAGATAGAAATGAAGCGAGCAATATTAAGAAAAAGAACACAGCTGATCGTTGATTTGAAAGATAGGAGAAAATATTGGGAGTTAAAAGAGGAACTTGAAGATCGACAAAAGTGGAAGAAACATTTCCAGTTCCAAATCTAAAGAAAATCATCATTAATACCAGGACCTACCGAAAGGCAGAATACTTATTAATAATAATAATAATAATAATAATAATAATAATAATAATAATAATAATAATAGAGACATGATGCTCACATACATAATTTTTATAACATTGGTCAGATAATGTTTTTAACGTGAATCTCGCTACGGACTTGTTCTTTTCATAAGTGAGAAAAGTTTTTCACAGTGATACGAACTACCGAACATGGAAATAATGTAGATTCATTTTTTAGTTTTAATTACTCCTATTGTTTTATAGTTACTCCTGTTTTTTAGTTTGTAAAATTCTGGTTAACCCTCTTCATGGAATTTTTGTTTCGAGTTATATCGGGCTGAATGTATGTTAATTCCATGTAGAAACGAGTTGCTCATTCCTTAATGTCAGTTCAGAAAGAAGCAGAATACAGGGAGAGCTAATCATTGATATCGTAGAATCTTTCTTTGAATTCATTTTTCAAACGCTGAAGCTTCTTGGTATGCATCCTGTACAAAGCAAGTGCCTTGTACTTGTTCCATAATTAACACAAATTAGTAAATGTATCAAGCCTTCGTTTTGTAACAGTTTCTCCCAAACGTAATGCTTGCTGTAATTATGTTTTTTCCTTAATGTTTCAAATTAAAATGTGATAAATATTTCGTAATAACAACTGTCATGAAAGAAACATATTGTAACCACAAAGAATCTGTCAGTAAGTTTGTGCTTTGTTCTTTGATTTAAGAAAATTGTTATTTTCATCTCTCAAGTTCTAGGAACGTTTCAGATCCGGGGAGCATGGGATACCCAGCACACTTGTCTGCGATAGGGAACCTAGAATATTTATGCAAAATCTTCTAAGAAAGCAGCAAATTGTCGGTGGTTTAAGCCATATGAAGTTGATTTAAGAACATTGTCTATGTGAACTATCTTTGAACGTATCACAGAGTGACCCAAAGTAGGTATACATACCTGCATTGATCAAGTATGACATTTTAATTTAATAAGATAATGAATTTATATGCTTCGGTCTATTCTGAGTTTAGGCATAAGTGGAAAGGAATTAAGAGCAAATAATGAATAAACTAAGTCAATATTTTGTATGTATGGATTGCAACAAGTAAATGAAAATCCCATGAGCTGATCAGTACGGGGCTGTATATTTACTTTTGGGCCATTATATATATACGAGTACTTCTTTCTTGTTTTCTTAAGGTGAACCGTGGGTCACAAACAAATGATTCGAGGGCCACATGCAACTCACAAGTTTGAAATACTTGTTCTACAGTTACAGGTTAATTCTGTTACCGCAAAAATGACAGATCATATGTATTTGAAGTTTCATTGCGTTATATTCAAATCACAAGTGCATTCTCAATTTTGAACTTCAAAGGACCAATGCTTTTCAGACAACTGATGTAGATCTACCAAAATTTAGTTTTTATTAAGTAAGAAATATTTTAAGAAGATATTAGTAGTATAAATTATTAACATTCCAGTTCATTTCAAAGGAGAAAGAAAAATAAATCCTCTATAAGTCAACGGACAAAAAAGATGACACACAACACGCAACATTATCCAACATTTCTCAAAATGGATTAAATTTCCATTATATGGAGTGAAGTTGAGGATTTTGAAGACTTTGAGGCTCAATATGAACCAATTATTTACAGACTTGATGACACAAAGAAAAAACTATGTAGCGTACGTAAAATCGTAGGTTACATGCGTAAATCTTAGGGATAGGCGTGAGTCGAGTCAAATGTAATTTTCTCGAGTTGAGTTTCGAGTCGAGTTACTGTTTTGAGGTCGAGTTTTGAGTCGAGTCGAGTTTCATAAATGGCTCGCTCCTTCAGCTCATTTTAAGTCGTTTTGGAATCATGGCCTTATTAGACTGGAAAAGGAAAGCCATGAGAAATATAAGCAATAATGTGAAATAATTTTAGTGTTTCTCACGAGTTTTTTTTATTAAAACCGTGTTGATAGAGATAAAGGCAGAAGGAAAACCAGGAAGAGGACGACCAAGCATAGAATATCTAGATCTTTGATAACGTCACAGGTTGTTATTCCTCTCTGTAAAATAATCCATCCAGTGGTTCCTTTGTTCCTATCTTCACTGTCTGACAAAATATGACACGAATCGAGAAACTTTTCGGTACGAAAAAGAGATAAGTCGCAAATCGACAAGTACATTTTTCAAATTCGAAATGAAACAGAAACATCCGAGACTCATAGACAATACTAGTTCACTGAAGTTTTAGTCCTCAGACACTGTTTTAATGTCACATGTGGCATATATAAAAGCTTTAAATTGATATAGTAATTGCACGAACACGATGTATTTTCAAACTCAAGACAATACAGAAACATCCGAGATTTATGAGCAATACTAATTCACACACATCCGAGACTTAAGAGCAATACTAGTTCGCCCAAGTTTTTGATGAGCAAGATGGCCACATTAGACAAAATTTACAGAAAAGTCGGAATATTAAGGAATGATGGTGATCCGATCTAGAACACACCTTTTCATTACAGTAAACAAAGAACAGGAATGAACATGAATTGTACCTCAAATGTTGTGTACGGGTTCGGATTCAATCACAGTTCTCATGAAGTGAACTTTGTGGTGTACAAACATTGTGTGTACGTGAGTAGCGTTTATGTTTCTATTCCATAGAATTTTTTTCTTAACTTCTTATTCAAAGATTCACAAGATAGGTTATTTCTTATTTAAATGCTTCTTTCAACATTCCTACTCTATCTTTGTTTTTAAATCACGTTCACATTTTATGTTTCATCTAATAACTACAGAGATATAAAAGTAGAAACAAAATGTACAAATGAAGGGGGATTGAAAGATTTATTATGAACATCTAAAGCTGAAACCTCAAAATAATATTACTAGGGTAACTAGTATTGCCAACAAAACGAGAGAAACTTCTCGATACAAAAAGAGGCAAGTCTCAATTCGATAAGTACATTTTCAAATTCGAGATGATACAAAAACCTAGGTACGTTAAAAAAAGTTTGTGATAACTTGATCCAAGATCCAATATATTTTGAATCAAAAAGTTTCTTGTACGTCTTATATCTGGACAACTACATAAAGTATAGCCAGATCCAGATTGAAAAAAAAACATAATTACTGCGGACGTTACGTAAATAAAAACGTTAGAACACAAGTTGCAGCTCTGAGAGAAACTATTACAAAACGAAGGTTTGATACATTTACCAATTTGTGTTAAGAATGGAACAAGTACAAGGCACTACTTTTCAAATAATATTCCAATCAATTTCTTCTCTTCTTTCGATCTGTCTCCAGGGAACAGGAGTTTTAACCTGGGACCCTCACGTACACGGTGTTTGTACACCACAAAGTTCACTTAATGGGAACAGGATTTTGAACGCTCTGCCACTGACTGTTATTATTATATGTAGGAATTTATAGCACATTGAATTCCGTCTTAAAAAGTGTTTAGTTTCAAGAGCAACATTATATTCAGAAAAAACGATATCGAAATTAGAAATTTGTACACGCAAGCCCGTTATCAGCGATGATTTTAGATTTATATTACCACTGTTAGCAGTGACTTTGGGGAATTGCTAGAGTTAGGAGGATATAGAAATTTTTTTTATCTGTAGTGTCATCACTTATCAAAACTTGTTGACCATTACGTGATGCAACTTTTTTTTTTCGCATTAAAGGTTCATCTGAAAATTTCAGATTTGTGCAATTTTTCGAAGTGTGAGTGGTCAGTTACAGTTACAGATTTGATAAGCCGGATATAAGTCTAGGTACATCTTTAATAGTGTAATTCAATTTGTGGAACTGATGTCAACATGTGCATCATGTATTAAATCACAGAATACTACATTGCTAGATCTATCCGCTTTCTCAGATTTGTTCAATAACGTAATACAAGACTATTGTAATTCGTCATCTGAATTACCTTTTCTTGTTTGTCTTAAAAAGCAATACATCTTCGTGGATCATTTAGTGCACATACAGCCAGGAAAAATATTCCTCAGTTGAGAAAATTTCTTTTCCTACTACAGTACCGACTTGACAAGTTATCAAATTATAACTAATCCAAAGATAACGTGAAAAACAGATTAATTCATTTGTTCACGAATTAATGCGAAAAGGGAAATTTGTCAACTGTAGAATACTTTCTTTTTTCTTGTGTTCAGGAAGATTATATGGCTATACGTAATAATGATGCTACTGTATCTCCAACAAATATAGATCAAAATTTATTGGCCATTAGTTGATGCAACCTTTTTTCACTAGTGTAATTCAAATTGCGGACCTGATATCGACATGAGCAGAGTTATATAAAAATGCATCATGTATTATATCGCAGAATATTACATTGCTACTCCTTCTGTATATAGGATAGGTCAGTGTTTCTTTCTTTAGATATATGCTATCTTTTGTTGTTCAGCATTACGTCCGAACATCAAGTTAACACTTCTCACTTTTGTTGATGAATGTCTTGGTTTAATATTTACCTTCACACGTATGTAGTTCATTCTTTTTTTAAAAAATAAAATAAACTTGCGATGTTTAAAGATGTTGATGATGAACATGTACAATAAATTTCAATCTTTTAATGAAGTCATTCGATTCATTTTTAATGTTAGACTTTCGTTTTGAAAGTAATTAATTTTCTAAGAAACGATTACATGTTACTCTTGTGCACATCACATCTTTGCAAATACTATCTAATGTAACCCACTAATATTTTGAATCAGGTCCAGTTGGGACAAAATTTTCTAAAAGGGAGCATGGACATGCCAATTTTGGTTGCTAATCATGGGCCCTGTTCGCCAAATATTAGTAATTTTAAGCATTACCTCATTAGCCATACTGTCTACTGTCTCCTTGGTATTATCACAATGGAAAGTACGCTGACAGTATTCGTAACTGAGTGATGAGTAATCACAATTTAATTTTTTTAATGGTCATGATAGATCAATGGTTGAGTCCCAATGGTAGATTGGCAACAACCAGTCCTAATATGTAGGGAGAGGGGAGTAGAATTTAGGAGAGGCCCAATTCAATCAGATTTTAGTTCATTTGCAAGCCTACCGTGAAAATTTTAGGGGCGCTCGCTACCCCTGTGGATAAGGGCATGGGTAGAGTGAATACTTCTGGTGCTTGGGATTCCTGCCTCAATCCGAGTTCATGTTAATAGGTAATTGTGGTGAACAAAAAAAACTGTGAGCATTAGTTCTCCTGTTTACTTCTACTTTGTTCATTCCTGTATTTTTTATTTTTATGTTTGTTATTTTTCTAAAGCAATTATGTCAGGTTAGAAGAACATGTATCTTTTCTTTTTAGTACGTGTATTGTTCTTCTACTCACAAATTCAATGGATTTCAGGATGCATGATGACTCAGTGATATAACGTTTATTCACATTGTCATTCTATCAACTATTATTTTTTCGTCATTCATTTGTCTTAATCATATGTCCTTTTACCGAGAAAGGGCATATTTGTGGGACGTATCTTTATTTCTCCGGGCGGTCTTTACATGATGTACAAACCTATTACATTTTAGGTTTGAGGAGTGTGGTGGCTCAGTGGTAAAGGATTTACAACCAGTACTTCGTTTTTCAAATGCTGAAGCTTCTTGATATGCATCCTGTACAAAACAAGTGTTGGAACTTAATGGCGATCCGTGCCTCAGATTTGTCAATCATCACATCTTCAGTTAATTACTCTAAAAAAAGAAAGATAACGAGTTCGGAATTTGCTAGATTCATGTTTCTCCAAGGCTGATGATGATGATGATGGTAATGTTAGATGTTCAGTATAATAATAATAAGGGCATAAACACATCTCTCTTTGTTTCAGACAATTCTCATAGTTCGTGAAGAAAAAAATTATTACTTTTAGATTCATTTGCCAACGAATCGAGAAACTTTTCGGTACGAAAAAGAGATGAGTCGCAAATCGACAAGTACATTTTTTCAAATTCGAAATGAAACAGAAACATCCGAGACGCGTAGTATTGTCACTAATGTACCTGCAAACATGTTATGCTAAAAGAAAATGGCAACGTTGATTTTCACTGAAGAGTGGAAATACGAAGAAATTCTGTTAGGTGGAACGTTAAACTAAAAATATTTCATCTCTCTCCCTCTTTCTCTCTCTCTCTTACGAAGGGCATGATGTCTCAATGATTGCGAAAACTATTACTTAACACAATATGATGTTCTTATTCCGTAGCAAATACGAAAACTCAATTTAGAGGTACCTTCAAATCAGTTTAACGTACCACGACTATGCCCATTATGCTGAGGGAGACGGGTGATTAAGACAAATGAATGAATGAATACTTAGTAGAATGAGAATGTATGAATAGATCATGAAAACTCACGGAAACGATGTTCGGAGATTGAACTAGGGACTGCATGCACTTTGCCACAGTGCACGACAATTAGTAATAAAAATTATAAGCTTACTTGATCGGAGATCGAACTAGGGACCGCATGCACTGGGTTGCGGAACAATGCTCTGCTACACTAAGTATTCATCTGAAAGAATAAGTCGTTGCTTTATCACTGAGCCACACACACAAACGTTCACATATTTCTTACGTTCGAAGTGTAAGAAAATATTTCAGTTTAACGTAAAACGATTATGCTCATTATGCTGAGGATGACGGGGGATTAAGACAAATAAATGAATGAATACTTAGTAGAATGAGAATGTATGAGTATACCATGAAAACTCACGAACACGATGTCGAACTAGGGACTACATGCAGTTGATGTAAGCATCCTGTCACAGTGCACGACAATTAGTAATAAAAAAATTTCTTTTAGTTTTTCCGCTGGACTGCGTAACATCGTCGTCCTCTGTGAACGAATACAGATTATTATAATCACACTTCTCAGAAACGAGATATCGTAGCCATGACACTGCATTTTTCTTCTTTCACATACACACACGCACACACACATACACATATACTTTCTCTCTCTCTCTCTTCATGCAGTGTGATAAAACAAGGAAATAGCATACAAAGCTCTTCGTAGCCTTGCATTGTATGCTTGTCTTTTTTTCTCACACTACAATGCAATCTAAAGATTGACTTCCAGACTATGTAATGCAACGGGAAGCCACATGAAAGAGCTATGTCGATCCGTCTAATTGACTGATTGAAATTTTCATGCTTTAAGGATGCTGATAACTTCTAGATCATCATTTTGTACTTACATTTTCAAAACGAAACAAGACGATAAAAGATTTTTGAGAATACTTTGAGAATCAACACTCAAAACAGTAAGATCAAGAACTGGTTTCTTTGAAAAACAATTCACCGTTCCAAAATAAATTCTATCATCCCTTTATCAAATTGAAAGGATAGAAATTATTTCTGGTTTTAATACTGATTATCATAAATCCGATCCGATCTTTATTTTCCGCGGGGGTCTTTACATGATGTACAAACCTATTACATTTTAGGTTTGACAAGTATGGTGGCTCAGTGATAGAGGATTTACATCCAGTATTTTGGGGTCCCTCATTCGATCACGGTTCACACCGTATGGACTTTCTGATAAATTGCAAAATCTACAAACACAATGTTGTTCACCGTAAACGTATGTTGTACTGTGATCGAACTAAAGACTGTCGGAATAAAGATAAGTGTACATCATTTCCTTAGTAAAAAAAAGACGTCCGTACGGTTTCTTTTCAGATCAACCATTCTAAATGAAGTTTCTTAGTTCCTAAAAGAGAAGTATCGGAATAACAACAACATTAGTATACTAATTTAAAAATCCTACCGTATTGATCGATCACAAAATACAAATTTTATGTGAAAATAATAATAGATTTCAATTTCACTATATTATTATTATTATTATTATTATTATTATTATTATTATTATCATTATTATTATTATTAAATGCACTAGAATTAGTACTACACTGTTCAGTATAAATGAAAAATATTTTCTGCTTCTTTATGAACAGAAGTACACTTCATTGACACCCATCAACTTTAAAGTTCATTTTCCCTCAAACTTCACTGTGTTTGTACACTATCAAATAAATCAGTTATAATTGAATCTATGAGTTATTTGTTTATAGTTTGAAAACAAGCGGAATCAAATGTAAAAGTTTTCCCATTCTGTTAAAATTTCACTTAAATCCAAATAAAAGGCCTTTACCAACACGATTCACTTATTCAAATGTGCCACTTTTCAGTACAATACACATTAATTTGGCTTTCATTAAATTAAGACCATATGCACCATTTAGTATGACAAGGAGGAGAAACAACCATGTTTCGTCTTGTTTATATATGTCCTATACACTTACGATTATGATATCAGTTCAGTAAATTCAAGATCGTGCATGTTACCTCCAAATAAATTAATCTTCATTCCTTTATATATTAAACATATATTTCCATTTTCCAAATACGATGCTAATGCATCTGGAGGTTATACATAATAGCACATACGTAAATTATTTGTATAAATATATATTGTTTTGATAATTATAGAATATGTACATGTACTTTTTTACAGTTATATACAAAGAAAAGTATGTAATGTAACTTTATTCAAATTTCACTTCAAATTGTTTGTACCGTATTGAAAATTAAGTTCCTTATTGGAACTTTTACTGGCATTTTTATGTATATCATCATTCGGAGCACTACGAAATACTTGCATATCAGAGCACTTTTCCTGTATTTGTTTAATAAAAGCATATCCCTTCTTAAGGTAAAGAAATGGACAGTTAGGAAACCATTTCGCATGTTCTATCCATGGAACATCGTTATCAGTCCAATCTTTTAATCCACCAGCACAATAGAAGCATATAGTTTGGTCTCTTTTCTTCGTGTAAAAAATCCAGCATCATTTATTGATCCGGACATTGTTTTGATGAAATAGGCCAATGTTCGAATGTTCTTAAACGTAATTCCTTTGTATAATACTGATTATATTGAGGGGCAAAACATTTATATGCACCACTATATGGTAATTCTGGCATTTGTTTGAATGGTATCCTTTCAGATACAGAATTTGGTCCCAGTTCCATTCTTAATCTTCCACTATTCGTATTTTTCTAATCGTCTGCTTAAATGAAATCTTGCTTACGTTTCTATGTTCAATTATGTTCGAAATCTATGGAAGTCAATATTATAAAGTAATTTATGATTTACACAGCCATGTTATTTCAGCAGATGATCAACAGAGACTAATGACACTATGCATACAAATATCTGTGCACACATGCATGATGCAGGAAGGGATGACGGAGAGGAAATCATGTTTCATCTTGTTTATACATGTACCATACACTTACGAAAGACCACGATCGTTTGGGATCCGAGTTCGATTCTCGATGACAAAGCATTCAATACTTTTAGACATTAAGTTAATTCGTTCCTCTGGGGAAATCGGTTGCGATGATGTGCAAGTCAGTCGAAAATGTTTATATATGTTCCATAAACTTACGAAGAACCGCGAGCCTTGGAGATCCGGGTTCGATTCTTGGTGAGAATACATTAAATATTTTAAGACATTAAGTTAATTCGATCCTTTCTGTCGTGAAAACGAAGTGCTATACACGTGAACCAAAATAATAATAATAATAATAATAATAATAATAATAATAATAATAATAATAATAATAATAACAGGGTTCAGGTTCGATTCTCTGTGAGAAAGCATTGAATATTTTAAGACATTAAGTTAATTCGTTCCTTCCTGTCGTGAAACGAAGTGAAATTCTTTTTTTAAATACAAGGACTAGTTCAACTCTAAATTCATGAAGTACCAAGTTCGATCCCAACTCCCTACCAAAGTGGGAAGTACTGGTCTTGCGTTCGATTCTGATGAGAGAACTTTCAAAATAAAAGCGTATTTAGGGTTCAGGTTCGACTCTCGGTGAGAAAGCATTGAATATTTTTAGACATTAAGTTAATTCGTTCCTTTCTATCGTGAAACGAATTGAAATTCTTTTTTTATACAAGGACTAGTTCAACTCTAAAATCATGAAGTACCAAATTCGATCCCAGCTACCTACCAAAGTGGATGTTTGAGCATTGAATGTTTTAAGACATTAAGTTAATTCGTTCCTTTCTCTCGTGAAACGAAGTGCTATGAATGTGAAAATCTTTTTTTTTCATGCAAGGACTAGTTCTACTCTAAAATCATGAAGTACAAAATTCGATCCCAGTTCTCTACGAAAGTGGATTTTTATGTACAGAACATTTATATCATAAGTTAACGAAGCTACAATGAAGGTTAGTTATCTCTTTCACTTTCACCTCCATAATAATAATAATAATAATAATAATAATAATAATAATAATAATAATAATAATAATAATAATAATAATAATAATAATAATAATAATAATAGAATCCAGGTTCGATTCTCGGTGAGAAAGCATTGAATATTTCAAGAGTATGGGCATCCAAGACTAAGAGCATCCAAGGGAGGCTAAATCGCTTATGCTATTCGACTTCCCAGAAGGAACGTGACGGGGAAAGACCAATGCTATACAAAATTAGATTCAATACATAACGAAAAGACGAAAATTCATCGATCAATTGGGAAGCTTCGATCGTGATAACTGATAGGGCTCTGATGAAGATCCGATAGCCGTCCAAGATTATGAGCATCCAAGACTATGAGCATCCAAGGGGGCTAAATCGCTTATGCTCTTCGACTTGCCAAAAGGAACGGGGCAGGGAAAGACCAATGCTATACAAAATTAGCTATTCAATACATAACGAAAAGACAAAAATCAATCAATCAATTGGGAAGCTTCGATCATGATAACTGATAGGACTCTGATCCGTCCAAGAGCATCCAAGACTATGAAGATAGCAACAGGCTATTCTAATAAACAAACTTTTTCCCACGCGCTCCTGTGCTAGCCGTAAAAGGCTATGAACATAACAACTAAAGGCTTGTCGAAACTTGCCTCCCAATTCCAGGATATTATATCGATTTCTAGGAAAACAAGATCAAATTTCGCTGACTCGACCTTCTGTACGTCGGGACATCTACTAGCGGTTAGTGGACGCATCTTTGGCGTGGGAGGAACGGTTTCTATTCCCGGCGGAAGCTCGTGTGCTTCGGATTTCAGAGTAATTAGTAGGCCCACATCTTATATCGTCTCACTGCTGAAAAGGACATTAAACTCAAAATCAATTGAACTCAACTCAGAAAATTCAAATAGGTAGCAGCATCCACCAAGGGCACATACCGATATATATGCCACAAGAGAAAGAGCAGTATTATGTTTAGTTTGTGTGGAAAAAAGCAAATCGGCAAAGAAAATATATGAAACTGTAAATTGGTGGGAGGACGTGGACAAATTCGACTTATAAATGAAGTAAGAGAGTCCCAAATTTCCGTGGAATCGACACACGGAAAACAACGATCGGTCAAAGAATCATCCATTGCATCAAAAGTAAAGCTTTAGGCGACGATGAATCACAAACAGACGAGTGCGTATAGAAGTTAACTGAGGTATCATTTGAAACCATTCCACATGTATTGAAGTAGGTAAAAGTGGGGCAGATATATTAGCGCATACGTGTGACCAGATAATGTAAGGATAAGGACAAAAAATCCGCAGAAGAATCTGATCGAAATTTAAGAATAAGAAGAATCGGTTCAAAGTGCGTGAAGTGTGGCCCCTAGGAGAGAGAACCAGCCCCTACATATACCCAAACGTTATTAAAGTAATGCTCTAAGCAGGGCAACAGTCGGAAAACTGAATAAACGGCGGATTTGAAAAACTCATAACTCGACGAAAAACAATATACCCACTGGTACGTAAAAGACTCAGAGTTTTCAACTGTGGTATAATATTTCAGCATGAAGAGTGTTTGAAAATTCAAGCCTATGTGGACGAATCTTAAACCTCCTCACGAAAAAGGAAGATAAAAGACCGTGCGCCTGATTTGAAAAAAGAGGGCTATGCCAAATATTCAACAGGAATAAGGATTCGATCTGTTTATTGTAGGGTAAACGCGGGTCCAGAATCCAATATTTATACATTTAATACAGTGAAGGAAGTGAAGGAGGCGATAACGCTGTGAGTCCAACAACTGATGAATCTATGCCTATACCGAGGACAAGATTCCATAGTAAAGAAAAGAAGGACCCGGCGTGAAAGGGATGCCCAGGAACGTCAACGAAGTGACTGTCGTAGACTCAGAAAGGACAGTTTATAAACGAGAACCATTAAACTGTAAAAGCTGAGTTTTTTGTACATTATAGTGTAGACCGAAAGAAAGAGTATAAGCTACAGAACACTCGTCATATGCTGAGGATCTATTCCTATAATCTTCATAAAATTAGCATAAGTAAAATTTTCTTACTCAGAAAACGAGAAGGACCAAGGGGATGCAACATACGTAGTAAAGAGTCTAATATTGTAGTAAAAGTGTGATCGACAAACTGCAGCTTTGATGGAGTACATGTTAAAACGCAATAATGGAGGCAGGTGTCCGCTTATCTGTATTCTGAACCTTGCCGTGGAAAATGGATTAGTAATGATGTTTCGAAAGATCAACCGAAACTGCCGTGCTAAAGAGAACCGTGATCTAAACTGGTATATACCTTCTCCAAATCATTCCTAATGCTTCCAAAAATAAAAATAACAAAGCATCTCGAAAGGAGAGAAGTGTGAAGATAATGTATTGCGTTTCATGAAGTGTCATTGGTTAGTGCTTCGTTTGTGATCGTTTGTGCGTAAGACCCATCGTTTCTGCGTTATTAGTTCCAGAGATATAACAGAAAAACTAGTAGGGGGCCAAGTTCACGATGCTCCCCGACTTCAAGTACAAATTATGAATGTAGTGACATTCGTTAGTGCATCGTTTGTGCTCATTTGTGAATTAAACCCCATCGTTTGTGCCTCAATAGTTTCCGACTTATAAGTGAAAAACTGAAAACAGAGTTGAAAACTGGATTTAAATTTTCGACATTTCTTTCGAAATAAAATGCTTGCATTTCTCCTGCATGTGAAGCACAAACGATGAGACAAGTGCAATTGGTTAGTGCATCGTATGTGTTCTTTGTGCATGAGAGCCTACCGTTTGTGCGTTATTAGGTCCGGAGATTTGAGCGAAAAACTGGTAGGGAGCCACAGTGAACTTGGACTCCAACCTCAAATAAAAACGACGAAACTTGTGTTATTGGTTAATGCATCGTTTGTGCTCGTTTGTGCATCAAGCGCCATCGTTTGGGCTTCAAATTTCCTGAGTTAGAAGCAAAAACTTGGAACGTGGGTACAATTTTATACATTTTCTTTTGAAATAGAATATTTGCATTCTGACTGGCACGTGAAACACAAAGACAGAGATTAGAGCCAATGGTTACTGCATCGTTTGTGCTTGTTTATATAGGAAACCCCATCATTTGTGAGTAATTAGTTTCTGAGATTTGAGCGGAAAACTACTAGGGAGCGAGACTGAATTGTCCCCTCCCCCGACCTCAAGTAAAAAGACGTTACTAATATCATTTGTTAGTGTATCGTTTGCTCGTTTGTGCATCTAACCCCATCGTTCGTGCTTCACTAGTTCCTGAATTGTAAGCCGAAAACTGAAACAGAATTGGAAACTGGTTACAAATTTTCGAAATCTTTATCGAAATAAAATGCTTGCAATTCTCCCGCATATGAAGCACAAACTATGAGATTAATGTCATTTGTTAGTGCATCGTTTGTGCTCATTTGTGCCCGAAACTCCATCGTTTGTGCGTTATTATTTCCGGAAATTTGAGCAAAAAACTGGTAGGGAGCCAGCATGAACTTGGCCCCCAGACCTCAAGTTAAAACAACGAAATTAGTATCATTCGTTAGTGCATCATTTGTGCTCGTTTGTGCATTAAACACTATTGTTTCTGCATTAAACCCTATCGTTTGTGCTCAATAGTCTCTGACTTATAATTGAAAAACAGAAAACAGAATTGGAAGCTGGATACAAATTTTCGAAATAAAATCTAGCATTTCTCCCGCATGTGAAGCACAAACAATGGGATTAATGCCAATGGTTAATGCATCGTTCCTGATTGTCTCTGCATGGAATCCCATCTTTTGTGCATTATTAGTTCCTGAGATTTGAGCGAAAAACTGGTAGGGAGCCAGCGTGAATTTGGTCCTGCGACCTAAAGTAAGAACGACGAAACTATTATGATTCGTGAGCTCAACGTTTGTTCTTGTTTGTGCATCAAATCCCATCGTTTGTGCCTCAATAGTTCCTGAATTATAAGCCAAATACTTAAAACAAAGATAGAACCTCGATACAATTTTTCAAATTTTCTTCGGAACCAAAATGTTTTCATTCCTTCCACATGTAAACCACAAAGGATGCGATTAGTGCCATTTGTTACTGCATCGTTTACGCTCGTTTGTAGACGAAACCCCATCATTTGTGCGTAATCAGTTTCGGAGATTTGAGCGGAAAACTAGTAGAGAGTCGGCGTGAACTTGGCCCTCCGAACTCACGTAAAACGACGAAAGTAGTTTCATTCGTTAGTGCATAGTTTATGCTCTTTTGGGCATCAAACTCCATCGTGTGTCCTTCAATAGTTCCAAACTTATAAGCCAAAACTGAAAACAGCGTAGGAAACTGGATACAAATTTTCGAAATTTCTATCGAAATAAAATGTAATTCTAACGCATGTGAAGCAACAACGATGGAACTAGCGCCATTGGTTAGTACATCGTTCCTACTTGTTTCTGCAAGATACCCCATTGTTTGTGCCTTTTTACTTCCGGATATTTGAGCGAAAAACTGGTAGGGAGCCTGCGTGAACTTGGCCCCCCGCCCTCAAATAAAAGGTATGAAGCTAGTGTCGTTGGTTAGTGCAGCGTTTGTGCTCGTTTATGGATCCAACCCAATCGTCTGTGTTTCAATAGTTCCTGACTCATAAGCAGAAAACTAAAAACTGACTTGCAACCTGGATATAATTTTTAACATTTTCTTTTCAAATAAATTGTTTGCGTTCCTCCCACATGTAAAGCACAAACAATAGGACTAATGCCATAGGTTAGTGCCTCGTTCCTGTTTGTTTCTGCGAGAAATTCAATCGTCTGTGCGTTATTAGTTCCGGAGATTTGAGCGAAAAACTGGTAGGGAGCCAGCGTGAACTTGACCGCCTACCAGTTTCTCGGTTATATCAATGGAATTATTAAAGCACAAACGGTGTTGTTTCGTGCACAAACAAGCACAAACAAAAGACTAACGAATGACTGTATTTTAGTTGTTTTTACTTGAGTTTGGGCGGACAAGATCACATTGGCCTCCTGCCAAATTTTCGCTTATAACTATGAAACTAATAACGCACAAACTATGGTGTTTCGTTTACAAATCAGCACAAACAATGAAGTAATCAATGGCTTTAATCACATCGTCTGGGCTTCATATCTATGAGAAAAGCAAGCATTTTATTCGAAAGCTTTAGCGATAATTTGTATCCAGTTCCCACCTCTGTTTTACTTTTCGGCTTACTAGTCGAGAATTATTGAAGCACAAACGATTGAGTTTCGAGTAGAAAATGGCAGAAGCGATGTACTAACAAACGGCACTAAATTCATTATTTGTGCTTGAAGTCGGAGACCCAGCGTGAACTTGCTCTCCCCCCGTGCAGTTTTTCCTTTATATCTCCGGAACAAATTAAGTACAAACGATGGTATTTCGTGCACTAACTAATAACAATATTTTCCTCGTTTTTACTTGAGGTCGGACGGAGAATTTGATGTTGGCCTTCTACCAATTTTTTGCTCATAATTCAAACTAATAATGATCAAACGATGGGGTTTCTTGCACAAATTAGTACAAACGATGCACTAACCAATGGCACTAATCCCGTCATTTATGCTTCAAATGTGGGAGGAATACAAACACTATATTTCAAGAGAAATAGCGAAAAACTGTATGCAGTTTCCAATTCTGTTTTTAGTTTTTAGCTTATAAATCAGGAACTGTTGCAGCACAAACGATGGCGTTTGATGCGCAAACGAGCACAAACGATGCACTAACGAATGACATTAGTTTCGTCGATTTTAGTTGAGGTCGAGTGGCCAAGTACACGCTGGCTCCCTACCAGTATTTTCTGCAATCTCCGAAATTAATAACGCGCAAACGATGGGGTTTTGCGCACAAATATACACAAACTATGCACTAACCAATGGCACTAATCACATCGTTTCTGCTTCACATGTGGGAGAAGTGGAAGCATTTTATTTCGAAAGAAATTGGGAAAATTTGTATCCAGTTTCCAACGTTGTTTTCAGTTTTGGCTTATAAGTCAGGAACTATTGAAGCACAAACGATGGGTTTTGATGCACAAACGAGCAGAAATGATGCACTAACGAATGATACTAGTTTCGTCGTCTTTATCAGAGGTTAGGGGGGCCAAGTTAATGCTGGCTCCCTACCAGTTTCTCGCTCAAATTTCCGGAAATGATAACGCACAAACGATGGGGTTTTGAGCACAAACAAGCACAAACTTTGCACTAACCTATGGTTTAGTCCTATCGTTAGAGCTTCACATGCGGAAGAAATGCAAGCATTTTATTTCGATAGAAATTTCGAAAATTTGTATTCAGTTTCCAACTCTGTTTTTAGTTTTTGGTTTATAAGTCAAGGACTATTGAAGCACAAGCGATGGGGTTTGATGCAAAAAGTAGCACAAACGATGCAATAACGAAAATACTGGTTCCGTCGTTTTTCTTGAGATCAGGGGGGCCAAGTTCACGTTGGTTTCCTACTAGTTTTCCGCTCAAATCTCTGAAACTAATTACGCACTGATGATAGGGTTTCGTGCAGAAAAATCAGGAACGATGCACTAACCAATGGCACTAATCCCACGATTTCTGCTTCACTTGTGAGAAGAATGCAAACATTTTACTTAAAAGAAAATTGTAAAAATTGTATCCAGGTTCCAACTCTGTTTTCAGTTTTTGTCTTAAAAGTCAGGAACTATTGAAGCACAAACGATGGAGTTTGACGCACAAACAAGAACAAACGATGCACTAACCAGCGACACTATTTTCGTCGTTTTTATTAGAGGTCGGGTAGCCAAGTTCACGTAGGCTCCCTACTAGTTTTTCGCTCAAATATCCGGAACGAATAACGCACAAACGATCAGGTTTCCTGCAGAAACAAGCACAAACGATGCACTAACCATTGGCATGAGTTCCATTGTTTGTGCTTCACATGCGGGAGAAATGCAAGCTTTACATTTCGATAGAAAGTTCGAAAATTTGTGTCCAGTTTCCAACCCTGTTTTCAGTTTGCCCTTATACGCCAGGACGTATTGAAGCACACCCGATTGAGTTTGATGCAAAAACGAGCACTAACAAGTGATATTACTAACGTCGTTTTACTAGAGGTCGGGTGGCCAAGGTCTTGCTGGGTCCCTACTAGTTTTTTTCTCAACTCTCTGAAAGTAATAACGCACAAATGATGGGTTTCGTGTACAAACAAGCATAAACGATGCATTAACCAATTTCACTAATTGCATCGTTTGTGCTTTACATGTGGGAGGAATGCAAACATTTTGTTTCAAAAGAAAATTTGAAAAATTGTATCCAGGTTTCAAGTCTGTTTTAAGTTTTTGGATTATATGTCAGGAAGTATTGAAGCATAAACGATGGGGATTGATGCACAAAGGAGCACAAACGGTACACTAACAAATTATATATGTTTCGTCGCTATTACTTGAGGTCGGAGGGCCAAGTCCATGCTGGCTCCCTACCAGTTTTTCGCTCAAATCTCCGGAACTAATAATGTACAATCGATGAGGTCTCCTGCACAAACGAGCACAAACGTTGCACTTATCTCGTCGTTTGTGCTCCAGGTCGGGGGGCCAAGTTCACGGGTGTGGGGAAAACGGCAAACATTTTATTTCGAGAGCAATATCGAAAACGTGTATCCAGTTTGCAACTCTGTTTTCACTTTTTGGCTTATAAGTCAGAAACTATTGAAGCACACACAATCGAGTTTAATGCACAAACGCTTACAAACGATGGACTAACGAACAGCACTAGTTCCGTCGTTGTACTTGCGGTCGGGGAGGGGGCAAATTCACGCTGGTTCTCTACTAGTTTTCCGCTCAAATCTCCGAAACGAATTACGCACAAATGATGGTGTTTCGTGGTGAACAAAGAGGTCAGGCGATGCACTAACAAATGGTACTAATCGTATCGATTGTACTTCACATGTGGAAGGAATGCAAACATATTGTTTTTAAAAATCTGAAAAATTGTACCCACGTTTCAACTCTATTTCGAGTTCTTGGTTTATAACGCAGTAACTATTAAAGCATAAACGATCACAAACGATGCACTAACGAATGATACTAGTTTCGTCGTTTCTACTTGAGGTCGGGGGGCCAAGTTCACGGTGACTCCCTACCAGTTTTTCGCTTAAATCTCCGGAAATAATAAGGCAAACACGATGGGGTCTCGTGCACAAACGAGCACGAGCGATGCAGTAACCAATTGCGCTTGTGTCATCGTTTGTGCTTTATATGCAGGGGGAAATGCAAACATTTTATTTGGTAAGAAAATGCTAAAAATTGTATCCAGGTTCCAAGTCTGTTTTCAGGTTTTGGCTTATAAATTAGGAACTATTGAAGCACAAACGCTGAGGTTTCAGGCACAAATGAGCACAAACGATGCACTAACGAATGACACTATTTTAATCGTTTGTGCTTGAAATCGGGGCGCCACACAGTGGACTAAATTCACAATCTAGCTGTGCAAAAGTCCAAAATCAAGTTGCTTGGAATTACATTCATTGTACCCGTAATGAGTCACAAAGAAATCAGAGTTGTAGCATGTTGTAAGATTATTATTAAAAAAATCACTTAAAACTAGCGCCACTTCTGATGGGTGGCTAAAATTGGAACTAATAGTTCTGGAGGTAGTTAACTGACCGCCTTGTGGTCATTGGAAATTGAATGCAACGACGAGAGCACATGCTCTTAAAATTAGTCGTAAATGGTGCAAATTGTGGAAAGTTCAGATACTTTGTTATATTACGTTTTGAATTTTAGTGAATTTCTGATATTCCGATATAGCCTGGATAAGTATTTATTATATTTTTCTAGAAAGTGACTAACATATTCAAATGGAGTTGAATAGGTACCAAAAGTTGAATACTTGTATGAGCAATTTTGGTGTTACAATTATCTACGAATGAAGTTTGCAAATTATATGGCTATGTTTGATGGACTAAGTATTTATATCAGTGATTGTGCAGCTTTATTTAATAATTCCATAAGTGTCATCAGAATTAACTTTTATTCTGTAGTAAAAAATATCACTACGAGAGACTCAAAGCAACATTTAACAGTATTTGACGTAATAGATCGATGGATTATATAACGAAAATTTACTGTATGTGATATAAACAGGCTCGACTTAAATGAACGTGAAAATCAGATGTTTAGTACTTTGCATTGCGATAGAGAACCAGCTGAATTCTTTGACGAATACAAGGAATTACCGCAAAGAAATTAACTATACTGTTTTCAGGATTTAAGACTTCCAAAATTGAATGAACAATTTGTTACGAATAATCAAAACGTGGGAAATGTATTTAGACCTTTTAATACTAATTTAGAGAAAATTACGATAGGTGTTGCTAATAATTCCTTTTGTAATTTAAAACAAGAAATCAGTTATTGTGACGGAAGCGATGACTTGTTGTTGTTTGCATTTCTTCTAGTAGTACAAGGTTTAAATAAGGGTAATGTTTATCCTCATGAATCAATAGTAATGGCAGCCTTAAATAGAAGTAAAGGCATTTTACGTACTAAGATCTTAGAATATATGAGACAATGTGATAATTGGTTGATGCTTGCTCACAAAGTTTTTGATAATTTAAGTTCTTCCTTAGGAAGAAGAATTGTATCGCGTAATTATGTTGAAACGATACAATCTGTAGGTCAAGATCCCATTCACTTTGTAGAAAAATAAAAGACAGTTATATGATACTGCATGGTGACTTAAATGAGGTTCATGTGAAAGAAATTATATTGAGTGGCACAGATCCACTACTCGTAAGAGATATTTACGGGGTTCGAGTTCCAGATACTTTACCGGAACTTGAAAGGGACTTATTTTCTTATGTGACTCATTTAAAGAATGTAAGTATTTATAGGGCGATAACTAAATTTTCTGAAAGTGAGGAAAATGTTAAAAAGAAAGGATTGAAAAAAGCTGTCTCATGTTTTGAAGGTGGAGGACCACATTATGCTAGCAAGTGTAATTTGAAAAGAGCTTTGAACTTATCTAGAAGGTTGCATAGTTTACAATTAGTAGATAAGAGGAATGCGAATGTTGGAGGAGGAAGTAAGAGTAAAGGAAGAAATAGTCAAGAAAAGGGGGAAAATAGTAGAGATAAGGATAGAAAAAGTATAACTATGAGTGACACCATGAGTGTAGGACTACATAGCAATGGACAGGCTACTAAGGAAGACAGTGTTGCTACCTTCGTAGAGGCTTTTGTATTAGGAAAAAGATTAAGAGGGTGTGTAGACACTTGCTCAACTATTAGCCTGGTAAATGCTAAAGCTTTTAGAGAATGGAATAACGCATTAAATAATAAATTCAAAGTGAATGATGATTTGTTTATTGGTAAGGGCATAAATAATAAAAAGGTCACTTTGAAAGAATCTGTTACTCTGCCCCTGAAATTGCTGAATAGCGTATATAAAATAAAATTTTATTTAGCAGAACATCTAAACCCAATGTTTATAATATTGGTTAATGAGTTAAAACAAATGAAGGTTACTATTAATTTAGGTAGTAATAGATTAATATTAGGTTTGGAAGAAAACAGGACAATTCGTATGTTTGATCAATTGAGTCAAGCAAACTCAGATATTAGAAAAGAAGATACGTTAATGTCTTTTGGTCCAATTGATTGTTTTCATAATAAGTTATTCATTCCATCTGAAGAAAAGGGGAATGAGAATGTAGGAGGAAAGTACCATTTGAAAGGTATGAATAAAGGGAAAAAAGGAAAACATGAAGAGAGGCTAAGGTTACAAATAGTTGAAAGAGGAGAAACACGTGAAGGGTCATTCAATGAAAACAAAAATTATCATTTGTGACCTAATTCAATTTTAAATGTCAGTACGGAAGCTAAACTTGAGGGTAGCGATTCGTTAATAACTAGCGGAAGTTAGTTGACCCTGAAGTTCTAGAAGTAGATAGTGGGTTACAACAATATGTAGATGAGTTGGTAAGTCAATTTAAAGATATATTTGAAGAACATGTAGGGGAGGTGCCTAATTTTTGTCATCAAATCATATTAAGTGATGACCAGTCTGTAAGAGAAAAAGCTTATCCACTAAGCAGGGTTGCACAAAAGGAAATGGATATAATATTAGATAACCTATTGAAACAGAATATTATTCAAGGATGTGACTTTAAGCAAACCGAATAGAGAAAAAAGAAATCCTTAAATTGTCATTCATAAAATTACAGGCCTGTAATTGCAAAAAAGAGGGGAGATGATTATATTTATAATTATAATTGCAAAAAAAAGAGAGAGAGAGAAATGTAATTCACCTGAAATAACTGTAATTACTAAATAGTAGAATTATATCTATAATATGCTACTAGAGAAAGTAAATAAGATCTTTACCTCTGAAATACATAAAAACTAAGAACTAATTGTAATTAATTAATTGCATGGTTTGAGATGTTTTGAGATATATGCATTTAATACTAAATGGTGTATGCAATACTTGAATGGTTAGAGTGATTAGCGTGAAAGTAGTATGAATGTCATTATGGGGGATATATTTTTTCTTTTCGTTTAATTATTAATTTTAAGTTTAGTAAGTTTGAATCGAGTGGAAGTTTAGTATTGTTTACATTAATATATCTCTTAATATTTACAAAAAAAATGATTATATCAATTTTTTTCCCAGAGGGTGGGATGTTGTAGCATGTTGTAAGATTATTATAAAAAAAAAGATCACTTAAAACTAGCGCCACTTCTGATGGGTGGCTAAAATTGGAACTAATAGTTCTGGAGGTAGTTAAGTGACCACCTTGTGGTCATTGGAAATTGAATGCAACGACGAGAGCACATGCTCTTAAAATTAGTCGTAAATGGTGCAAATTGTGGAAAGTTCAGATACTTTGTTATATTACGTTTTGAATTTTAGTGAATTTTTGATATTCCGATATAGCCTGGATAAGTATTTATTATATTTTTCTAGAAAGTGACTAACATATTCAAATGGAGTTGAATAGGTACCAAAAGTTGAATACTTGTATGAGCAATTTTGGTGTTACAATTATCTACGAATGAAGTTTGCAAATTATATGGCTATGTTTGATGGACTAAGTATTTATATCAGTGATTGTGCAGCTTTATTTAATAATTCCATAAGTGTCATCAGAATTAACTTTTATTCTGTAGTAAACAATATCACTACGAGAGACTCAAAGCAACATTTAACAGTATTTGACGTAATAGATCGATGGATTATATAACGAAAATTTACTGTATGTGTTATTACATTTGTTTAATAGTCAAGTGTGAATTTGAATATAATTATTCTACGTATTTATGTGCTAATGGATTTAGTGATATTTTGTGTGGAAAAAAACATTAAAGGTTCAAAATCACTATCTTCACCACGCCTTTATTTTTCAAATGCACTCTCCCAAATTCCATTGTAATGAAAAGTTTTTATTAATAATTTGTGTGGGTTTTATACCCTGCACCACCGGCGTCTATATTATTACCAGACGTCGGCACAGAGTAGACAGGAACAACAGTAGAAAAATATGATATACTGGAGGGAAATATATTTGCACGCATAAAAGACGGGTTGTGATAAAGCAGCAGGTATTACTAATGTTGGTCAGTTTTAGAGGCTCAATGTTAATACATCTTGCTCAACGTTTGCTCGACTATTAGGAATCGAGAACTGCTGCATTTAATACTGCAGAGATGTACTATGATTGAAGTACAAATTGACTGAAAAATTAAATGCGTTTACCACAAGTAGCACACGTACAAAATCGGATGTTGCTGTTCGTACAAAAGGGCATGTGTTGTTACATTTTAAGGGAAAACAGTAAAGATATCACCTATATCTACCACAAAATTTGTTTATGTGCAATAAATGAATGTTCTCGTATTCCAATTTGTGATAAAAATGCCTTTATTACACGATTCGATTTCTGCCATTTTTGATACACTTTTGCTATTAATTTTATTTTTACTTGCTGCTGAATGTACTCGTTCTCAACTGTTTTTGTCTTCTCCAGTCCCAGTCTGCTCCAGACAACTGCAGCACTGGGGGATTTGATATGTTGCAACTGCAGCATTTTTGGCAATTAGGGTTCTTTTCTCACTCCAAATATTAAACAGCTCTCTCCGGGATATAGGTATCGTATCTGAAATTATTAAAATCATCATCAGATTGCAGTTTTCTGCAGCTAATGTCACTATTATTGCATACGAGAACATTTATTTATTGCATATAAACAAATTTCGGGGTGGATATAGGTGGATATCTTTAGTGTTTTCCCTTGAAATGGAACAACACTTACCTTTTTGTACGAACAGAAACTTCCGATTTTGTACGTAGGCTACTTGTGGTAAACGCATTTAATTTTTCAGTCAATTTGTACTTCAATTATTGTACATACCTGCAGCATGAAATGCAGCAGGTCACGATTCCTAATAATCGAGCAAACGTTGTGCACGATGTGTTAACATTGACCCTCTAAATCTGGCCAACATTAGTAATACCTGCAGCTGTATCAAAACCCGTCTTTTATTCATGCAGACCCATTTCCCTGTAGAATGTCATATTTTTCTACTGTTGTTCCCGTCAACTGTAATTTCTTTGTGACTCGTTACGGATACAATGGGTGTAATTCCAAGCAACTTGATTTTTGACTTTTAAGAGCTAGATTGTGCATTTCGTACAGTGTGGGCCAGCGTGAAGTTGGTCCCCCCTATCAGTTTTTCGCTTATATTTCGGGAACTAATAAAGCACAAACCATGGGGTTTCATACACAACGAAGCACTAACCAATGACACTAATCTCATCGTTTGTGCTCCAGGTCGGGGGGTTAAGTTCACGCACATTCGTACTTGTTCTGTACAAACTTTCGTAAACAACTTAAGGTCAACCGTTGGTAAAGAAATAGACCGCTAGTCCTGATCGACGGGCGGTACTTAATTTCAGAAAGAAGATTGAGATTGCCGTGACAAAAAGTTTCTCCAGATAAAAAGAGCATTTAATAAGAAGGTAAAATAAGTACTCAGCTGAGACCAAGATTGAGGGTTAAACAATTTTCGTCTGGTGAACTACAGACCTTCGCCCAACTAATAGCTGCGAAAATTTCAGCAGCAGTAATAGGTTGAAGCAACACATGACAATCATGCCCCATGAGGTGATGGGATAAAGTGGAAAGGAAGTCTGGGGCATGTTTACATAGGATGGTCGCTCTCAAACTTAGGTGAGTATCGCTTAATACCTACAAAATTTGTGAAGAGTTGAAGGTGATCGTGCCATGTCTCGGTACGAGAAATTGAATGAAAGTAAATGCCGTTGTCGCAAAAGCAGACCAAAATGGTAAAAGAGGTTATCTCTTCTGGAAACAAATGATAAAAATCGTTCGACAAATATTAACAAAGGGAAGTTTCAGCGTAGATCTGTTTCAGCCAGTGCTTAATATGGTTGATAATAAAGAGGTTAGTATGCGAAGGTGGAGCGTCCGAAAAATCTCAGAGTGGAAGGTACATGAATTCGTGTAAATCGCTTTAATTCTCACGCGACTCACGTCCACATCACTGGAAGAAGCAGTGAATTATATGTTTACAATGAAGATTCCAGCAGGAACCGAAAGTAGGATCGTAACGCTGCGAACTACACTAATAGAAAAAGGGAATCGATAACTTCGTCACTACCTCATCACGGGACATTATATCGTTATTAAACTTTCAATAGGTAGTACGCTAGATGTCGGTATCATGAAATACATTTAAAGCCATTTCAATTCCGCCATGATCAGAAAAGCTAACAGCAGAGTGATAACATGAACAACCGCAGAGCAATGACAATCTGTTACATAACCTCTATCGAGTCAGCTCTCTCTGTTGGCAGTACAGTAGATGAAAACATACGATGAATAAGACACGAATAAAACGTCTTTTAATTTGAACACTCTCACAAACTCCGATAACGATCACAGTGCGGGGTATGCGTAAGTGAATTCCGAGGATCTTAAATAGCATTGAAATTGAATACAGTGACACTATGAGTAATTTCCGGAGGAAGAAAAGACGGAATTGTTACAAAGAAATCTCCTCCCTCCATTTTGTACGTAAACGGCCTAAATGGCTGTAACATATACGTATGCTTATGTTATGAAGCATATATTCTGAATGTAACAACGCATGGCTTTTCCATCAGGTGCCAAGCCACTCGATCATACCTAAAACCTTTCCTAACAGAAAGAGCATCCCCGATCAAGTGTTCACTACTAGCAATTCTCTAATAATCGGCTAGTAGTTGTTATGTTTAGTAAATTTACTTGTATTTCTAATTAAAAATTCTAGAGATGTATATCCTTCATTAATTATTTTGTAAATATGCTGACTAAGGCATAATTTAGAATCTTTAAGGATGCGTAAATTATTTATATGATTAACTCTGTATTATTACATTATTTATCGAGTAATTAGAATAACGTTGGTATAACTTTCCCTAGAACGTTATTACAGGACAACTATTTATATTAAAAGACAATTTGTTGTCAATACTACATCTGTAGCAGCTGTCTATATCCATTTGTAAATTAATTACATCATCGCTATTCTTTATTTCTTTATAAAATTTCATGTCATCTGCGTACAACAGACATTTAGAGTACCTTACAACTCGAGGTAGATCATTGACAAACAATAGCAAAATTAATGGATCAAGCTTTGAACCTTGTGGTTCACCCAACAAAATCATATAATGTAGCAAACTTAATTGATTGTATGATACATACTGTTCTCGATATTTAAGATACGAAGAAATTAGTGTCAATAATTCGTACACAATCAAAAGGAAGATAATTTTCAAAGCACCAAATCATGATTAAGTCAGCAAAAGACCTTGGTAAAGTCCGTATATATTGTATCAACCCTGAAATTATTGTTTATAGATAATGAGATGTTTTGGACAAATATAACTGAGTTAGTCCCAGTTGAACATCCTGGGTAAAATGCTTGTTGATATATAGATATGCATGACCTAACATGATTAAATACTCTATTAAAATTATATGGTAAAATATTTTAGCTGGTATTGATATAAGTGATATAGGCCTATAATTTTCTGTTAAGTTCGTATTACTTTTTTCGGAATAGGACACATTTTACTGATCTTCCACAATGTAGGAAAGGTCGATGTTTACAATATCAAATTAAAAATACAATATAAATATCCAAATTAAACGATCACCACAACCTTTAAATACATAACTAGAAACATTGTGTGGGCCACTTGCCTTAGACTACTTTAGTTTCTTAATGGATTATTTAATTTCGAGTTCAGTTATGGAATCAATTGCCAAACTGAGAAATTTCCATAGTACCTATATGAGCAATATATAAAAAGAAGATTCAGAAATATATACACTTCGAAAATACTTTGCAAAACTATGTACTGTAGCTCTGACAATAATATAATTTGGTTTAATAGTAGATTCTAACACATAATATAAATTTGATAAGTTAATGAGGGATGATGCATGACTTCAGGTAATAAAAGGAAAATGCACTTACATTTATACCTCCTACAACATTAGAAAAGAACGAAATCCAGTTTTACCGTTCCTATTCCTCACTGAATTAGATGATTGTAAATTAATAAATGATACGAAATTGGTATTGAAACACAAATCAGACTACCTTATAACAAATCATTTTCAGAATCGATAATTTCTGGAATGTTGAAGTCACCGAAGGTTAATAAATTATTGCGCGAATATCCTTAACCTGTTCAATTTTTGAGGAAAATTCTTCATATTTGTCAACTTTTGTTTTTAGTGTAAAATATACTACTATTATATAAAAAGATTTATCCGCAATTAATAAGTTTATGCACATGATTTCAATTGTATTACAGTAATAGATACTGGAATATGTTCAACATGAAAATCTTTGAGGACAGCAATCAATATGCCACTCCCATTAGATTTTGTCTGTCTTGTCGACACACATTGTACCTATGTCCATAAATTCGTCATTATACATTCCGTCACATAGTCAGGTTTCAGCTGAAAATATAACGTCAAAGTCATTTGCGGCGATACTCACATATAAGTAACTTAACTTGGGCCTTAAACCACTTACATTTCGAAATTAAGAAATATCACGTTTGTCTTTAACAATCATTATAAGTGATCTTTAACCTCTTCTACCGTAGTTAATGTGTATACGTATCACTTGTTTCTCTCTTTAACTTAATGTTACCCACATAATAAACCCAAAGAAAATAATCTGTTATCCCTTTTAACCTTCCTAGCTTCCTTAAATGCTTGCCTTTGATGGAACGTTAAACTATGATTTACATAGATAATTCTACCAGTTGTGTAACCAATATTTTTACAATTCAAGTTTCTTTTAACTTTCCTTCTCTTAACAAAGCTATCCTTGTCAGATCTTTTAACAAATTTTACTACTATATGCAGGTCTGTTGTTTTACGAGATTTTTTAAAATCTGTGATAAGTATAAATCATATTATCTGTAACGTTTAAGTCCAAAGCAGTGCTAACCTTCTTTAAAATTTCAACATCATCTTCATTAGGAAAGGCGAAAATACCGTGGATTTCTAAAGTGTTTCTTCTTCCGTATTGATCCGTATCATCTATCTATGTTTTCAGTTTTCTAATGAAAAATTGGATATTTTAAAAAATTTCACTTTTGAGTTCATGAATGAAATTCAGTAGTTCACAATTCACTATTTCTTCATTTTGACTTTTTAATAGTTTAGAACTTTCGTCTAAATTTTCATGAGTCAGATTTACTGATTTACCAAAATCTTCCTCAAATTTCCTATTCCGTGCCTTGAACCCATCAACCTCTTATTTTATAGTAAGTAACAATTCATTTACATCGTTTAATGACGGGAATTTATCAGTAACCTGTTGCAGATTTGCGTCGGGATATTTTACAATTTTAACACCGACACGAAGAATCAGATGGCCGTAAATATTTTATATCTTCATCTTTAAGATCGACAAAAACATTATGAAATATATTATGCACTCATCACATTACATTTTTAAATTAATGTTTTGCTGAGAAACTGGTTTCGAGCATTAACTACAAATTCCCATAGTGACGTTTTTCTAATTTTCATTGCCAACTAATCTTGATATTAAATGCTGACTATACTAATATCCAAAAAAATAAATAAATAACTGTTTTGCATAATAAGTCGGAATAATGGAAAATTCACTAGTCTTATTTTTCACTATTGCCTATGTGAAAAGAATCTGAGAGCGATTAATATTTTGTCAGAAAATCGTCTAAGTGTAGGTTTCTAATACTACTAAGTGTTGGTCTGTTTACTTCCGGTGCAAGTAACGAGATGTTAAGATTATTCCTACGTTAGCAGATATTTTATATAGTATATGAAGAAGAAATTGTGTATTGAGATGCACAGTACTTACAGACAGCGTTTGCCTCGTTGATAATCACTTGCCAGTGACATAACCACTGACTTTCACAAAAAATGTCGGATTACTCTTTCACAGTTCACAGAACCACGCTACATTGAAACTGTTTTGGATGCATTTTTAGGAATATGGTACGTTCGTGGAGCCACTGGTGCAAAAGGATTGCCTCTGAAGTCCCTCTGGTCAAAGAAGTGACGAATTCCTTTGGTTCAGAAAATAATGTCTGGTAATCGTTTTATCGACATGTTGAAATTTATCAAATTCCACACCAAGTCCACAATATTTCAAAGGTTGAAAACAGAAAAAATTGCTTCTATTTTTATGCAGTGTTATCTAAAATGTGGTATAGATTTATTTCCAACTGTCAGACATGCTACACTCCAGATGCATGGATTACAATACATGGACAATTGTACCGTGTTATGCAAAAGTGAACTAAGCGCCAAATTTTGAAAATCCACGTAAATGCGACGATTGGTTCCTGATAAGCATTAGAACGTTTTGCACAATCGAAAAGAGAGGAAAATCAACACCTTTCCAAGAAAAGAAACATAATTTCACTTTTGATTACGGCTACACTAATGCTGGACATCAACCTTTAAACGTAATTTTCTCTAAAGTATGAAAGTGGCGCTTAGTTCGCTTTCGCAGGACACGGTACAATTACTCCAAAGTAAAGTTCATTGTCGGTTATTCAGTATATGGCATCTAAACCTGATAAGTATGGACAGAAAGTGTGAATAAAAATTCTAAATATACTGTAAACGCATTTTCATATATAGGAAAAGCGCAATAAATCGGAAAGCATGGGTTCTTACATTGTTGGAAAACTTATGAGACCGTTTACAAATTAAGGAAGAAATGTTACTTGTGACAGCTGTTGTACATCTCTTGACCTAGCATAAAGGAAGAGGTTTCAGGGAACGAGCTTGTTGGGTACAATCAAGAGAACGACAAGAGAGATACCGAAAGATATCAAGACATATAGAGCACCGCTTATAAAACTCAAGTTCTCAAAACAGACGGCATTACTTTGATTATTTACCAGGGTAAGACAAACATAAATGTTCTTCTTTTAATTTCATTAACAAAGTGTGAAGATTGGACAGGAGAAAAAGAAAGACACAGTGAAATGTTACAATACTAATAAGCATGGTGTAGACGTTGTCCATCAGATGGTTAGCAGTTCAAGAAGCTGTCCTTGCACACATTTAGTAACATCTTGGACTTTGCAGGAATAAATGATTGCTTTTTTTTTTTTTTTTTACAAAAATGGTAACAAATACGCAAATCACTCGGCGTGCTCTTCTAGTACAGCTGTTTGAAGAACTTACCAACAGGAATAATGAAAGCAGAAATCTGATACTTGAAACTAACGAATGGCGGTGTAAGAAACAGACGAAAAACGACAGAGATGTCAAATGGGTAGTTCCTGTAAGAAGGACAAAAGGGCTATCCAGTAAAGTCACAGATGCAAAACAATAGTATGTAAGAACCGCTGTGCGGCGTAAATACCATGGTCAAGTCTGCAAATGCATGTGAACATTTAATGTTCGTGTATACTTCAGAATGGGCATTAATGATAGTTTTTCGCTCAAAATTGATGTCAATAGTAAATCTTAATAACGTTCAGATGATTGAGAAAGGGAAAAAAGAACTAAGGAGCGAGTTTCTTAATATAGCATAATTTTATGTAATAATACTCTTAAACAATAAACTACAATAAGTATTTATACTGTAAACTTCAACATAATGCAATTTTAATTTAGAATAATCAAAAAAAAAAAAACAATAAGTATTTTCAGCATCGGATCACGATAAAATAGTAAGGGGTCATTTCTGAGCCCTTGATCCTTCTAGACAATACAAATGTTCAGTCGTTCAATGTTAACATTATTGTCAAACCAAGCTATTTCAGTGACATAATTTAACATGGGAATAGAAATCATGTACATTATAGATTAAGATAATCTCATGTAATGAGTGTAAGGATTGTTTGATAAATAAACGGACCGTTTTTATATTTTAGGCATATGTGAATAGAAAAAAGAAAACACTGAAGCCGTTTATTAATACACCTGTTTATTGCACACATTACATGTACACAGTTAGTCGTCTATTTTATTCGTAAGTACATTCGACCTCCAAACGTGAATGAATGATACAATGGATTCTTAGAAATATATTCAAATGTATTTCTTTTTATGTTCTTGTTTGCTCGAATTATGTAGCCAAGAGAAATTGTTCGACGGTTAAATACAGTGAAGAAATTTTCCTGTTAGATGAGTACTTATTTAATGTACGGAAGTTCGAAAGGAAGAATAAATAGTGTAGTGACTTACGAAATCGAAGTCGTTCACGGATAAAAACACATGTGAAAAAGTGAAATATTCAATCATGAAATAGCCGTCGAATTTAGTGACACGATTGGTATACATGTGAAACATTCTCATTTCGAGCTCGCAAAGAAAGTGGATTATCTTCTTTTATTATTACTGTCTTTGTGGAATTATCCTCATAGATTAGCTGCCGTAAAGTATCATACTTGCGGCTGCTCCATACTGTGAAATACTACAACGTTTGGAGAGTAAAAGTAAAAACAATCAAACTGAAATTCTATCTGCGTGAATGTGTTTTTCGTAAGAATTAAAACTTTGAAACATATAAACCTAATTTAGAACGACCCTAAAACAAAAAACAAATAGGGCAAAGTTAGTCCATATAACTCTTCTTTTAAATTTTATGAAGATAAAATCTTGGGGAAACATAAAACTAAACGCTTCTTCCACCTATAAGGTGGAATATGTGGGGATCAAACCACGGAAAGTAAGTACATTAATTAAGAAATTTATCTTCATATGTTAGGAAAGGATGTTTTGATATGTGTTATTCAATTGAATTGCAAGAGAACCTTATTTTATGTTTACACTTCATCTATCTATCTATCTATCTGTCTATATATATGATGAACGATAACTACGTGGACAAACTTCAGCAGGAGATTCCGGGGTGTAAGCGGTGGACCCGTGTGAGCACTGAAATGCCAATCTCATTTCCTCGTTGTGCATCCTGGAAACTGCATTTCTTTCCAATGCATGCTAACGAGGCTCTGGCGATTGGTCACTCCAGATTAATTAGTCGGCGTCGGGAAGTGGCGCTCACATCGCCCAGTTCTTCGGAAGTGCAGTCAGCCATTCGTCCTCCAAGTTGGGGGTTGGGTAGGGTTGATCACCCTGCCTGCAAAACCCATCGATCGCTAGTATCAACGTAAGCTTCGGATGAAGCCGGCTGTATTTTTGGATTTCGTGCCGTTGCTCTGTCCTGGATATGACTCCAGATGGTTTGAATGATGCTCAGACCTGGGATCTTGAGACGGTGGAGTTAAACGTGTGCGCACCGATGGGACTGGATGGAGTGATGCCCTGAAATGAAACGTTGGGTGTCTGCGACACAGGGATCTCCAATGGAACATGGATATCTCCCCTAACACGGTGGGATGTGGGTCTTCTCAAAAGTACCCATCAGTCAGCGGGGCAAGTGGCTATGGCCTCTTGTCAAGCTTGACTTGCGGTGACGGCATAGCTTACTGACAAGGGTCACGCAGGTACGACCTGCCAGTCTCATTCGCCGCTATGGAACTCAGACGGGGAAGTGCAGAAAATGTTGGGCTTAATTCGATTATGGCTTTGCATCAGCCACTTCGACCGCAGCTCCTGACCAAAGCAAAGTAGATGAGAATAAAACCATCTTTCGTTATCTTATAATTAAATATAAAAGTGCAGAGATAGCTGGTTCTTTAGTAAAGCTCTTGCCGCTTGTTTTGTATCGCCAACTCTGTCGCATTGCCCCGGGTTCATTCCCGCATGCCCAGATTAAGAAATTACGTAATGGACTTTTCTTGTCCCTAATATTAGTGACAAAGAGTCGCGACTGAGCTGCGTCGTGAGTTCATCGGCAGCGTTCCTGTCATGGCTGAAGCCCATAACCAGCTCAATTCCAGCAAGGGTGTGATTACCTGCCGCGACTTGCAGGATGTGCCTGTTGATGAAATCTGTGCACAGCTCCGCGACTTCCATGTTACAGGAATCCAACGGATCCAAGTGAAGAAGAGTGGGCAACTTCAGGCGACACATTCATATAGCGTCACGTTCGACCTGCCCACTTTACCTCCTGCTTTAAAGGTTGGCTACTCCAGTTGAAGGTCAGACCGTATATTCCTTTGCCGCTCCGCTACTTCAAGTGTCAACGCTTTGACCATTCTTCGCCTTCTTGTAATGTGACGGCCACTTGTAGAAACCGTGTTGGCCCTCCACATGATCCTGTTCCTTGCACGATAGATTGGAAATATGTCAACTGTACTGGTGCCCATCTTGGTTGGTCCAGAGATTGCCCCAAGTTCAGCGAGGAGAAAGTGATTAAGGAACTTATCGTGAAAGAAAAGATCTCTGCAGCGGAGGCCCGCCGTCGAGATGCGCCGAAGTCAACTTTTAGTGCCAGTTTCTCTTCCTGGGTGAAACCTATGTAATCTGTGGGAACTCAGAGGAGAGATGTATCATCGCAAACTGGTCTGTTCCAGCTTCTGCTGGCTGTTGCACTTGTGGTACCGTCTAAAATTCTCCTGCGACTCCATCGACTGCTGCTGCCTCTACTGCTTCTGCGCCTCGGTCCCCACCAGGGCAAAAGCCTCGCAGTCCTCTAGTAAAGCTACTTCTGCTCGCTCTCTCTGGGAGCAGCTTCTTAAGTCCTCCACTCCTGGCACACCTAGCAAGTCTCTGAAAAAAAAACGAAAGAAAAAGATGATGACCCCCAACTTCGCAGCCAGCATCCTCTGATTACACTGGCAAGTCTAAGTCATCCCATAAGCCATCTTCGAGCCCTCCCGACGCAAAGAAGATTAAGCAGAATCCACGCAGTCCCTCTGCAAGGGATGTCTCGTCTATAGAGAATGTAGAGGATGACGACTTAGATGCATTTCAACTTGTGACTGGCCGTAACGGAAAGCATATATCGAAACTGTTTGTTGTGGATTCAGCTTAAATTATGGCTTTACTCCAGTGGAATCTCAAATGTTGAACGATGATAGTCCAACTCTCTTCACTACTGCTACAGGGACCTTTCCTCATCTAAATTTGTCCTTCTGTAGCCCAGCCCTGGGAGCTCAACTTCAGTGGCGTGTACATCCAGATCTCTGTGTCAGCGATCATTTTCCGGTGGTACTTATTCGGCTTCAGCTCCCTCCAGCTGCAGAGTCGTCTAGATTCTATCTGCGCCTCGCTGACTCGGCACGGTCCTCTGCCAGCTTTGACTTCGCCCCAGACCTGCATCAGTCTGTCGAGGAACAGTGTGCGGCTTTTCAGTGGAATATCTTGTTGGCAGTCGATGCCGGTATTCCCGTTCACCATGCCCTTCGTCGCAAGCTCATCGTTTCTTTGTGGTCTGCAGAGATTGGCCAGGCTATCCGTGCCCGTCGAGGATCCTTGCGTGCTTTTCGTTGAGCTCTTAGTGATGCTAAGTGGAGCAGTTTCGTCGCCTCCGTGCCCGAGCTATGTATGTCATGAAACAGGCCAAACGACGCAGCTGGCGCGTGCATGTATTTTCACTGTCTGCCCAGAGTTCAGCCTCCGAAGTATGGGCTAAGTATGGTTCGTCGTCCACAAGGGCATTGTCCTTCTAGTGAGATTCCTGCTTTCGTTCTCAATGGACTCATGGTCACCGACCAAGATCTTATAGTGTGTGAATTGGGTCAACATGTTGCTGATGTTTCCAGTTCTGCGAATTATCCAGCGGCCTTCGTGTCCATCAATCATCGTGATGAGCGTACGCCCCTTGTCTTGCGTTCTGTTAACAACGAGAGCTACAATACCCCGTTTACTGCTGCGGAGTTATCTGCTGTTCTACGCTGCACGAAGGACAGTGCGCCAGGTCCGGATCATATACCTTATGAAATGCTTCGGCATCTCCCGCCTGAAGGTCACCGCCATTTTGTAGATATCTTCAACCGGCTCTGGCTGGAGAACAGTTTTCGTGCTGCTTGGCGTGAGGTTGACATTATCCCGATACTAAAAACTGGCAAGCTTGCTACGTCTTCTAAACACTACCGACCCATCGCCCTTATCAGCTGACTTTGCAAAGTTCTGGAGAAGATGATGAACAGCCGTCTCGTTTGTTTCCTTGCGCATAATGGCTTTCTTTCCAGCTTCCAGTGTAGCTTCCGGCGCTATTGCTCCATGACAGATCACCTTGCTCACCTGGAGATTGCGATCCAGGATGACTTTCACCACCGTGAACATCATGTGGCCATATTTTTTGATTTGGAGAAGGCTTATGACACTGCTTGGAGTTATGAGATCCTGCGCCAACTGCGTACTTGGTGCCTCCGTGGCCATTTGGCTGCTTTTCTCCAGAAATTTCTTCGCGAGGGTTCCTTCCGAGTAAAGATTGGATCAACCCTTTCTGCGCCATTTCGACAGAAGAATGGAGTTTCGCAAGGCAGTGTTCTCAGTGTAAAGTTCTTTGGTGTGGCTGTGAACAATGTGCTGCACGAACTTACAGCTATCGTTCGTGGTTTTCTCTACGTGGACAACGTCACGATCTACTGTCGGTCCCATGATCTTCGCACCATTGCACGCCAATTACAACTGACGTTCAATCGCTTGCATCAGTGGTCCCTTAGCTCTGGCTTCAAGTTCTCCTCTGCCAGTGCCAACTATGTGTACTTCTATCGCTACCGCAACTATGCTTTTGATCCAGAACTTTTCTTGGGACACCATAGCCCCCATTATGTTCAGTGTATTTGTTTCCTGGGTCTCCAGTTTGATCGCCGTGTACTTGGAATCAGCATGTTCGCGCCTGGAAGTATAACTGTCTCAGCTCCATAAACTTGTTGCGCCTGCTTTCTCACGCCATCTGTGTAACACAATAGTAACACAGTTTTATTGCCCTAAAAGATGTTCCTTAAGAAGGAGTAGTTCAGTATGCACGCTGTAACTAAACTACAAGACGTCTACGCCCTATCTGAGCGGCGCATCAACAACTCTTGGAATATTCCATTAATTAGCTTTCAATGTAGCTAAATGAAACGTATGTGAATGACTGCACAGAGTTCTCTGTGGCTGAATGGATAAAGGCTTGGTTCGGTAGCTCAAAGGTTCGTGGGTCGAAACCAATCTGAAAAGCTGGAGAATTTCTAAATTTTTAATTCCCCAGAACTTAAAATCTTTCTCTGCGTTCACAATTATCGGATGCTCTAAAAATAATTCTCCATCGTAATTCGATAAAAGCCTAATGCAATCCATGCAGTTTGGAACTACTCCTTCTGTTTCACAAAATAACAATTTCGTCATAATATGGATTATCTCCGATCAGTTTTTTCCCAAATTCTAAACCTCTATATATAAATAGTTCCTCTCTGTCTGCATATTTGACAGACTTCCTCTCTGTCTGCATTCCTCTCTGTCTCCCTCTCTTAATGTTGTCCATGAACCCATATAGCTTGTGATCAAACCTTCGACTCTTTAAACGAAATGTAAGTGCTGCAGAATGTGCTTTTGTTGTTAAGGTTTGTTAAAGGCAGCGTCATTTTAGATTTTGTACGGGGAGGCGGAGATTCTCCTCTGATATAAGAGATTAATTTGCGTTAGTGTATTATTATAGATTTGGTAATACAGTATTTATTTATCGAGCTCAAGGGAGGGGGAAAATTTCACCCTCCTGTTGAAATGACGCCTCTGGACAATTTCCTTCCAGTTATTGGAAACAAATGAATTAATCACTGAGTTAAACTCATTTCTGTTTTTAGAGCTCTGTATCCGCATTACAGACTTTCGGAAGCACGAACCTACTGCAGTGATTGAGAGTTTGCATAGATTTCACAAAGAGAATCTTCTTACCTTGCAGTCTTTGAAGAAGGGAAACAATGCAAGTAAAGGCGTTTATGAAGCTATGGGAACATTCTGTGACATATTTAAATTTATGCTCTAAAAAGGCATTTCAAAATAAATGAAGAGCTACAAACCTTGTAAACATGGTTTCGGTTTTCTCTGTCTGAATGGGAAGAGAAATCGTCATACACTGTTTTAGACAAGGAGTGGTGGAGAAAGTGATGAGTTGTATTCAATACCAGAAGCAGAAGTGGATTAAGACGTATGTTTCCAAATGCATAAGCAAATGGGGCAGGAGTTTCTTATTAATTTGGACTTTTCTTTACGATTTCTATGGCATGATATTACAAGGGGTTGTTATAATGTTTGCAATATTCTGGTGTAAAACATACCATAATTTATTACAGTACAATGAAAATAGGTTAATATCCAAATTATAGCCGCTCGTGTTGAACTATCCGCAAATTCTTTTCTGCAAGTTCCTTGATTCAACGTCTTGTCCGTAGAGAAAAACAAGTCGGTTACAGCTATTTCCATCTCCTCCTGGTTGGATGGATAAGCATTGTGTGTTTAGGAAGTACTCCGATGGACCAAAAAAGGTAGTAATCCGAAAAAAATTAAGGGCTATATGCCAAGTGTGGCATTAGTTTGATGCCATATTTTTTTCTGGATTTCTTGTTTTGCTTTGAAACTGAGTCTGGTTTTGCGTAATTCTTTAGCAGCTGAACCAACTTTCAATTTACTAGTACAGGATATTTTTGGTGCAGTAAAGCGTACAGCTTCTCGAACTATTTCGGAAAAGTTGACACTTATGATAGAACCGATATGTACGAACTAGAGCATAACTTTATGATCGGAAAAACATGTTTGACGACCGGGTCTTGAGGTTCATCTCTCCTCAAACACTGCTTTTGCACACTCGGTTTTCAAAAGAATATACTACTCGCATGTGGCAATCCGTTTAGGAATAAGGTTTCTAGCAGGTGTTGTGGCCAGATATTCATTATTATCTTGTCCTGAACTGTGGTAACACCATGCGAGTGCTCTTGATAATTTTTCCGAGCTTGTGAAGGGGACGCACTATAGTGGGGGATGCACTGGAACATTCCGAGCTACTTTGAAAAGTGTCGTGTGCGGAAGGAAGGATTTACCTCAATGGTGTGTGTCTTATGATCTCAGAATATGTTATGCTTAGGCGAACGGACATAGGCCCTTCAAAGTCATTTTTACAAGGTACACGAAAGTTCTTGTACCAACGAGTTGTTACGCTGTTGTTTACTATATTTTCCCTTCAGAATGACAGGTTTTGTGTCGCTGCTGCAATGCTACGATCAAATTCTAACTGGTAGAGTGATAGTACACGTAACAGACGTTCTTGCAAACTCGCCGTTACTCCCTCTAGAAGATGAACGGTGGTACTAACGAAGTGATAGTCTCTGTGTTAAATAGTGCGCTTGCATAACTTTTCTTTGTCCAGTTTGATATTCTACATACGGTCGATCACAGAGTATAAATGTGCCTGCTAATTTGGTTGTGGAAGTATATTACGACATATGACTCACCTAGTTATATACCTCGTGCATCTTGGTATGTACATGAAATAGGATTTGATTTAATTTCATTTTGAGTTAAACGTCCATTTTCGCAATGAGGTAATATGAGACGTGGACGTACAACTTAGTGTGGAATCCGAATCACAGGAGTTCTAGATAGGAATCGAACCTGAATTTGCCATACCAGATGTGCGCACGATGACTGCCTAGCCACGATGAAGCTCATGAAATATTATTATCAACAAACAATTGGTTATTGAATTATTCACCACGAAATTACGGTTTGGACTTAATGAGATAAAGAAATTTTACCAATTGTAAAACCAATAATATCTTTAACAATGTTAATATGATAGCAAAAGTTTTGGAGCTTTCTCCACGTTAAATATTATGTTTTGCAGACATTTAGTTTTCAATTTAATATCAATCGAAGATGTTTTTGAACTCATTGAAATGAAAAAACATACTAAAACCGATTAACGGAAGTTATCCAATCTTGGCCATATATTGCTTTCATGAACTTACTATGCATATGGAATATTATGTTGTACAAATCTTCGATTCTTAAGTTATTTGCTATCAAAGTTAGAGTTAGATTAAATTGAATCCAAGCCCGAAGTTTGATAAGTAATAACTGAACAGCCAAATAAGTGCACACCACACTGCTTGAAATACATAATCAGGTTGTCAAACACTTATAATATTATTTCAAATTGGTTAAAGTAGAGACCTTTAGTTTTCGATATTTTGGCTACCAAATACCTGGCTTGAACTTAAGAAAATCGTTAGAGATAGTTAGTGGTGTGTGTAAATAAAATAAAGATTTGCTAACAATCAACGAAAAACATGTTTTTACTCATTAGGAGTATTTGTTTCATGTTATTGTTGAAACAATAATTATAGGTTGAATTGCAGAAGGACGTCTAAAATAATGCGCGACATGACTTCCAATGAAGGCTATATAATAGAAAGTCAAGTAGAGAAGTCTTTAGATGTTTTGCTAAGGAGTTATTGTTATAAGATTCCAACTTAAAGAAAATATGGGAAACTCCCTGTATTCACAACGAACTGCTTCAACACATATCAATACCTCAAGTTCTGGTTTTACTTTGTGCTCTGCTATTTTTAACATAAGATGCTTTTACTGTATCCTGAAAGTATAATCCGATATTACACGTAAATGAGGTTTCACTTTCTTTCTAGAGGTTCTACAACTATCACTCGTTTTAAGAACTTCAAATCCCACCTCTCTCTTCCTCTATTAGATGGTTTTGGAGTTAATTTTGTATCAAAGTTTTGAATTCCAAATTAACATACTTTTCTGTTCGATCTTTATGGTTTCATCCTACACCACCCGGAAATCGAAATTCCGGTATATTTACAGAAATTAACACATAATCCAACCTTGCATGTGAAAAAATGCAGTGGAAATTTGTCTCTAAGCAAGATTATCTAAGAACACTCGTGTGAATCTAAGTTCATTATTTAATGCAGTCTACGCCTTCCTAACCAGAATTGTATATGCTGAATACTGTATATACCGATGAACAGAGAAAGTTAAAGCAAAGATGAATATTTAATCTATTGAAAAGTGATTGTTTTCATCAAATAATATATTCATTACAAATAAACAATACTATTACTATCAGAAATCAGAGATTTCTTCCTTCATATGTGAATAGGAATTTTGCTTTAGAAAGCAATTTTAACACTAAGGGACATTATGCGAATAAACTCATAAAATTGCAGTTTTATCACATTACTTGCTGATAGAATATGCAATGAATACGGAAATAGGCATCTTGCTCTCTATTGTTATTTCTTATTTTGAATTAACTTCTTGTAAATATTAACCAAAGCTAAGTGAATATTAATGTTGAGATGAAGTGCCAGGAAACAAAAGATTTCCTGCAAAACCAACGCACACGATGTTTTTCCATTATAAATGTTATTTACCAATAGCTGGAATCAAACGAAGAATCCCAATCGTCAGACTTGTGCGGTCAACCATAAAGCCAACGCAACCGACATCTATGTTTCAAAACTGGATATTTTTATAATATTACCACCACAAATAGTGATTCTTACATTCAGTGGTTTGTTCGTTGGTACATGAAGATTCATATTCCTTGATACGTACATCTATCACCTTATTCAAAAATAAAACTCAATTCAACGAAATAAATTATTTATAATCTACGGGAATAAACAATTGATAGACATCCTAAAGTAATCATGGAATTATTTCACAGTTCCACTTATGACCAACAAGGAAATGTTCCTTAGCGTTGTGAATAAAGATTTCCTTTATACGCGAAAAACAGAAAATACCTTCTCACTAGTTGTTTCCTTGCTTTATGGAATTACCTCATGATTAATAAATCACTCTTTCAAAATTAGTTTCAGTGGAAGGAATGAAAAATCTAGGAAATTTCGAAGGGACGTAGATACAATGTACATTATTTCATATTGTCACACTTTTAAGAATATTCATCTACATTTGTATTGATTGCTGGTTGCAATTAAAATGTACAAATCAGTAAAAAAATTCAAAAGTATAAAGAAACGTATTGTATATACATGTCAAATAGAACTCAAAATTCAACATAAACCGCCACTGCATCAGCACATGTTTGTCAACGATGGGAAAGTTGTTAAATATCGTCAGTTGTATACTCCACTAATATGTATGACCTTTGCATCTCAAAGGTTTCCTTGGTGACAATATGTGCTTCACTTTTCGCAGTGAAATCACAGTCTGAAAAATTAAGGTAAGAAGAATAAGGACGATGTAATAAGACTATTAGAATTTTTTTTACCTTGTGGTTGGACTATGTATTTGATGATACCTCAGTACGTCTGCACAATAACATTCTTTGTTTTTTGACACTAAGAAACAACTTCCTGTAACCTTAACATTTATATATTGATTCTTCATTCCTGCATTTTTTTGACGGTTATAGCTTAGTTTGCAAGAATTGTGGAATTATCTACGTATATACGATTTATAAATTAGATTTTTTTAAAATTTATAAATTAGATTCCACTTTAAAGACAATTTTTGCTTTAATTCTGTCTTTACTCGGTACAGAAATCCAATGTGAAATCAGATATGATAAGTGAGAAGGTGAACTTTATCACTATCAGGTCAAATCAATATTTATGAAACTTTTCGGTACTTGTAACTGACGTTACTTTATTCGGACCAAAAATTAAAACAAAAATTGGTTGCGTCTATTACTTTCTGCTTTAGTATAGAGTGACAAGTGCAGATGTTTCTATCGTGCAATGCGCAACATAGAATTCACTGAAAAATGTAGGTATTACGGTGTTTACTTTCTTGGTATCCAATATTTACATAGAGATGGACGATTAAAACTCTTCTTGGTTGTAACAAAGATAAAGGGAAGAGACATAACCTAGGTTTGTCATACACAATTCAGTTTTTTTCTTTCCAAAGTTCCTACCATTTTTGATCTATCGCGAATAATATTGAAATCAGTTCTGATATCAGGCTTTTCATCATGAATATCAAAAACCTACTGACCTACCTGTCTCACGATAATAAAAAGTAGAGTGTCGTATTAGTTTTTTTCTTATTCTTTCTTAGTTTCTTTAATAAGCTTCTCTGAGGTAGAAGTTTCATTCAGCAAGTGCTGCACATAAACACGGTCTATTGTTGTAAATAACAAATACGCAGTGATCTACTCTCCATGTTCCTACACAGTTTTGCCCGCACTTAAGTTTTTCAATACGCGCTGGACTGTAATTGAAACAATAATTCTTCCAAATGCTCATTAAATTTCCCAACGGCTTTTGATGTATTTGTCATACAGAATAAAAGGAATACCATTTTAATGTTTCGCTCCAGTCATTAGTCTTCTTTTCAATTGGTCATTACTTTCATTGATATTGTTTTCCAATGAGTTTTCCAGGATCTTATCAGCTTGGACAGTTTTCTTATAACATAAGTGGTACACTAATATCTTGTATTTATTTGCATCAATTCACCTAAGTTTCGAATTTTAGCCTCTTTGATCCCCAAAGATATATCTTATCTTTCCTTACTCTGTCCGCTTGAACATACGCCTCTGTTTTATTCTGCATATAACACTATCAATTATCTAGCAAACAACTGATATTAGCCAGTCACTGTATACACAAAAGCTACGGTAGCTTTAAATTCCTGAGAGTACAAATGGAGTGGCTAAGAAGAAAATGTATGGCAGCTAATTTTTTTATACTGAATGGATAATTTTCATTAATTCATTCACATTAATACGCAACACATTTGAGAGGGCTGTAGTAAGATGTAGAGAGAATCACCAGGTATTCGCCAACTCCTTGCACTTTTAACTTCATCATTTGGCACATGCATTCCTAGCGTTAGTATTCAACATATCCTACATGTTGCAAACTACAGGTGTTTACATTATTTCGATAACCACCTGTTTTCTTAATTCCTAAATTAAACTCACGTGGCTAGAGAAAGTACTAAGGATCTTTCCTACTACATGTGTTCGTCTCGCTACTGACTTAGGTAATATCATAATATTTTTTGTTCGAGGAAGTTTATTCATTCTAGCTCCATGGTACGTTTTTTTCCGAGAGGACTAATATGTGTTTCGCGATTTATCTTAAGCTCTATAGCAATATCACACACAAGGTATTTTCGGGAAGTATCGACATTGGTTTCTTCCGAAGTAGGAATGAGTGCAAACCACTCTCACAGGCGGGATGTTGTAGGAAGAAGGCAATAAAGTAAAGTAACAACCGGCAGTATGTTCCGAGACTCCTGAGTAAGGAGACTGTGATTGTAGTACATGCATATGTCTGTCGTCGTCGGAAACTAAAATTGAAATTAAGAGATTTGTGGAAGAGCGTTATGTGATCAAGTTCTATGTCAAATTGAACAGAATCGCTAAGTAATCGTGTACTATGATCTGTGATGTTTATCAGGAAAATACCATGTCACGTACAAGGGTCTTCGCTTGGCATAAAATGTTCAAAGATGGCCATGATGCTTTTAAAAATGACGAACGCACTGGACTACCCTGAAGAAGTAGAAATAAAGATAATGCGGCGAAAGTGTGTAACAGCTCAACACAGCATCTGCTCAGTGTGCACGTGATTGGTGACGCAGTAAATTTGCCGAAGACGGTCGTGCAAGAGATGATCACAGAAACATTAAACATGAGAAAAGAATGAGCGAAACTTGTACCGAAAATGTTTACTCACGATCAGAAAGCACGCCATGTTGCTGTTGCTGCAGATATGGTTGCACGTTTAGAGGAGAATTAAAATGGTTTAGATTGTCTCATCACTGTTGACGAAACGTGGATCTTCAAATGAACCAGGAACAAAGTGACGAACTGCTGAGTGGCATACGAAACAGTCTGTAAAACCGAAGAAAGATCGCATGAGCAAGTCGCGCGTCAAATCCCTGCTCATTGTATTTTATATGAGGAAGGTGTAATGCAGGGAATTTCTACCTTCGGGACAGATCGTCAGTGGTTTAGTTTATGCAGCAATGCTCCGTCGTTTGAAATATCGCGTTCGTCGAGTAAGACCGTAGATTTCCGACAACTTATACTCCATCAAAACAATGTGCCGAGTCACACATCGCCCAAGAGTTAGTTGTCGCCCAAGAGTTGCCCAGAGACAACGTGGCAACGCTAACACAGTCACATTACTCATACTACAGCCGCGACCTGGACCCATGTGACTTTGTTTCTTTTTTCCTACATTAAAAGGGTCCTGGAAAGACGGTGCTGGACACAATTGACGAGATGCTTCAACATTGTTCCGAATGCCGAGCTCCAGGGGGCCTATGAATGTCGGAAAAAGAGCTGGCAGCGTTTATTAATTCCAAGGCGCCTATTTGGAAGAGCCCTATTTCATTTTATACAAATGTTAATAATGTTTCATATGACACAAGTGCTGATACTTTTATAACACACCCTGTCTAATTATGGCACTGAATAGGGACTGTAAAGTCAAATGGAGTAATAAATTATTTATTAGAGAAACTTTCGGATATATTTATTTACGTTGAATTAATTATATTCTGATTTATGCATAATTTAGGTACAAATTGATACGAATTTTACTTACTATAAATCGTAATTTACACACACATATGTATTAGTTAAAATTATTATACAGTTATTTTTTTAATAAGTTATTTGTATAATTGTAAAACATTAACAAATGATAAAACTCAAGCACCCCCTCCCTTTATGTGCCCTATTTTCACACCTTCAAAAGGAGAAATATTACCATAGTTGATGCAATGTTAAATATTTTTCTACAGTATGTGTCTTTAACGAAATAATTTGTTTTTATTATTACCAGTTCTTTTCACTACTAGCAACTGTTTTCATAGCACAAAATCAGAGGCAATTGAAATTGAATTTATGTGATATGCGTAATTAATCAAAGTTTACGGCTTTTAAACTATTAAAAATACACACAAGTTATTATTTTTTTCCTTTCCAGCGCACAATCTAATTGACGGAGCTTGCTTGAAGAAAATAATGGAAAACTGTAATAATTTTACAAGATGCCTCAGACGAGCGAACTACACGAGAGATAACGAAAGAAACAGCAAAAATGTAATTTTAAAAATATATTATTCGTGTCTTTTTATATGGTGGGAAATACACTAGAATGCATTTTAAAGAAAATAATTCTTTATTTACGTTTGTAGAGCAAAAGAAGCAAATGTGTTTATATGTTTCCATTAACAGAAATACGGTATTGTATACCTAAAATGTGGAAGTTTCAACTTTATATATACTCTTCGAAACCAAATGATCTTGTGAATTATACAAGCATGCATTGACTGAATTTGGAAGAAGTTTTTCGTGATAATGTTCTTGAATTAAATTCGAAAGGTATGACTATTTATTTTTCTTTAGTAGCGTAGATAAAAAAATATACGTTATAGTTTTTTACATGATAAAGATTGAAGTATACTACAAAGCTATATATGACTCGAAGCAGTAAAACAACAAGATAGACTATCAGCTAGTTTGGTTGTTACGTTTGGAAATTTAGTGCACTTTTGAGCACCGATGCTATGTGAGAGCTTAACTATTGAATTTGATTCATAAATTCAGAGAACGGCGACGTACTTTAACTATATGTATATGTAGGACCACTGAAATCCTTTAAATTTCAGATATTTTGTTTGTGAAAATGTGATCTAAAAGCGATAGTTGCTTCTAATAGTTGTTTTATAATTACTCTATCAATAATGGCTCAATAACAACGATTTTAATCACTCATATAAAATTTTACATCACATTTTGACATAGGAGATACAAAATTATGATACAGAATAGTATATTGAAAACATTCCTGAAGATTTTACCCGTCTTCACTATTGTCATTCTTTCTGATCCTTCCTCTTAAACCGATTTTTTCGCATAGAGATTTTCGTGACATTCGTCAACTAGTATGGCATTATATGAATCCGCTTCATAAAAGTAAAAACACACCAAAAGGCAAGTTGTAGCAATTCGAGAGGGGAAATTATGTCAGGAGAATACAAGCAGCGAGACTGATGTTGTTCTAACCAGATAGAATCGAATACAACAGAGGTCCTTGATATTCAAAGCTGTTCTCGAAAGTGACGAGTTTGTTGGATGATGACGCAAAGTGTTTATCTAAGTGATCTGATCTTGGCGGAACTGTTGATTAAATGGAGGCCGATCAAAAAGTCACATAGATTAAACATGTGATGGACATATTGAAGTGTAATATTTTCTGATTTCAGAAAGAAGCGTTACAAAAAGAGCAGCTCGGCGTATTTATGAGATCAATGAAGCTGAACGAATTTTTCATAAACGGTAGTTGAAAGAAAGAATACAGTTCTAATTCGGCGAAGTTAGTTGCACGTTTGCAGATGCTTATAATGTTCATATGTCCACCATAATAATTTTACGACTGATAGGTGTTGTGTGGGGTGCCGGTAGACAGTGAAGTGGGTTCCATTATTTGCCGTTTGCAATCATACTGTATTACTAGTACATTGTGGAAGGAACACTGCAACTGGGAACAAGGGTGGTTGCTTAATGTGATGTTTTCAGATAAATCAAAGTTATGTGCACCAAGTGATTCTGGACGTCATATGGTGCGAATTGGACAGATAATATATGTCATTCACAGCACATCTATTAGTTTGACACACATGGCAGTTTTCGACTTATCTTATGAGCAAACATATGGATAAATGAAAGAACGCTACTGTTCAACTTTGATAGAGAATCCGTTACCAGAAATCGGTTTCCTACAGAGATCTTGAAAGGGTATTCTGATATTTTTGTTGATGCAGTGGACTCTTTGCATAGACGTCATCCCGAGAAGAAAACTGCCCAAGTTCCATACACACTGGAGAGCAGGAACTTCAATATTATTAATTAAGTTGTATGTTTCCCCAAACTTAATCACACCGAACATGTCTGAGATGCTCTTGGAGGACGAGTTGCATAGAGTAATTGAAGACTTGAGTCTTCAATCTTTCAACATTTCTGTTAAAGAAGTATAACATGTGCTCTTCTATAATGGTCATACGCGTTACTCGTGCAATGAAAACTTCCTAACCTCTTGACAACTTGCATTTCATATAATTTCTCCATGTCACTATAAGCGTTCTTTTGCTTGGTTTGGATACCATACTTGCAAAGAATGAACGAGTAAAAAAATTACGAATACGTTAGTCCGGCCAAGAAGTAATTAATTGTCAAAACATTTTGAGAAGAGTTGCTTGACCCAATTTGACAACAGAATTTCGTCATCATCCTTAATTTTAATTTTCGGAAAGACTAACTTAATGTTTGGGAATTACCAAAAAAATAAATAAATAAATAAATAAATAATAAGAATTTAGAAGTGTATCGAACTAGGGTGTTCTGTTGACTGAGGAAATAATTACCAAAATTACGAAATTGGGAAGTTGATGCATTTATTTATCGCTTTTGGCTAGGCTTTACGGCACCAGTGCTCCACTGGATTTTTTGAGAATAAAGAAGCAAGGTAGTATAAATTCAACGTCTTGTTTCGATTGCACATGGTATCTCAAAATGACTGTGTGCAACAATCGTAAGTGTAACATGCCTCTTCAACTCATGCTAGCAATGTCTCTGAGCGTAAGGAGCAGAGATTTTCGATTCGCTGAACCAAACTATAAATTCCGGTACTTGAGTAAATATACAATGACCTTAACGTGACCTTATATTTTAAAGTACACAAGCTTGTTGGTACTCTCGATCAAAATCCAAGCAAACTACTTTTTTTAACTAGTTCGGCATACCACATCAGTAACAGGAAGGAACTCCATCCGACTGGAAGGATTAGGTAATAGCTACCCTGCAAAAAAACTGACGGCAGCTGTATATAACAGCCGGCATTCTGACGGCGTTGATGAAGAATGCGCCAATGATCCTCGTGTCATAATTATTACACTAAATCGTATCCTAAATCCTACTATCCTTCATATATCCGTCCAATGCAAGTTACTTTTAATCCAGTAGCGGTAGTTTAGATTCTTCAGTTTTCACTCACATAAAAATTCGTCTCTTCTAAGAATAAACCATTCCAGCGAAGATCCAATCCCTCAGTCTTCCAATCGGAAACCTACAGGCATTGATAAGTATAGTTCTTTGTAGGATTCTGGTACATAGGAATTTTAGTGTAAATTCCGCTTGTTAACAGAAATCATCCTCCGTATGGACTATCAACTCAAGTGCATTCTTAAGAGAAACTCCGTTAAGAGTTTCTGGTGAAGGATTCGAGAAAAGCGGTAATAGTTTTTTCACCTGTAAGCGTTTTTGGATTATTACTTGTTTACCCACCACAGATTCCTTTTCCCGTAATTTGCTTATGACTTTCATCAGATAATTATGGAACATGTTATCTGGTCAAAGTAAAAGAATGTGGCACATGAAAGTCTGCTGCCTCCATACTCAAACTGTCACTTTCAGGCGTCAACATTGTCTAGTACAACGGGTAGAGACTCGAGTGTTTCTTTCGTGAGCAATATCCCATTGTTATGTTTGTATGTATTGCTGGCCCCATGTGACTTTTTTCTTTTTTTATATATTCTTCTGTATACATTCAATCAACTAGAGATTAAACTCATAGGCTTATGTCAGGAAACAGATGTAAGTCCATCTCAACTTACGTGGAAACCAAATCAGGCATAATTTATATTTTTTTAATTGGACAATTTCGGGCAAAATTTTATTCTTGGAGTAAGTGAATAGACGATTGAACTTTTGAATGCAAAAGGAATTGCATTGATCAACTACGTTCAGAACATAAACAACACACTTCTTAACTTGTAAACTTTATAATTTTTCTTGCAGAAAGCTCTTGACATTACATTACATATTTACCCACGAAGACGTTGAGCTAAAATTTTCACATACCATAAAAATAAAACATATATCAATGCCCTTCAGAAATAATACAGTTTTTGTTGATAATGACCTTAATACAATTACTAACATTAATACTTCAAAAACTACGCACGGTCACACTAATTTACATCCTCATGGCCAGAAAAATTGAGTGACTTCAGCAATTATTATTTACTTTGATTTCATATTTTAATAATAAGGTTTATGTTTTGAAGATCCACCAGTTATCGAAGAACAAGAAATAAACTGTATTTAATGTATTTTTCAAAGTTTATTTTTTCGACTTTTGTTCGGGTTTTAGGATCAAATACTCCACTGTGCGTCGTCGGAGACCGGAATTATTGCTATTTCACAACTTTAAATATCTTTCTTTCGTTTGTATTTCTGCGAATACTCAACTGTATGATTTTCAGAATATATACACTCTTAAATAAGTACAGTATAGAAAATGAATGTCTTCACACTGCAATGTGTATTTTATAAGTGTAAATTAGTAAATAATTTTTTGTAGGCTGCAGAGTGTAAATAAAGGATATCGTTACTATTGGGAGCAGTGTGTGTTGGTTCGTGCAAAATTTTCTGTGTAGTCGTTATAGCCCAAGAATTTTTGTTTAAGTTTATAGCCCCTACTCCACCTTTCTTAGTGAATAGTGTGAATATGGGTTGTAACGAGTAGCTTAACTGTTTATTTATGGTGGTGTTTATATTTGAAGGTGTAGAATGTGATTGTTATAGATAACCTTTGGCGTATTTAAGAATTGGGTGTCTTGATTATGAGTCTTTATGATATGAAACGTAAATAAATAAATATAAATAAGTAATTACATTTGAAAACAAAATAAATGTAATTATATAGTAAGACACCTTATAGCAGATATGAGCTCACAAGTAAACCTTACGTTTGGGTGAATCGAGTTGCTGACTGAGACACATATGAGAAAGTAGTACTAAATGTGGTCAGTATTTCAGTGAAGTTGTAGGTGCGAAGCTCCAGGGGTTTAGGAGATACAGCTACCAGAACATCACATGGAAGTACAGAATAATCTTCATACAGTTGGAGGTAAAAGCCCTATATGACCTCTTGTAACGACAAAAGGCGAATAACAAATATATGGGTACATATTAGAACTAGGAAGAAGTCATATAGTAAGGGTATACCTGACGGCGGCCATCTTGAAATCCGCCATTTTGAATTAAGGTTAAGTTTTTAAAATAGGAATAGGGTCATGTGATACATGATTTAAGGCGCAAATTTACTCAGAAGAACAATGGTGACGTTAATTTTGATTTACGCGTAATTGGTAAAAAGTTACAGGGAAATTAAATATTGTTGCATCATATGCATTAGTACTTTACCCCACCTTGTAAATTTTGTGTTAATGATAATAATTAAATAAAAAGCAGGTGAATAAATATTAGGTCTATGGTAAGAGTTGCCTTGATGGCGGCCATGTTCAAATTCGCCATTTTGAATCAGACAAAAGTTTTAAACAAAACGCATAACATTGACACCTTATTAATAGCAAATTTTACCATAAATCCAACGGTATAACCATTTTTGCTTTATCATTAATCAGCATTTGTTATCGCATAAACAAGTTGCTAATTTAAGGAAAAATGACCAAAGTGGAATTGAGTCATAAATGAACTTGGGTCTTTCTTCCAGAAAAGTCCTCAATTAGTACAATCAATATGTAGTTCAGAAAAGAGTGCATGACTTGCACAAATGCTCTGCTCACAGTGAGCACACCTGACAAAGGCAATCGCGTTACACTTGACACATTCGTCGTTAACAATTCCGTCAAAGCAGTAGTCGTAAAGAGCGATCCAACGTCCAGGTTCTTCATTCAAATATTCAGCCTGATTGAAAGCGAATCGAATCATATTGCAAAAACGAGGAGCACTGAAGTGGTAAATTGTAAACAACTTAAGTTGTATGAAGCTATCACGATGCCATATGTTCACGGCAACTCTTTCCATAGACCTAATATTTATCCACCACCTGCTTTTTATTTAATTATTATCATTAACACAAAATTTACAAGGTGGGGTAAAGTACTAATACATATGATGCAACAATATTTAATTTCCCTGTAACTTTTTACCAATTGCGCGTAAATCAAAATTAACGTCACCATTGTTCGTCTGATTAAATTTGCGCCTTAAATCATGTATCACATGACCCTATTCCTATTTTAAAAACTTAACCTTAATTCAAAATGGCGGATTTAAAGATGGCCGCCGTCAGGTATACCCTTACTATATGACTTCTCCCTAGTTCTAATATGTACCCATATATTTGTTATTCGCCTTTTGTCGTTACAAGAGGTCTTACAGAGCTTTTACCTCCAACTGTATGAAGATTATTCTGTACTTCCATGTGATGTTCTGGTAGCTGTATCTCCTAAACCCCTGGAGCTTCGCACCTACAACTTCACTGAAATACTGACCACATTTAGTAATACTTTCTCATATGTGTCTCAGTTAGCAACTCGATTCACCCAAACGTAAGGTTTACTTGTCAGTTACTCTTTATCCACTGGTTAGGGTCGTGACTTAGAAACAGTTGATTGACTGTTTATGTATGATAGTGAAAGTTCGAGCACTGGCCCTGACATTGAAAAAATCGTACGGAAGGAATGTTGTATACAGGTTGACTATGTTTGCATCTTGTAAGTTGTCTGCGTGATCGTAATTATTTTAATTGAGACGTAAGCATCGCGACTGAAATGAACCAGTTGAGTGAAGAAAGGGATAGTATTGATGGAAACGATTAGTATTTCGTAAATTTTTGAACTTTTTCCCCATTTATAGATTTTAGTGGCTCAAGTGAATAAGATCTACAAATGTTTGTATGCATTAACGGTATATTCGGCCTGACGATGTGAGTACTTTTTGTTTATTAATTATTTTCGTGCAGTTCAAGAGGAACTAGAGAACGGTGTAACCAATTAGTGAATTATTTTGCAATTAAAGTATACGTGTTCCCTCAACCTTCGACTTGCAATAGTACTTGTTTGCTTTTTGAGATTTTTTCATTTTTTCTTTCTTCCTTCCATATTACTTTACGAAATGAAATCAGTCACTGTTTACATAGGTGACAGGATGGATAAGGGTGAATAATATATATTAGGTTTACTACAGTAAAAGCTTACTTCTCTCTACCAGAGCGTCAAAAGTCTTTTGTGCATGAACCTTTTTTTCCTTTACTTCTAAAGATATAGTAATTAAAATTAATTGACACCTTAAGTCACAACGAGTCTTGCTGACTGGCCGAGACTGACAATATTTGGCTTATATTAATTTGCATTTACAAAATTATTTCATTAAATTTTGGCTATCTTCATCTAGGATTCTCTTCCATTTTTGACTTCCGAACTATTTTCTCCATACTTTAACATAACTCTTCTCAGTTTTCTGAGAGGTCGGATGTCTTTTTTGTGTTAGAAATTTTTAAATTAAGAGACCACATCATCCTACGGTTAGACCCTACTGTAATCTGAGTTGTGTGGTACTGGAAACGGTTAATAGTCAACCATTCCACAAGACTTATTCCTTGTTAGATGGGTGCCTAGAAGGGAAGGACTCGTACTTTGGCGCTCAGAGACCCTTTTAGGCCATTGCATTAAGAATTTCACCTGTTTGGACATATTAAGATACATGTTTGGCTTTAAAATCGACGATTTGTGGCATATTTTTTAGATTCGTCCGCTTTTCTCGTAGTGTCTAGTACTCCATCTTACCATCTGTGCACTTCCGCGTTTTTCTAGCTGTCGTATTTCCTTCTCTAGGATTTTTTAACCTCTCCCTTCTTTTTAACTTGTAAATTTCCATAACTATATAGTATAACTGATTCGAACTTAGAGATATTATCTATATGCTTGTTTGGATTTATACGAGGTGTTGCAAGTTATAGTTCGTAGGGTTATATACTTTCATCATATATCAAGGTACAACTTAGCATCTCTAGTTGACCACTGTATTCGTAAGCGATCGTCCGGTGAATGTTTTAATTTTGCTTTCATTTTCTTCACGGTGAAATAAGATTGAAATACTCTACACATTTCTTTTCACCTTAACATATTTCTGGCATCACCACCACCATCGTCGCTGTCATTGTGCCCACTTTTGCTTCAATACCATATTATAGAGATGATTCTTTCTTTTTAGGTTACATCGGCCTATGAGTTTATTACTAACTTCTTTAAGTATATCATTTGTATTGTAAATTGCAAAATTTTCTGTGTTATAAACGTATTTACATACCTGCCTGTACTCATTATACCTGGTATTTGAATCAAAAAGGATTAAGTAAAATGTAAACATTTATTTTATGTTTTCGTGCGGTTACTCATTCATTTGTGGAGTTTTTTTGTTGTGTGTGATGGAGTTGTGCAGCCTTGCGATTATACTGAGCGGGTTTATTGACTACAAATTGTAGAAAATGAGTAAAAATATGTATTTGGATTTACAGATATATATAATGTATGTACGTGTTACACTCAAGAGTAGAGTATAATGTTAAAATCCTTTTTGATGTAAATAAAGGGTTTCATTGTTTTCCCGAGTTTTTGCAATATAAGAAAATACGTTCGTTGCTGTAGTTTCATGAATTCAACAAATTTAAAATGTAGGTGAAGAGTATACCACCTAGCATTTAAATGTCATCCTTGTCCTTCTGATGTAATCCAACATATATATGTATCTAACACCTATGCATTACCTCACTAATTGCATCCTGCATATAGTCAAAAGGCAGGTTGTCGTAACTCGTGATCAATATCAAGTATATCCATAAATCGTGTGAACCTGGAATCCCATTCTGTAATCTTATTCCTATTCCGGTTTTGAATCTCCAAAAACTAAATAGTGTTATTCATCTCAGTGATCGTGATTCCATTTCGAAAGTGATAAGTACTGTCAGCAATACAATTCCCAGTATTCTATGACAAGTCAACTATGGGGAACTATCATAACAAATAATCCTATCGATTCACCAAATGAAGTAAATAAAAAATTCAGTCCAATGAAACAGGATAATAGAAATTCAAGTAGCTTCAGAAACAGACATATGCGTATATTTTATTAACTATTCAGACTGAATGTGTATTAGTTTGAAATATGTAAATAATCATCTCAATACATATATGTTGAGGAATGATGCTGCGTATATGGACACTAAACGAGTGAAATATGGATACCCTATATATATCATAAAACCTAAAACGACGAGAGAATAGACTCGTTCAATGATTTTTTTCTTTTTGTAAACGATGACAAACGAGATTCGAACTCGTGTTACGAATGTTTAAACTGCAACGAACCCAACTTAACGAATGTAACTTTTTTATAAATACTTTTTTTCTTTCTTTCCGCATCCAAATATTGACAGATATCTTTTTGACATTATATGTACACTATTATATGTATGTATATTTGTATGTAACTAACATCTTTTCTTGTGATCTTATTATTAGTGAATGTAATAAATGTTACGAAACAGTAGTTATATGATGTTCTCCTTTTTTAAAGCAATATTTAATTCATTTACCTGTAACAATAGATTGTCAAATAAGACATGAATGTGTGTGTGGGAGGATGGCAACTCGAGTTTTAAGTAGTGAATTCTAAGGTTTAATACAAATTTAATAAACTTTGTTATGTGTATATACTAATGGGAAACGTGTTTACATGTGAGTCATGACCTAGGTGATGAAGGTGATTTATCTGTAAATAATTCAAATCGGCACTGAAAGGCAAACCGAAACAACATAATGAAATTAGGAATATTAACAGTTTATTGAAAACTTCAACTCCAGTTTTGGAAGATGTGTTTATCACCTGATTTTTTCCTGGATAACTTAAACTGTGTTTGGTTTACTGCGTGAGATTCAGTAAATGGATGAAATTATTTAATGATTAGAAACAACAAAAAGAGTAATTAATTCAGCACATCTGCTCATCTGGGCTGGGTAACTCCGACTTGTGCAGTTACGAGGATCAAGGTCAGAGTTGTATGAAGGAACATGTGTCTTACCATTAAAAATACTAGCTGAATTCTCGAGTAATAGAATTGGGATATGACATACCTTTAATAATTATTTGAATCCTTTTACTGTATTTCGATAAATATACCGAACTTTTTTGTTGTTTCTATTTCTTCTCCTCCTTCTTTGATCAACTTTTTTCACCTTCCCTTTGGCTTCTTCTATATTCCTTTTTCAGTCTTTTTCTATCTTAAATTAAAACTGAAAGGAAGTCGTGACTGGATGTTGAGATTATAGGAGCGGTCAATAAGTTTAAACAGTTTCCTCTTCGGAAGTCCGATATTAAATAACCATTAAAGAAATATATGAAAAATATTAGATTCAGCAATTGGCTTAGTTTGTTTATCGAACCGACATATTGGTGATCAAATATTTCAGAGTTTCGAGATGGCGACAACCTAGAGACTTTTTCCCAAAAACGACGACCTAATTAAGACATGCCGTGCCCCACAACATGGGGAGGGAAGAGGGATATATAAAAATCAACGAAAAATACCAATTTCAAAGAGCGGTTTAGTAATAGAGAAAATAGAACATCTTTAATGTAACCCAGCGAAATCGTGGTGTGTCTTAGATTTGAGGACGTTTTAAATTAGAGTGATTATCCAGAAATTCTTAATGAAATATATTATTAACGTGTTATTAAAAGTACTTTGCTAGCCATAAATATTTTAAATTTTGTATCACATTCAGTCATTCTGAGAAAAATAGTGTATTGCGCTTGCGCAGGATGTGCGGGTTTGCTAGTTTTAAATTAAAAGCCTAAATACCGAACTTTAGGTCTCTGAATACAATGAATCCCTTCTATGTCTAATTTACAAAAACACTTCCTTAGTGGGATATTACATCACAAAAATATGTCCTGTACAAATTTCAAGTTTCTATCTTAAGCGGTTTCATCTGGGCGTCGGTTAATCAGGCAGTCAAGATTTCTTACTTTATAAATAGACAAGATAAACCTTCAAAGGTAAGAAAAATAATAACTCGTTATTTTTTAAATGAAATAAATTATACTGAAGTAGAATTTAATGAACCAAACTTATTGAAGCTATATGTATTCATAACCATGTAACCTAACTACACTGCTGATTATGAAAAGTGCATCATGGAGAAATACCTATGATAGAACAATGCAATTTGTTTCAGAGATCACGTTAATTACAAGAGCAAAATGATTAGAATTACAGAACTGTAAATCAACTCTGACCTTCAAAAATCAGCTTCCAGCAAACCCATTACGTGCTATTGGTTTGCGTCTCTATACGTCCTGGGATGGAAACAAGGAAATCTTCAATTTCTTCCTGGGATATATACTGCCACGTGGATTGTATGCGAGCCCATAAGGCTTTCACATTTGCCCATGTTCTATTGGCTGAGAACAGGCCAGTGAAGTGGTGATACCTGGCGTTCTGTGAACAAAGTTTGCACATTCTTCGTTACATGTGGTTTGGTATGGTCGCGTTGAAACATGGGGTTTGGAATTGCATGTATATAGAGCATCATCTATGGCTCTAAAATCTTACCAGTGTTCAGATTGCTGTTCAGATTGGTCTATAAACGAATGATTTGCGATAGAATGCTGTAACCAATGGAATTCCACAATTACACTGTGTGTTTGTCATATATGGCGCTCAACAATGAAAGCTGACGGACTGCGATCACGACCGTAGCGTCGTATGCGTATGTGGCAATCACTGTAAGACACATTAAAATTAGATTCACCCGAAAATACTACATTTTCCCATTCTGCACGCCAGTGTCTGTGTTTGCTTCTCCATATCATTTTGTTGGCCTCTGTGGTCTCTGGTCAAAGGGAGCCATTGCAACGTCATGCAAACCACCATTTCAGCCTTCAGCAAATGACTAGAACAACCTACACAGACATGACAACACCGATTACAGCGCTCCAGCATTGTGGAAACCCTTTGGATATCGCTCTCTCGTCCGTTATGGCCATCCGGACAAGGTAACTATAATCCCGTGCTGCAGCCGTATTTCGTTGTCCCGTCCATGCGCTTCGCTTTTACGACCCTCTTCTGTCCACTGTTTCACACGCACATAACCGTCGTCGCAGCATGTTCTGTACGTACGAAAAACCTGCTCCTAGTTTCCGATCATTATGCTATGTTACAACACTTTTAACTGTGTATATAATGCCCTTAGACGTCAACGAGGCACACGACACTTGAATACGTGTTTCTACATTGATTGACTACTATCCACTGCTTCCCTGCTACATGCACTAATGTTGTGGGGTACCACTGTAATCACAGACAAAAGTATACTTCCGGCCATATGTACATGCCATCTGTCTGAAATTTTGATCACTTCCTCCTACAACATCCTTACACATATTAAAAAATTTGGAGTCATTCGTGCCTCTTGTTCTGGTTGTTGCACTTTTCATAATCACAAGCGTATTTTATAACGTCAGTCATATGTCAACTAAAAATATTAAATAACTATTTTAACACACCTAGAACTGAGCAAAAGAAAACGTTTGTAGCAAAACAAGACACACAGAAGTTATTAATGCTATTTATTACAAGCCCAATCGTTGCAAACATTGGACGTTACAATTGATTTAATATAGCTTGTCGTCTGCAACAATTAATTCTTTAATTTTAATTTACTCTCTTTCTCTTTGTCTGCTGCAGTTCAAAACGGTGAAATTAATTACATGCATCAATCACACATTAGAATGTTGAAGATACTTGAAATCAAATGGATATTGTTTGCAAGTATCGTATTTATGGTAAGTAGACTTAAACTCTATCACAATGGGGAAAAGAGATAGATGTAATATACAATTATAATCAATTACCAAAGACGTATGTTAGTATAAGGTTTAAATTCCACACTCTAACGTTAATATAATTAATGACAATAATAATCTTAACTTACCTTTTATTTAAGAGTGTAACTCTACAATGGTAATACTTATAAACAATTATCCATCTTGTTAATAATAAACCAACATATACATTTATAATCATCAGAGGCTCTGGCTATCTCGCAATACATTTTAACTTAATCCACTTGTGATACTAACCAATAACCACGTCAACCATATTCACTGAACTTACTTTTCCAACAATTTCCCCCCCCCCCTTTTTTTTACGTGCATGGTGGTTTTATCCCAAGTTTCCACTCTTTCGATTCTTCCTTTCTCCCGTTTCTCATATTGTCCTTCTCACCACTGTTTACATTTTTTATGGTCTTCGTTTGAAAGCTAGAACGAAGTTGATGTCCATGAACTTGCCGACTAATTCTTTCAGCCTCGAATACATAAATATTATTTCTAATTTTCTGATGATTTTCCAGATTTAAATTTTGGATAGTTATCTTTGTTTTATTTCACCCACATTTCTTGTTCCATCCTTGAAAACTGTTATTCTGACCTGAGAGGCTTGTTCTTGTTGTTCTTATTATTTGCGAAGTATTTCCATGGTTCCTCTGTATCCAAAAACTATGATACCTGGTGTATTTTGAACCAAGTTCCCTACTAAATAGAAGTTCTGCAGTTTCTTTTTAATTTGTCGGACTAGATGAACTTTAAATTATAAAATATGTTGTCCGAAAGTTCCTCTAACTTCTTTTCCGACCATCCTACTCATTTAGATTATGAATGTTTTTTTATTAATAATCCTTTGAAACTACTCCCTCCGCCAATACATTACTCTCTGGACACCAGAGTGGAGACTAAAAATTTAACATTCTATTTATCCAATAACTTTTAAATTCCTTACTGGAGAATGCAAGACAATTGTCGGACACTAATATATGTGGTAAACCAAGTCATCTAAAGCATTACATCTATTAGTCAAGAGTTAGTGTAGCCTTGGTACTTCTCACAACCAGATCTCAACCCATTTACTTTAACTATCAACTATTACTAGAAATTTACGACCACTCATCTCAGAAAGTTTATGTAAAATCTCTTCATTGATCTTGTGGTCGGGTTCATGAACAAGTTTTTTTTTCGTGTAGTATTTCGCATCACCTAACATGGCTCGCATTGTTTAATATAATCCTTAAAATCTGTATCTATGTTAGGACAAAAATAATACTCCTGAGGTTTTGCAAAAAACACTGTGTTTTCTCGGGGTTTGCTTGTTTCCCCCTTCTTCATCCCAACATTTCATTCATCTCTCATCATAACCGTCTCCCTTAACCTCAGTGGCATATCTATGGGGCATAAAACAATGGTTTCATTTCCACATGAACTATTATCTGTTATGATTATGACCTCTAAGTGAGGATCAAACAAGAAAATTAGCTGAATTTCTTTAGCAATTTTTTGATTGAACTTAATTTAACAATTCTTTTTCCTGTTCTTCTCCTCAATCCCATGTTCGTCCTTTCCGGAGTAAGCCGGTTAGTTGTGAAATATAGAATTTTAAATTTGAAATATTGTAATATAAATATTTAACATTCCTAACTAAGATTTTATTGTGTCATATGTTTATGTGTTTGAAAGGAAAGAAATTGATACAACTTTCGTGTAAACTAGAAAGAAAATTTGAACATAGCCGGAGAATCTTGTTTTTATGTGCATCATTGCATTGCATTCTAGAACAATCTGCAGAGAAATTTCCGAAATTAAAGTACGGGCATACTTTACCGTTATCTAATCCCAAACCATTCCATTTAATATCTCAATTTTACGGAAAATAGTTCTTACTATTGTCTTCTACTGAGCCACCCAATCTAAAACATCATTATTGCTACTCTAAATTCTACTAAAACAATAGCAAAAAGATATGAATAAAAGACACCTTTCAATAGATCTTGTTGAGGTGAATGAAATCATTTGTGTGAGAATAATCGTCATACTTGTGTTTCAGGAGAATCTAGAGAATGAAAGTTTTATTTTGAAAATTAAAAAGGTCATTGTGTTGTAATCATGCACATGTTACCTTAAATTGTTTCCTCTTGTTGCATGTTTTTGTTATTTTGATCCTTTGTTTCTTTTCCGGGACCATGCGTTTCTCTCGAGGAGAATGGTTTCCTTGAACATTCATTCACGTTGACCGCGTCGGCACTACGCTGGTCCTATGGTACGGGCATGCTTATGTGTGCGAGAAATGTCTTCTCATAAACACCCTGGTGTTTGGTTGCGGCGTATTAGAAAGTGAATATGTAGAATTATGAAATAAAGTTAATAGATGCGCGGAATTTTATTATAAAATTATATGGCGAACGCATTTTATATTTTCCAAGAAGTTATCGTCGAATATACACAAGAATTGAGAAAATCCTTGTCTCAGAAAACTGAACATCTATCTGAAGATTACATCTCCTCATGTTCTTCTGACAATAAGTAAGTAGAATAACCTTGCCATAGTGTTTCGAAATTTTTTTTTTGTCTGTTCCTTGTCTAATGTGCACATTAAAAAGACAATAGCGTCGGTTTCTTTGGCGACATTGACGTTGCATGACATTTCCATTTTCAGCATTATTGAACTTTCTAGGATACTTCAGTTAAGCATATTCCTCTTTATCGACTCTAATATGTTGTGCAAAATATGGTACGCTTACCGTACAATGTATATACAGGGTTTCGCTTCATAATATTCATATCTGTCAATATAGCTACCATCAATGTAAACAACTTGCACGAAACAATTTTAATTAACGTGATTTTCTTGTATAGTCACACATAGATCTCGCACTCTTACGTGAACTGGTTAAAGGGTTTCACTTACAAGACAGCTGGTCATTGAAACATCCAAATGAGCGTGGATATACTTACGTCCGAACAATTCCGCTTCGAGAATTGACCGCATCTATTTGTCTTCCGACTTTGCAAGAGAGATACTAGACGTAGAAGTTACTCCCACAGTCTTTTCTGATCATCAAGCTTATGCCATGTCCTTGAAAATTCCCGAAGCTAAAATTGAACGTGGTAGAGGATATTGGCATTTCAACACTCCCTTCTTTTCGACACCTACTTCTGTAAAGAATTTACAGCTAAATGCACTATTGGGTGAAACAACAACGACATTTTCGAACTATCAGCGAATGGTGGCATAAATATTTGAAACCTCGCGTTTCTAGTTTCTCCATATGGTATTCTTCGGAGCAAACTCAAGATAATCAAGCCTTGTATAATTTGTTTTTACAGGTGTTTATGTGACACTCAATATTCTACCATTTCTGATCACACTTTCCTACCTACTAATAATAAATTTAAAGAAAACTTTTAAACATGAATAGACATAGAATGAACGGTGTATTTATCAGAAGTAAATCTCACATATTCGATCTCGAGGAAGAGCTATCACTCTATCATGTAATACAGGAATATAAGCGTGGTGCGAGTCAATTAGCAGCACGCACTCAAGATGACGACAGGAATATGTTTCCTTCCTTTCCCGAAACAACGAAGCATTTTATTCTTTCTATAATAACATATTTGGCGAACGCGGTGCTGCTAACACCAGATATTTCACAACCTTGCTCCAGTGCTCGATTATGATTCCGCTAAACTAATGGACACCCCAATTACGAAAGAGGAAGTAGAATCTGCTGTAATGGACGCACGCTGTAACAAATCTCCTGGTCTTGATGGACTTCCAGCAGAATGGTACCAACGCTTCTTTCCTTTGATAGAAGACACCTTAATAGTCTTAGTTAATGAATATTTAAGTGATGCGCCTATACGGAGTATTAAATATCCAGAAATGACAGTACTTATTCCGAAGAAAAGTTTTGCAACTTTGGTCACTGAATAGACCTATTATACTCATGAACTCTGATTACAAAATTCTGGCTCGTTGCTTGAACAAAACACTACAAACGCATTTGGTATCCTTGGCTAGACCGCATCAATTTTTAAGTGTTGACGATAGGAAAATCTACCATCTTCTGCAAACGATTCGAGATTTCATTGCCAGTTCCCAAGATTCACCAAGCAATCCAGCGATTTTATCTATTGATTTTCCTCAGGCATTTGACAGAGTAAATCATGCCTATTTATGGACACTTCTACAGAAGTTTGGCATAGGAGAGAAATTCATACGATGGATCCGTGTATTATATGACGAAGCACAAACAAAGCTCAAAATAAATGTTTTTCTGAGTGATTCCCTAAGTTCAAGCGAAGTGTACAACAAGACTGTCCACTGAGCATGACACTTTTCATTATTTCGCTTAGTCCATTACTAAGACACATTGCCGCAAATGTTCACGGGATTCCTCTTTACAACAATAGGCTAAGGATTTGTAGTTTCGGATCATGTTACTGTTTTTGTACGTGACCAAGACGATTTTCTTTCTGTAGAAACATGCCTTAAAGACTATGTGCACCAATCTGGCACTCAAGTAAACCATGTCCAGACTAAAATACTACCACTTGTACACAACTCTTACAACGCACAAATACAAGTGGTGGGCCAACTTCAAATTATTAGGATAATTTCACGCCTCTCCTTGGTGATACCATACAACTAAATTATAACAAGTTAGGTAATACTGTGAGACATATTCTCCAACTTCACAGATCCGTCAGCTAAGCTTACAGTCCAGAGTATGTTTTCTCAATGTCGTTGCATTTTCCAAAATATGATATGTGGCACAGATCCGTCCTATACCCTGTCACATTGCTAAACGTTTTACCAGTGTTGTAAATTGGTTTCTTTGGCACGGTCACGTCTTTCGAGGGAAGTATGCATATACCTGAGTGCCAACTGGAAATGGTGGATTAGGGCTAGTACATATTGCCTGCAAAGTAATCGCTTTATTCAAGTTTCGATACTTTCAAAACTTTCAACACAATGTGAACTGGACCAGCCATAGCATCGTAGCTGATTGTCTTGACCGTACAATTAACAACTTGCCTCTACATATTCATGCAATCCCTCGCTGCTATTCGTATTTTATAGAAGTGGTTGCTGATTATATGACTGCTGAACAACAAGCTTAAATAAGTTCGCTGAAGTGCCTTTATCTATTGCTCCTCAACCAATTGAACATTCAGCCTCCTCGTATGAAATTGAAACATCCGAACAGAAATTGGTCACTGATTTGGCGCAATATTTTGCTGTTCATATTCCACATTTTCAATCGACGTGTTATACTGTTGTCAGTGAGAATATTCCCACGAATGATAAAATGTGCAGTCTCAAATTCAGTGATACTACTCGTGATGAGTGTGGTAATGAAGATCATCTTAAGCATCGATTAACTCAATATGGGTTTGCAACAGCAATGTGGTTCAAATTTCAAATTGTTGTCAGCAAAATCTGTTACAGTTCTCACTCTTACCATAGTTCGAATCTTACCTCTACCAGACTTTAAATTCTATCCAACAACTAAATACTATTATATTACATGGTTATCAGCTAATACGATTGAATATTTACTACACACCTCCGAACCATTCTACAGCATCGACTATCAGGACTTTTTGTGTACCCAATCTTCTTTCCTTAGCTTAAAAAGAAAAAGCTATTTGCATATTATTGAACATAGTACTTTCCGAATATATATGAATTTCCAAAATCAAGGAAAAATTACTACCTTTGGTGAAGTAATTTTCCCAGTTAATTCTCCGCACTACTATCGATATCTGTGTGCGATTCTCTTCCTGTATGTACTACTTTTTTATTTCCCTTAATATCACATTAATACTGTATATCATGTATATTCATATTAATGTACTGCTGTTGTAGTTCAATTGTACTTCGTATGTAAATTACTATGTACTAACAAAGCAAGTCTAATAAACAAGTGAAAAATGGGTGAGTGCAGAGAACTGCCATTACAGTGACCCCGGTTCGAATCCCGGAGTGGTATTTATTATTTTTCTTTAATAGAAGGTATTGCTTACGTAATTGATATTGTAATTATGTTATTCCTTTATTATTATTATTATTATTATTATTATTATTATTATTATTATTATTATTATTATTATTATTCGTCGTCGTCGTCGTAGTAGTAGTAGTAGTATTGCAAAGTCGAGACTTGGCTACATATTTTATATTCTATGAATTTTCTGATGGGATTTCACGTCTTTTTGTTGTATAATCAACACACTCCATTGAAGGGGACTTGACGGAGGGAAATATCATCCTGCTGCTTTTTATTTGTTTACTTGTATGCTACACCAAGCCTGGATACTACATTTCCCCTTTCTATATCTACGGAAAGTACCCTAAAGGTTTTGGTGATCGTAAGAGAGTAAGTGAATAAGTGATGAGATCAATGAATTTTGCGTATTAACAACATTTAAAGTATCAGGTTGTCGGAAAAGTCATGACGTATTTCGTTAAAATATGACAAATTATGATTTGTGGATATATTCTAATTATTCGTATTATGCAATAGTTATGTCATGAATAGCTAAGGTGTTGACCCTTTTATGTATTAATATTGCTCTATGTTTGGTTTGGTTTTACAGATTTGACAACACATAGAAAATGGACCACCAACAATTACATGTTCACCATATTTTATTGTTTTTCTTCAGGCAAGGGAAAAACACGCGAATATTGTTTGTGCTTTTTACTCTCCTCAATGTTTCTGTGTTTTTGTCACTGTTCTTCAAAAGTTAGTGGAAAAACTGTAAAAGTGAGTGAAGGGACATTCCATGTCAAATCAACAAGTCATCATACTTCATCATCTCAGATTTTTGTAAAAAAAAAAAAAAGGATGCACAGTTTTATTACAGTGGGAGATGAAAATCCCAAATATTACCTCTCGCCTCCTGAAAGTATCCCCATACAATGTGTTCAAAAATGTCAAAAAGGGTATTTTTCACGTACAGTGGTTATTAAAAATTTTCATAAAATGGTTAACATGTGCATTAGAGACGTGAAACAAACACCATTAGAAAGTTTCAAGATTGCTATGCAAGTTGTATTACATTCAAAATAACTGCAAAATAAAAAGTAACAATTGAAAAATTCAAATTCAAATTTTAATTTTGAATTTCGCATACCAACCACATGCCGTAAACGTCGCCAGCTAATAGTGGCCCACTTGCCGGTAAATCTCGATCGTGGCTACAGCGACGTGTCGAAGGACTGCCGCTAGTGTGCCACTGGCGGCAGTGTTTCGTTGAGTCGAAAGAGATATCTAGAGTCAGGGTATTGAAGTTACGACCGCATAGCAGCGGGGAGTTTCTTTTGGTTCGGGCTTCTTCGATTTCTCGCGGAAAATCGCGAAGGGACAAACATGAACTATCGCCAATCACGTGCATACGGTTATTATTATATATTTTTTTTCCTGACGAATTGTTCCTAAAGTGAGCTACGGATTTAAGAGTAACACCTGGCTTTACATCATGAAGTGAAAAATCTTGAGATGAGTGCGTATAATTATATGAATTTAGATGACAATTCGTAGCGGAACATTTGAAAGTCAATATGGGAGAGCCATGAAATAAAGTAAATACTAGCGTATCATCTTGTTATAAAATTACATGGCGAAACGACTTTATCTGATCTCAAACGGTTATCGTCGAATATACATAATTGCAGAAGCACTCTGATTAGAAAAAATAAAAATACCTCAAGGATATATGCCTCTGTAAGCGACTTTTCTTCAACACCGTCGTTGTCAAATGGGAAGAGCACGCGCCTAGTAGTCCAAAGGTTGGTGGTTCGCGCCCACCCCGGGACACACTTTTTAAACTTTTTAAAAGTGTTTTTCAGACTCTCATTAATGTAAACTAATTACGCATACAGGCGATTTAACCTATTTTGGGGGAGACATTTTATGGCTCATCGGCGTTTTGCCGCAACTCTGCTACTAGTGGGCCGCTGGTGGTAGAATTTTAAAACGGAACATGGGCCACCGCGGATCGTCATTGCGGGACAGCCAATTTTTTGCGATATATTGCTAGTTGCCCATCGGTTGTTCACCGATGCTTACGGCATGAAGTACGGATTAACGTGAATCCGAACCACATGAGCTCCCGCCGGGAATCGAACCCGGCTGCATTTCTTCTTTCTCTACTAATATCGATCGTTGTCGATAATTTTTACAAACTAACCCACTAGCTATTTACCATAAGTAGAAAAATGCAACCCTCCTCATAAAGGAGAAACTGCTGGGAGTCGTTCTGTTCACTTCCTACAATAAAGAGTTAATATACTGATTTTCAGTTCCGTAAGTTTAAAGGCGTGTGAGATACTAATTTTTTTCGCAAATATTCGGATCTCAATATATCCCTTAGGATATTATTATAATGAGCGCAATATGGTAATATCACAGTTTGTATTAAGCCCTAACTACATACCTAAAGCCATTTTATTTGACTGCAATTTGGCCTTGATGATTAGGCACACATACTTACATTTAATTTTTTTATTTCATAATTGATATATTACAGTGATTCAAAAATATATTTTTTCCAGTAGTTAGCTCCTCCAAAATTCACAAGCTATGTCTTGAAAGCCAAGTAGTAGTATCAGTCCTATTGCTATTATTACAATTGCAAATGTCAATATACAAAAAATGCCCCCTTCTTCTTTCACTTATAGATATTCAACTTAGATAAGTAATCAGAAACAAATGAAAAAGGGAAATGGAGGCCTTGAAAGAAAAAAGTAGACAAACTCACCAATGTTCAGAAGCATATTTTTAAATCACGCTCGATCCTACTCATAGGAGCTAAATACACGCTTCTGTTAAGTTGTAATTATCGTTTCTCGTCCGTAGCAGAAATAACGCAAAGCGAAGTGTGTTACTGGCGGGCTTCGCGGCCGAAAGTACCAGCGCAATGGGCTAGTAATTATAATTCCTTTTGGTGAGGGTTCAAAGCCGAGCCAAGGAAAGTTTTGTATTTTTATATTTTATTTTTAAAATTTTCAAAACACATTTTTCATTAATAAACATCAAAATAATACTCAAAAAATGATTACGTTGCCCTTGCAGTTTTCCTATACGAATCAACAGTATAAGTAGTAGAAGTACTTAGGAGGAGGAACGGGTTAGAAGACCCACAGCGCTCGTTTTGTCCATCTTGATTGCCATGATGTAAATTTAACCTCAACTGTTTCTTCATTTTTCTTTGTCTTCAATTCCAACACAGTGACAATCTTCTTTTAGTACTACTATAAAACTCAATACATACACCAGAAGGTTTAGACATTGGCAAGCTGTAACCAATCAGAAACTTGTTCATAGTTTCTATGGTTAGGGTCTAGGGTGAAAAAAATGTGCTGTTCAAAAGATGCTCTCTACAATGTAGTGAGTAGAGTGGTTCATGGTGGATGGGGGCTCGAAGTGGGTCACGCTGGATGATGGTTCGCAGAGGATTACAAGCTGTTAACCCACGACCCACCAACCCACTGTGAACACTCGATCCATTTGACCTAGTGACACACTCCAGCTCAGGATCTGACACTACATAGGAGATGAAAGACCAAAAATTGCATGTTCACAATATTTTATTGTTTAACTTCAGAGAAGGGAAGAACGCGCTTTGTTTGTGCTTGAATAGTGTTTGTGCTTTTAATGTTCTCAATGTTTCTATGGTTCCGTCCCTGTTCTTAAAGACTTAGTGGGAAAATTGTAAAAGTAAGTAGAACACGTAAAATAGGTAGCAAAGTACTGAGGAAGATTCGTTAAATTAATTAACTAAAAAATATTCCATTGCCCTGAAACACCAGATTCCTAACTATATGTGTTTCTGTCCTATGCCATGCCATGAAAAATCAGGGCCCGAGGCGAGAGCATACGGCAGCGCCTCCGTACATATAAGTTGTCAATTTAAAGTTGAACTCTCACGACTATTCCTTTTGCATAATACTTTACTATTTTATCATGACTGAAATTAGAAAGATTCAGTATTATTACATTGGAATCGTAAAAGTTTGTAGCTACTGAATTCATTGTACCTTCATATTTCCTTCTCCCACAACAGTGATGTCTTGGAGTAGTGGGTTAAGTGTTAGTTTCTTATTGTTGGACACGCGAGTTCGATACCGGCTGTTGCAATTCAGCATTTTTTATATTTTCCGATACTGATACTTCTGATGTATACTAACGTGAAAAATATTCATTTTCTCTGGGCCTAAGGGTTGAAACGATTTCTTTCACAGGTGAAATGCCAACAACACAAAATTACGTCATTCGTATCAACTTCAATCGTAACAGTGGGAAGTAACGGGTTTGGACAAGAATTGAATACCTAAGGGCTAAACACATCAATACTGCTGCAGAATGGCTCAAAAATGAGTTCCAAGGAATTGTTCGTAGCTGTGCACAAATTGTAAATAGTGATCGAACTTACAATGTGGATCGCTAGTCACGAGAATGATACTATTTAAGATGACACCTCAGCTTTCTACCTAGAAGAAAAATGAAATAAAACGCATTACTGTAATAAGCTAACATATATTCCATTTGTTGTTTTCGTAAAATGATAATTCTATCTATAAATCAATAAACGTAATAATATTATTGCGTTCATGTTTAAACCTAAGAAACATCTGACATACTGTATATTATTTCTGTTTCTATGAATACCTTCGAATATGTTACTTTGTCTTTCCTTCTGTGGTAATAATAATAATAATAATAATAATAATAATAATAATAATAATAATAATAATAATAATAATAATAATAATAATAATAAAGGAATAACATAATTACAATACCAATTTCATAAACATCATTTTTCCATTTAGAATAATTAATAATTGCCACGAACGGGATTTGAAATCATGTAGCTGTAATGGGAATTTCCCGCTTTCACAATTTTTTAAACAAATCGCCCCAACCGGCGTATTGTTCGCCACTGGTACCTCATGTGCTTTAGACGTATTCCAAAAGCTACAATTACACGAACACAGAAATAATGAGGACAGTTAAAATTCCGACCTTGCTCTTCAGAGAAATTCGAACCCCTATTGGATCGCGCCTCATGATCAGAAGCCGAACGCGCGAGATCAGTCGGCTAGTGCCACCGGCTTAATTTGCCACAAATTCTTCATATGAATATAAGAAAATAAACTATTAGTTATCTAACATAAACATAGAACTGTCTATTTCTACACGTGTTCATACAATTCAAAGAATGTGTAAATAATTTATGTCGTCTTTTCTTCTTTGGAAATTAGAAGTTATAGTAAAGACGAAATGTACTGTAAATTGGGAACATTCCTGCAACCGATGACCAACACGGTAACTTACATTTTTTCGCGGGGGGTGGCAAGCATTAATAAGCTTATTTGAGCTCCCTAGAAAAAAGTTGTTTTTCTATTTTTTGGACCCTCTCTTTTAAACTTTCTCTTAATCTTCACATACCCACGGAGCCTGTGGGTCCCTTCCACGGCAAGGTGTGTTGTTCCGTTAGTTACTCCCTGTGCCCATTCTATACATGACAAAATTATTTAGGGGATAATATTGATAACTCTTAAAGCTATAAGAATAAGTATTATTTCTAGAGACCCTAATAGTAGACATTTTTTACTGAAATGGGTCCACGACTAATTTTTTTCTATTTACCACTTGTGTGCTGTTTTGTGTAATGTAGTGACCTAATTTGATGCTTCATTTCTAATTTCGTGTTCGTATCGTATATGGAGTAAAAAATGTCTCAAAATGAGCCCTCTTGAACGGCGGGGAGCTTCTCTGGGAGGGGCAGTTGTTCCCTCACACATTACGGCACGGCTGATTACGTAGTCTCGATTTGAGGAATGTTTTGTGATATTTTCCTTATTGAGGAACGTCTATATAACTTGTTTTTGAGTTAAACAAGGAAACCTCGAGTAGGTCATTAAGACACTCACAGAAGTTGCTTATATTTTCTTGTTTATATTTGTATTTATATTTTGTTTATATTTGTTTGTTTTAGTTATATTTGATTGTCTTGTTTTCCATGGAACGATTTTAATTATTAGTTTGGGTGGAAGTTTAAGTGGCGCGGTAGGTGAGTGGTTAGCCCATTGGACTTCTCTTCGGTAAATATGGGTTCGAATCTCGCCCAAGCTGAAACATTTTCAAGTGTTCCTGTTTCACGTTCAATTTTAATGCATACTCAGTGTGACAAAGAAGATCTCTTCTCTAGAAAGAAAAAGATGTTTGAATAAGGAGAATTGGAGACGGGCTGTCAATGGAGACAGTGACTTACAAACTTATTTCCAGCAGTTGTTCTAGATTTATATTTTCGTCTATTTTCAAGCATTTTCTGATTCATGTCTGATCAGTGATTTTATTTCTTTGAATATACAGTATGGTGTATCGAAAAAACTTTTTTTTTCGAAATCCGGTTACGGCTAGTGCGGATTTTTGGCCAAATGACATCAATAAAACGTATAAAAAATTTCAACTCGATCAGACAACTTCTTCTGCTGCCGAGTAGAGCCCAAATATTAGAAAAATCAACAAAAGATTCACTTTTCAACTGATTTTCCAAAAAATATTTTTTAAATATTCCCTATATTTTTCGGTCTTTTAAATTATTGAAATAGCATTGGAAAAAATGAAATCTTTGAGTTTTACGTCCCACGGTTATGCCGGTTAGGCTAAAGGAGACGGTGATTATGAGAGATGAGTGAAATGGTGGAATGAAGAAAGTGGGAGGAAACGGGAGAACCCCGAGAAAACCCACGAGCACGGTGTTTGTCCACCACAAAGTTCACTTGGCGGGGGCTGGGATCGAACCCGGGACCCCAAGCACCAGAGGTGAACGCTCTACCACTGAGCCACCGCGCCCCCCAAAATAGCATTGGAAAGGAGAAATAAATACATAAAACAAATTTATTACGGTTATTTCTGTACACCACAAGCATAAAAACCAAGTTAATTATTTGTAAAAATGCACTGATTTTCTGGCGTATCGTACAATTAAATTTTAATATAAAATTATTGAAGTCTCTTGAAAAACGAAGAAAACACTTTAGTGCTAAATTCTAAGAGCAGTAATAGTATAAATAATTTGCTCCCAATGCCGTATGCATCTGCTTATCACACTAGATCACCTGCCGCCCACCTCTCCCCGAACGCCTCTTCTCTTGTACTTGCCCAGCTGAAAGGATCGGTTTTATCAGTCGCCAGTAGTCAACCCGCTGTGTCGAAAGTAATTGTCGCTGCTTGAGTTATTTATTAGTGCTGTAGGAAATTTTAACTAAATAATTTGTTTACGTGTGAAGTGCAGTATGTAGAAGTGAGAACAGTGTTTCAGTTGTGTTAAGTACTTTTTATTAGGAAGAAAGTGACAGATACGCTGACGTTATGGCATCGACAAGTTTGTTACGGTCTGACGTTAGGAATAGCATTATTGGGACACCCAATAAATTGGGTAGAACACAGCTACCAACCGTTGAAATGGATTGAGACAATACCTATGGGAGCGAGAAGAAAAAATGAGAATTTCGGGATCCCGGAAAGAGCCTTCAACAAAGAATTTATCTTCTATCGTCGCCAGGAAGATTGTAGAAAATTGAGATTACGCCTCAATCAGCGGCGAAGGAATTTTCAGTGTCAGAGGGAATGTTGCAATGATATTGAAGTACCATAATATTGTCCGTGACTTGCAAAACTCAGCAAATTCCGGTTTCCAAACTTCTGAGAAACGAATTGCTGATTTTCAACAGTCTGCCAAAAATATTTCATTTAATATAGCCTTTTGTAAGTTTTCCGATCCTCTTGCCTGCAACTGCGAAAAAGGAAGGAAAGTACCAGTGCTAGAGGCGCCATTTCTTCTAGATCAAAGAACCGCAAGATTGAGGCGTAATCTCAATTTTCTACAGGCGACGATAGAAGATAACCCCTTTTTGAAGGCTCTTTCCGGGATCCCGAAATTCTCATTTTTTCTTCTCGCTCCCATACGTATTGTCTCAATACATTTCAACCGTTTTGTAGCTGTGTTCTACCCAATTCCTTGGGTGTCCCAATAATGCTATTCCTAACGTCAGACGGTAACAAACTTGTCGATGCCATAACGGCAGCGTATCTGTCACTTTCTTCCTAATAAAAAGTACTTAACACAACTGAAACACTGTTCTCACTTCTACATACTGCACTTCACACGAAAACAAATTATTTAGTTAAAATTTCCTACAGCACTAATAAATAATTCAAGCAGCGACAATCACGTTCGACACAGCTGGTTGTCTACTGGCGACTGATAAGACCGATCCTTTCAGCTGGGCAAGTACAAGAGAAGAGGCATTCGGGGAGAGGTGGGCGGCAGGTGATCTAGTGTGACAAGCAGATGCATACGGCATTGGGAGCAAATTATTTATACTATTACTGCTCTTAGAATTTAGCACTAAAGTGTTTTCTTCGTTTTTCAAGAGACTTCAATAATTTTATATTAAAATTTAATTGTACGATACGCCAGAAAATCAGTGCATTTTTACAAATAATTAACTAGGTTTTTATGCTTGTGGTGTACAGAAATAACCGTAATAAATTTGTTTTATGTATTTATTTTTCCTTTCCAATGCTATTTCAATAGTTTAAAAGACCGAAAAATATAGGAAATATTTTAAAAAAATATTTTTTGGAACATCAGTTGAAAATTGAAACTTTTGTTGATTTTTCTAATATTTGGACTCCACTCGGCAGCAGAAGGAGTTGTCTGATCGAGTTGAGATTTTTTATACGTTTTATTGATGCCATTTGGCCAAAAATCCGCACTAGCCGTAACCGGATTTCGAAAAAAAGTTTTTTTCGATACATCCTAATATACAGTATATAATGAAATAATACATTACATACACAACAATATTGAGATTAACATATGATGTTCATTGGGCAACACGCTCTGAACTAGAGAGATTGATCTCAGAATGGAGAAATGTTTCGTGCGTCATCTACTCAGAATTTTACTTGCATAAAAACTTGATTCAGTGCTACCAACTGCTGTCAGTGCCTAGAAAAGTTACGTGTATGTTGGGTTGCATCTGTCTAGGCGTTCTCACAATTGCAAATTACCTGGACCCCAAGTAATGGAATTAAAGCACTTAGGGGGGAGATACTTTCGTGAGTGGCTGTACACGTGGCTCCCTGAACCGAGTACGGTGTGAGCACCGGTGATACACGTGGCAGCGATAGTGTTAATATTAATCCCTATATTCCCAATCCACTGTGCTGTTTCCAATGGCAACACTTCTGGCACACCAGTACGTCGTGTACTCTGACTGTTGCTTTTTGTGGAAATTTTGTCTGGGGTAGTCATGGTGTAGAACATTGTACAATTATCCAGCGCTTTTGTATCAACTGCAAAGTAGAGCATTCTGCTTGGTCTCCGGACTGTCCAACCCAGGGGTGTAGTCAGCAGGTTTGTGCAGAAGGGGCCCGTTGTTTTTAAAGGGGGAACAAGCAAAATGTACAAAGCCAAAAAATTGTAATGCAGATAGTGCTTTTGAGGCCTGAAAAAGATTTGGTTCTCTTGTGGAAATCTAAAAACGATGTTCTTAACTTATTATTATTATTATTATTATTTTATTTGCTTTTTTCCATAAATTATATTGCAGATAGTTTTTATTAGGCTTAGGAGCCATTCATATATTAACTAAGGTATTTTTTGACTAACTGTTACCCCTTCCCTACCCTTGTCACATTTCGTAACTCAAAGCCGAACCCCTCCCCTTTTTGTTAAGTACCACTTTTGGATTTTTAATTTTTTTTACAAATGTCACTTATTTTGGGGGTTATTACAATAAAAACTATTTTAAATGGTAGAACTTCTTATTACAAAATGCATTTATTCTGAATATATTTGCGTTTTTTTCGCGCCAACAAATCAAAATAGAAAATGTTAGAACCGTAATAATATCCTAAGTCTATAAGGTTGTTTAATTAACCAGTCCTCATTTTTCGAAACTACATACTCTCTTTTTCGCAACGAGGTCACACCCATCCTTTTAGGTCACCGATGACCGGTAAGAAGGAAGTATACCATGAGATGAGTTGAAACAGGATGTGAAAAACTAATATCGACCTCTTTTTCAGGGAATTTTCTTCTTTGTCGACCACAGATTCGAAGTGACTACACATGTGATGGAGCATGGACATTTCGTTTGTGAACAAGCATTCGAGCATCTTCTTGTGATTTTGGAATTCTGTTTAACCGTTTTAAGGTTCTTCTTGTCCTACATCACCACCATTATGCGAATAAACTCGATTTCTCAAAACGTTTTAAAATCTAAAAATGAATAAAGTTGGTACGAGAAGAATATTCGACGGATTCGGTTTCTAATATCTTATTTTGGTCTGCAAATTATGGATCGTTCCGTCGCAGGAAATATTATTCCACGAAAAAGAGTTTCTTCTGTTTCACATATGAAATCCCTTACAAGAATAACGCCGCCCAAAGGTCAAAGGAAGTATCAACATTTTGCTTCTTTTGATCACAAAGTGTTTATTGACGCCAAAAAGAATACAACGCCTTTAAGACTACTGATAATTATCAAAAATAACCTCTTTTGCTGTTGTTCTCAAAACATGCAAAATGTAGATAATTCCTGTTGCCTTTGGGCGGCCGAAACGATTCAAATCGAAAGTTCTAAATAATATTATCTAAATAATATTATCATATGAGAATCGCTCCCCTCGCGTTTCTAGCTTTTTCCAAGCGGTAGTTACGATCAGTAACAACCAACGCCGGAAATGCGTGTGCGGTAAATGCAATCCTGCGATAGCCATAAAACGGACTATGTTGTGTTGTAATACACACAGGGTTCGTTACCAGTCATGCTGGTGTCTAAAGCGTCTTTGAATCACTTTTGTATGATTCAATTTACATATGCTATAATTTGCAATTTTGCCAAGCAATTGGACTAATTATTTATTTACAAAAGAGATAAGAACTGAATAAACTTATTTGTTTAAAATATTACATATAAATCTGAGTATAAAAATAAAAATTACAGGAAAAACATGCGTTACGAGGTTACGAAAACGTAACCCCCATCCTCCCTCTTGTCCCACTTCGTAACACAAGGCCGAACCCTTTCCTCTTCTTTACCGCATTACATAATATGCGGAAGACCCCTTAACGAAGAACTACAGTTCCGTACCTAACGTTATTCATGCATACCTACTTCAATTTAAGCTCTTCTACACAGAACTTATCTATGTAAGAAAGAGGCCGCAGTGGCTCAATACTAGAGAGTTCACTTCCGGTGCTTGGGTTCCCTGGTTCGATCCCAGTTCGCGCCAAGTGAACTTTGTGGTGGACAAACACGATGTAGGTTTCCTCGAAGTTCTCCCGTTTCCTGCCACTTCCTTTATTCCACCATTTCATTCATTTCTCATCACCACCGTCTCTTTTAGCCTAGCCAGCATAACCATGGGACGTAAAACTCAAACATTTCATTTCCTATCAATATAAGACAATTTTCTTTGAAAGAACCCCACACAATCCTTATGGAAATAGGATTTCTGTGAAATTGCTTGAAACTGTGTTATTTTGTAGATATTTTGATCCTGAGAAAGAGTCTCGATGGGCACATCTACCAATCACTAGCCGCATGGCAACTACAGGGTCACTTTTTTAAAACCACACGAGGGTAACAATGTTCTGGATTTTGGTGGAAATGACTGAAACAATGATATCTTGTGAATCTTGTGACAAAAAGCCAGAATGGGCGCAACCACCAATCACTTACTGTTTGGCCAGGCTTCTTTTTTCAAAACAGCCGAAGACAATGGCATTTTGGGATTTTGGTGGAATTTCATGTCACCGTGAGAAGGGTTAGATCTTCCCACTGCTAGAACTTACGAAGTGGCGCAACATTCATCAGTGGCTGTTTGGTGAAACGCACACGTAGTATATTTCATTAGCAAAGGATTTTTATTCATGGAAAGTAAGTATGATGATTACAGTAAAGTTTCGTTGGTATTTCTAGGCTGCTTTGGCGATTGTGTTGGATGCACGTGTCAAGTCAAGGGTGACACAAATCCTAGGTGAACCCTGACCCGAATATCAACACAGGAACGTTAAGGACTAGAGCTGTCGTACAAGTACTATCAGAGCATTCGTCTGTGAAAAAGAATCTGTTGTGTTCAAACATGTGTCCCTGTAGTGGCCAAACGGTTAGCAATTGGTGGTAGTATCCATTGAGACTTTTTGTCAGGTTCACAATATGTACAGCATACCACGGTTTCAGTGATTTTCATCAAAATCCAGAATATTGCTATCTTCGGCTGTTTTTAAAAATGTGGCCCTGTAATGACCAAACGGTTAGTAATTAGCGGTAGTATCTCTTGCGACTTTTCTAAGGATCATACTATCTACAATATATCACAGTTTCAAGCAATTTTACCAAAATCAAATTTCCATAAGATTGTGCTGGTTCTTTTTAATTAATAAAGATTTCCTGACAAAATATTTATTTCTTATTCGTGACTAAAAGACATAAACATTTTATTAACAGCTATATCTCACTTTCTGCTCTACACCAAATAGCAAAAACGAAAAGGAAAAAGCGAGTGAAAAAACTGAATAAAAATATTGTTTTGCACTAAATTTTCAAACTGATAAACATATGTTTTTAAGAAACTAGTTACAAAATACAAAAATTATACTTACGAATCAGTTCATTACCATTGTTTAATGGCAGTATTTATAGTATCTTGCAAAAAGGTTTCTCTTCTAACTGTCATGTATAAATAACAATAAGTTGGGTAATCTGCTGTCACAAAAAAGTATACCATACTATTTTTCGATCGGTATAAGTAAGAGATAGGCTATCATACTATTTTTCGATCGGTACGGTAAAATATCTTTCCATGCCATTTTACCGTATTGTAAACTTTCTTATTTTGAAATGACTGAAGCGAGTTGTACGGTAATGTTTCAAAAATGCACTGCTCTTCTTCTTTTGTACTAATAGTTGGTCTTCTTAATGCAAAAAGTAAAAAATGTATCATTATTCCGATACACAACGACACAATATAAACAACGAAGTATTGAGTTGTCAATACTATCCAGCCTATTCAAAGCTTAGGGTTTTTATTACAATAACTATCATTTTAAAAAAGAGAAGTCTGGAAGAAACAACAAAAAGGATAAAATAAATTTGTATTGAAACTGAAGCTTACTTTTTAAAAAGAAAATATAGAAACAACATGGATTTAAGGTTACCTTCATTTTCTGGAATGTTGCAGTGCTTATTGTGAATAAATATTTTTAAAAAAATTCATATACTATTTTACTATTTTGATATACTGTTTTATCTTCCTTCTGTATTTCTATCATTAATGATATAAGAGTTGTGGCGAAATATTTATTTCTTCTCAGAATACCCCATCTGAGCCTACACCTAAAATACTACTCCTATCAATAAAGCACACATTACATGTAAAATTTTATTTTCATCTTGCGTCTATTTTTTATGGAAAGGACGGATATAACCTACGTTATGATCTCTATTAATTTGTTCCAATATTAAGACATGCGATACATACGCTATTCTATTACCTAAACGTATTCGTTCGTATGCTCTTCCGTTGTTTAATGCTCTCAATCAGGGATTCTCTATGATAAACTATTCGATATCCAAGTCTGCATATAGGTGTTACACGCCCTTGAGCTCAACAAAATTAGCACACCTCCTTCCTGATTTGTTTGTATTCAGTACAGATTTAAACCATACGGTCACGTCCACTTACAGTGAGAAATCAGCACGGATTACGCTGGCAGAAAATAAGCAAAAGTCTCAGATCTTTCTACTACAGGAACTTTGTATCGAGAAACCTCAGTCGCATTGTGCTGAATGAAATTCAAGTAGCAGTTTTACGTATCACGAATACCACGGCTAAGGAAGATAGTAATAATATTAACGAAAGAATTGGTGGAATGAAGAGAGTGGGAGAAAACGGGAGAACACATAGAACTGTCCCCACACGTTGTTTGCCTACTTAAAATTCCACTTAGCGTGAGCTGAGGTCGATCAGGTACGCGTGCACCAGAGTGGAAGTTCTACCACCTAGCCCTGGCGGTCCCGTAGTCGCGCTAATATATCAACATAGTTTCCAGTTTAAATCTGCCTTAAGTTTATCTCTCGTTCACAGCCTCTTCTTTTCGCATACTATACTTCAATCCTTTTTCAAATATGCAGCCCAGACCTGTGCGTAAATACTGATGCTCGTAATATCTGAACACAATTTTGGGCTTATTCGCAACAAACAACATTGTCTTCATTTATATTAGGAGGGCAATTTATTTATGCTGCTTATACATTTAAGGTTAATCTTAATGTAATGCAAACTCCTGAATTTGTCACATGTCGTATGTCAAATGTTTGGGACAAGTAGTAATGTTCTACCTCAACTTTACTCTTTACTCTTACTGTTTTCTGAAAAAGTGGTTGTTGGATATTTAGTTATGACTTTAATCGCCTTCGTTCGCCCTGCTGAAGTTATATAAAATAGCTGACTACTCAGATGATTTATCGGAAGAATTAATCCTTGTCTAAAATGGCAAACTCATTTGATATTTCCATGAGTTATGTCACTATTGGTAAGTGATTAAGTGTTATATCACCTATTCTATTCTCAATTACAGCCTGCTCTTCCCTTAAACAAGGTCTAGCCTGATGTTTCTAATCAACTAATTACATTTCCATTAACACCTTTTAAATACCAGGGCAAAAACTTGTAGTTTGTATACTGGAAGAACTCTTTTTTTAAAAAAAATGTCTAGCTGTTAAATATATCTACTTACCACACAACTAGGTTTTCGCACTGTTTCATACTTATAAATTTCGAGTCAGTTTCCTTCACATTATCAGGCAAATTTATAACACTGCCCACTGCGACAGTTCAAGCACATATAAATGTTTTTTTCACTTCTTCCATTTCACTGAAAAGCCGAGTGCGACAAGGTTGTCCCATGTTCATATTACCTTCCGGATTCTTTTTCACTTCTATATAAACTGGCTGCGTATATAAAACCTCTTCTTCACGAACTACAAAATCTCTCCGTCATGCTGATGGTGTTACGACTTGCTATTAAACATTGCAACAGTTCCACTCTCTTATTGCCCTATTACAACAATTTAGTATTATTAGCGGCGAACATATTAATTTCTGTTAAACAAAAGTATTGCAATTTCATGATCGGAAAATTTATGGCGTATAGCAGCCGTTCTCAACTGTTGAACTAGTGGATTATGGTAGAATATTTGGTGTTACCATTTATAATAGAAACAGTATACATTGCCAAAAGATTTGGAATTCATTACTTAATAATGTGAGGAGGGCTTCATCTCCTACAAAAATGCAAAAAAATAGACCATATCCATGTATTTGATATGTAAATAATTATTTGTGTGCCAAATTATGGTATAACGCTCACATATATATCCTATTTATATATTTGCTAAATTAACTCAGTTGTTGATTGAAATATCTGAGCAGGCCATTATTTTCGTGTCATTCGTGACACCCTTTCCCTACCTTGCACTCACAGGGGCTCACAGCATCCCTCGATACGCGAGAAATGTAAGACGGTCTTCTTAGCTAATAATTAAAAGCATGATAAATTTACAGACAGCATTACAAATCAATGGGCTTCGTGCTGGATGGCACCTTATCACTTAATATATCAACCTCAAAGACGCCTCTATGTATGCAAAACAATACGTACAAAATTGATCATATATACCTATGTTGGATCATACTATATATTCAATGTCAAATTTCTGTGTCATTAGTTACTTGCCCCTGTATGTAAAAACGTAGTTCTGCATATTCAGCAAAAGTTTGCAACAAATACAGTATGCGGCAAAACAAACAGTACTAAAATCACATCGTTGGCATTTATTTATTTATTTATTTATTTATTTTTGTACAACATAATGAAACATACGAAATGTCAAATAGATGTCAACTAAACGTTACTCAACCTATATTGTAAATGTAAGAAGACTCGTGCTCCATATCATGTTTTCAAAATGTTGACCATTACATCGCTTACATTCTTCATAGTGGTCTAATAGATCGATGGACACGTTAGTGAACACGGATTGCTGGTACGACAGAACAATTAGTAAATCTTCCCTCTGAACTACGGTATACTGGTAGAGGGTTATCTGTTCGGAAAATTGCTTCCTTCAGCATACCCCGTATGTAGGCGTCTGGAGCCCTGAGGCCAAGGAAGTGGGAAGGATATGGAAAATCAATTTTGCGGGAAACCAATGAAGTCAAAAATCTAGTGGGCAGAAGTAGAAGAGACCCAGTTGCAATGTGGGCGGTAGCCCCTTTTGTCTGTATCCATTGTTATTGTAGCGACATATTTTTGGTGTGGCGGAAACCTCACAAAAGATGCAAGAATGGATCAATAATCAACTGGCGATCGATGTAGCGATCAAGACACACATTGCTTTCATCACTGAACCATATGTTTCTAATGAAGAATTCATGTTCATATGCCATAGCTCCAGAGCAATACAGTAGACGTGGGCGCTTATCTCCTGCAGTGAGATGCAGCTCCACAGCGTATGAGCGCAAAACAGTGATCGTCAACAAACACCTTCTTCTCTGTTGTAAGTAATATTATCTTTGCGCCAACTGCACATTACTCTAGTCTACACACGACTGAGCATATGTGTGGCGCTCACAGCTTATACCATGTTGCATCTGCGCTCCATCCATACGCGAATTTCAGTATGGTTTGTTTTGCCGCATACTGTATTAAATGATGATATTGAACAGTGTTAACGATGTCACTCTGTCAACTCAGGAGTACATGCATCTGATTTTGAATGAGTTTGTTAATACGAACATTAAGTTAAAACATAAACGTGTACTACCCAAGGATATATGTCAACTGTGTGATCAAATTGACATGATTGAACACAGACTGCTTCCTGTGCTCAAACAACTGATATCTGAAAAACGTTAACACGAAGGTCAAGTGAGATCTGCCGCTTGCATGTCACTGCGTTTGATCATCAGTGTATAGTGTTTCCGCACTACCGATTTTTCTATAACAGAACACAATCCTATCACCTGGTTATTTCGACACTCTATTCAATTCGTTTTATACTGGACACGTAGAAACGTTTGTAAACGATTTCATGGTCAACTGAGAACAAATATTTTCATCACTATTTAGGAATACAAAGGGGTAAAAGTGCGGGGAACGCGAGGTACGCCATCCCCCACCCCGAAATATATGTACTGCGTCCTCCCAGTTCCTAAAAATACAATGGACAAAAATCGACAGGGGTAACAGCGTGACGTCATGTCGTTACTTACCATCCCCAACCTTTTCAGACCCACTTTTACCCCTTGGAATACTGTATTATGAAGTGAGATTTTATAGTTTTGCATATCACTGCTTATGTCATGTAATTGTTGTAATTTCAACTACAAAAAGATATTGCTATAATGCTACAAAAGAAAAAGAAAAGAATAGTCATTTTAAATATTTTTCATAAATACGCATTTAGCAACAGTGTTGCGAACTTTATCAATGTTTATAGCAGAGATGTGCGTCTACGCGTAAAAATCGATAGTTTACGTTTACGTGTCAACTATGCGTAGACAATGTAAACAACGTAGACTATGTAGAATATGTCAGCAACACGTAATTTAATATGGCGTCATGGACAATAAAAAAGCTTTCTTTTCTCGTTACCTTGCGAAATTGCGTACAAAATAAAATGACTAAACCAGCGAATAGTAACTTTCGAATACTTAGTTTCGTCTTGATGAAGGAAATTGAAAAATATTATGCATTTTGTAAAATATGCAAGAAAAAATTGGCAAATACACCAGATTCAAGACTGAAAGCCCACAGGTGACAATTAGTTTTGTAAATTTCATTATAAAAGCAGTGCTCGAAGTAAAAAATCTAAGGTGGTGGTATGTGCAGAGCAGAGTAAACATACAGATTAGATAATTCCCTCTACTTTTTATATGTTAGTCGTTTCCCTAATCTTTCGTTGCACCGAAGCAAAACAACTGAATGAGGAAATATGAGCAAACGAACAACGAAATTCTTCCTTACATTTGATAGTGGTTGTCTACATAGTCTACACGGGAAAAGGCGTAATGTAGATTACGTATAGATTACAGTAGACAATCGTGTAGACGTAAAATTATAGTTTACGGCACATCACTGGTTTATAGTCTCCGGATCGGTTTGAGTACTGCAAGAGGAAAATAATCTACATGACTGGAAACCTTACATGCAACTAGATATAATAATTATCTAAACATTTTTTTTTAAATAAAGCCCTTCAAACTTTCAAACCGTGGTAACATCGTTCCTATTCATTCGAAAAAATTCATACTATGAACGTGATATGCAACGCTGAAATACTGTGGATATGCATTATCCTGTCGATCGTCGTTGTGTTGTACGTGTTATAGAGGTTTGCAAACGACATCCTTAGTTTACAACACAGTCGTATCTAAGTTCTCGTTTCACATGTTGATTTGAAATCTGTACTAATCTGGCGTAGTATCATTTAATAAAACATAACATTATATTGGGATGACAATACTGTTTATTGAGTGTTTTTGTTTAAAATATGCGAAGATACCCCCCTCCTTATAGTTGCATCGTGCAAAGTTTCGTTTTTTTCTTTCTCTTGGTTTCTCCGTTCTAGGGGATGATCAAGATAAATTGTCCACCGTGTAGTATTTTATTGCAGATAGCAGATGTCACAACCTTGATATTCGTTTTAGTTCTTTTTGATTTTTGTAATAGCCTATTTGCATCTCTTTAACAATCTTCTTATTCTTCTCAGTGTCACTAATTTATCTTCTTATGTGAATGTCAAAACTTCTGTGATTTATCCTTGCTATTTATTCGAAAGCCAAGATCATCATTTTATGCTATTGAAGCTTGGATGCAGATAGCATACATTACGTTAATCATGAAGAACTTTCTATTCTGTAGTCTCGTTGTATATTACTGTACTTTATATGTTACCTTAAATATGGCAAGCACATTTTATAAGAACAGTTTTTTCAATGATGGTTTTAAAAACACAGTGGTCATATAACAGAACATGACAAGATGTATCACTCTCAAGAAATATAGTTTATTTGGAATTGCTTTCAATAGCAACAATGAATTTCGTTCAATGTTACATTAGAATTGTTGCTAGATTCACTTTATGACATATAATATGAAATTTTCACTTTAGCGCAATTCCAGTGTAGGTGGTGATTATATTGTTACTGCTATGTCTGTTCGCCTCAGCTTTTGTGCTCAATTTAAAATATCGTAGCTTTTATTCTTCTTCTTTTCAGATGCATAACTTTTATACCGAGTGTGAAACGTTGAAGTGTGGTAAGTAGTTTTAATCAATGCTAATAACTATCTAAACTTTGACGTTACTGAAGTTTTCGATATGTTTCAATCTGTCCCCAAGTAATCCGCCAAAATGAATAGTACACTATTGACTTTCTCTCCCTCTGTCTCATTAACATTACGCACACTATCTATAATTAAGTACCTGTTGTTTGTTTGTGTAATTTGAGTTACCTACTGAAGGAAAATATATTAGTTAAACCCGGAGTGGTATAGGTAATTTTTGAAAGATGAGAGTAAATTTACGATTTACATATAAAATTAACCGTCTTAAATACAAATCTTGTTTTACAGATGGCACCAACTTACGTATCGCTAAACAAAAAAGCTATTACGAATAAATGTTTCTAATTACATGTGAGTTACGTCAGTCTACCACTGAATATTATATTCATATATTAATAAAACGCTAATATTGGATAAATTACTATTAAGTATTCATATTGCAATTCATATACTTTGGCTTGAAAACTTCGAAAATGATAGCAGAATTAAGTCCATGCTTTAGAGAAGCTCATAGGATTCTATCCCTAGTAGCAAGGTTGGTTGGCCCACCGTTGGGAACTAAGTGGGATTTGGTCAAAATGGTGGGTGATGGTCAGAGCGAGCCTACGGCGGAAAAACTACATTGGCCCATCGTTGGTGAAATGTATGGTTGGCCAACCAACTATTCTCCCTACCTTCACGCAACGATACTAGAATTAACTTTTATCCCAACCAAGAAATACGGTACTATACCGTTGGCTAAATGTCCGGAAACCGTTCTACAAAAGACACTTTTCAACCCACCCGGTTATTTGCCGAGTTAGTTTTATGGTAGCGAACTCCATCATACTTGTTGCTGATAGAGTACGTCACTGCACATCCGCCTTTCTTCACCGCAATCTTGTGTTCCCATTGGAAAACGAAAGAGGAGTTCGTGTTGTGTATTTTGAATCATTCATTTATACATAGTGTATAGTATCCTGCTTATTGTTCTTATGTGTTATCACATATGAAAAACTGATGGGATCACCGCCATTTATGTAGGTGTTGTCAGACAATTCATAGTCTTACAAAACTATTTTCGTAAACGACTACGTTATTTGTTACTTGGTGTAAATATTAAATATACTGCACAAACCTTTGCTCATAGCAAACAATAAAAAAAACTGCAACTTCTCATAACCAGTTACTAGTTATTTCTGATATGCTCGGAAGGCAATGTCGTTGGTGTTGAATTGAAACATAAGTAACCTGCTAAAGTGGTAGTCGAATTGTGTTATTTTAACACCTTATGTTTTGCTATGTATTTATATAATAATGACGAAGATACAGTAGACCGATGCATCGATCGACTATATCTGCGTCATAACTATATTTAAATAATAACTGTCTAAATAAATAACGAATCGGAATATCTCAGGAATAGCATATAAACAGTCATACGTGCCAAACCGAATGCATCTTTACCCTGCCGCACCCGCTCCGAGGACACTTTGGGGAACGTCAGGGAATTATGCTAGATTTGGTAGGTAAATGTTAGCATTTGAATGGCCAACCACTATTCAGAATCGATATTAGGCTTGGCTAAAGTAGGGAGACTGGTGGGATTTGATTGGATGAACGAAGATTCAACATTCTCAATGTCGTTGGAGTTTGGTTGGCCGAACGTTTAAATGTAGTTGGGAATTGGTTGGGTAAACGAAGGAATAACATATCCTAATTGGGTAATGGATGGGAAATGTTTTTGGTGGAAAATGGTTGCCACAGCGGCCAAAATAGACGTTGAACCATCGTTAGCATATCGCATCGACATCATTTTCCCAACGTCAGGCCAACCGATTTTGCCTGTGAGAATATGGACGAAATACAAAGGGAGGAATACAAAGCAAACGCTGGCAGAAACATGAAAGTTGCATCACTACGGTAGCATTGTGAGGTGTATTTGCTATAAAAGGGATCGTGTTTTAAATGTACCGAATGTGAATTGAAACTAGGAAGACCATATCATAGCACATTATATTGGACCCTACAGTTCGAGGGTAGTTAAATATGGATTTACTGTTAAAGGCTGCATTATGAATGCTATAGTGAAGTGATAAGTACTCGTAGAACAACAACCCCGGGATAGTGTACCATCAAATATGGCACGTCCGAAAAGAGCCTCTGGGAAGCTGGTACTACATGTGTTGATTGTAATTAAGACGATGACGGCATCACAAAATCAAACTTCATAGCGTGCTAAGGCCAACCACTCGAGTTCTAGTGTTATAACCAAACATTTAAAAAACGTTACGTCATACGGCGGCTACATTGTGACCTTAATATGCACTGACAGCTAGCCATATTATAAATAGAAAAATACCAGCCAAAAGCTGTAGAAGCGCGACCTGACGGGAGATTGATGACAACTTTACAAGATATGTACATCCTAGTTTGTGAAAGGTTTCGAACAATTACGTATATACAGTAAGTGTCGCTGCAAAGAATACAGAAATTTCATTCGCCAGTACATCGGTAGTTATCGACATTTTCGTAGTTGTAGAGGCAATGACAAAGTATAAATTTTGCAAAGTATAAATTTTTCTCCCACTTCTGTTGAATCCATCGATTTTTAAATGCAAAATTTATTTCTGCGATTGAAACTAACATGAATTTTAATTGTTTGATTCTAGCAATTTTTCTTCAAGTGTAGTAAAATGTCCATTGCTTTTTCAAAATGCATTCTGAATTCCATTTATAAATATTAAAATGGTATTATATCAAATAAAATAATCTTCATAAAGTATTTAAAAATTACATAGTTTACAACAGAAAGTAAGTAAAATCAACCTATCAAAAATCCAGTTTGATTTCATTAGTCAATATACCTACGTCAATGTACCTACTGGATCGATAGCGCAAGACTATATGCTCATCCAGTGGGACCGTGCTAAATGGTCTCCTCTCACCACCAGTAATGCGTAGAAATCAACTTTGAAAATTGACGTTGGTGGTCTCAGTGGTGCTGACAACTTTTTTCTGTATAACTGCACTTCAGGATTTCATCGGCAGGGTCGCGACAGTATAACTTGTAAAGCGTATAGTTCAATATACATCAAGTAGCAATGTACCACTGGAAGTTCTCACTTCGCAGTTGGTAGCTGTGATCACTATTGGTTGCCCGCATGGGCTTTATGCTGTTTCCAGATAGAAAGATTTGTCACGGTTTTCGAAGATAGATGAAACAACATGAACCAAGGAATCAAGCAATGATCTAAAATAACTGAATAAAATTGACAGAATATTCTAATAAGAATATTGCAAGTCGAAATAAAAAGTAATAAAAGCAGCTTTTTAAGCTTGTTAATAGAATAGTGTGATTTTCTGCAGATAATTATTCTAATACTTTGTTTCAGATACTGTCATGCGTATTAATCGTGTGGGGTGTTAAATATTTTTGCAAGCAGGCATGAGCGTCTTAAGACTAATTTCACATGATAAAAGCAGAAACTTATTGGCTAGAAGTTTAAAATCTTTTACCATCGTTTATAAGAAAGTTGTTAATCGTATCATATTATTTTGAATAAATTTCGGATATGTAACCGGCGCTGATATCAAGAGGTCAAAGAACGAGCAAGGAGAAAGAAGAATTGCTGCAGAGAGTACAAGACAAATCGCCCATAAAAAGTATTAACGCCCTATTAAATTAATATTGTTATCGGTTTGCAAGGAAATAGAGTTGTTAGAAATATTCTTGCTAGCTCAGCTCGCAACACAAGCGTTTCAATCACAGTCACAATAAGTTTTTACTTAGAAATTAAAGAAGGTTATTAAACTGTATATTATTTGTTAATGACGATGTGATATATAAGATGCCAGGTAATGATTTATAGTGTACTCAAGAGCGCTTTCAAAATCAGAAACGGTCAAAGTCTGAAATACGTGTTCGGCGTTTTGATGGTGGTGAGTTTCCTTAGTTAATCACGCTTTAGCAAATCGGATTAACCAAAACGGTGGGAATGAAGATACGAGAATGAGAGGACAGAAGAGACAAACGCAATGTACTGTTTGAGTGGGAATATTAAAAATAAAGCTAAACGAGGTCAACAATACTACTTTCGAACTTCAAGCAGGTGTAGGATAGGGCTTAAGGGGTCAGAAACTAACCCAACGAATATCACCTTTTCCAAAGGCTGATCACTAAAACTGCATTCTTTTATTCCTTTGATATATGAAATGCTTCCAATTCGAAGGAATATATAGGGATCGTTTCTCCATAAACTACTTGTACCCCAGGATATTTCTTGCCCGTATATATCTAGTTTTTGATTTTTCTATCTACATATATACAAAACATATACAGATATATAGTATATATATGTGTATGTGTGTTAATGTATTTTCAAAATGTTAATTAATAATAAATATCTTTAAATTCAGTATATGCATTTATTAAGAGGGTAAGTAATTATTATTATTTTTGGATCAAAGGATCCAATATATTTCAGGCAAAAAAATTTTGTAGGCCTTATATATCGAGAACTACATATAGTGTTGCCAAACCCAACTATTACTTAACTCAGTATGGTGTGCTTATTCCGTAAGAAATATAAAAACTCGATTTAGGGGCACGTTCAAAAATGTTATGGCCCTGATTTACAAAATTCAATATATATATATATATATAACTCAATCAAACATTTTGTACGCCCCATATTTTGAGAACTACATATAGTGTAGCCAAACAAAATCTAACAATGTACTCAATATGATGTGCTTATTGCGTAAAAAATATGAAAACTCGATTTAGGTGCCCTTCAAAACTTTTGTAGCCCCTGATCCAAGAAATCAAATATATTTCATTCAATCAAACATTTGCTTGTATTTTGAGAACTATATATAACCAGACCAAAATATTAACAATTTACTCTGTACGATGTGCTTATCCGTAAAAGAATATGAAGACTCGATTTACTGGCCGTTCAAAAATTTTGGGACCCCTGATCCAAAAACTAGTTATTGGCTAAGATCGCAATCGCTTGATGCATTTTTTACAACATTCCTAAAATTCTTGGCCCAGATCACAATCTCTTGACCCATTTTTTGATCATTCCTAAAATTCTTGTTCAAACATATCTCACGTCGTAGCCAACTACATTTTGAATTGTAAATACAAACATTCAATATATCTTCAGCTCCATCGATCAATATTGAGAAATTCGCAAAGAAGACCCATTCTAAATTTCCATTACATTTCACAAAATATTTTTTACCGTAAAAGAATTGCATGTAAAATGCTATATGTGTGGTTATCTACAGAATAAAATTACAAACGCTTACAATTATTACTGGAAATTAATACTATAACTCATTTCGAACATTTTAAAAGCACATTGTTGCTAATGTATTGAAATTACTTTTCTTATCGATAGCATGATGCATTGTAAGTAGTTGTACTGCAAATTTCCATAACTGTTGTCCAAGTGGATTTGTATAGAACCAAAGGGTGGTTTGTCAAGTTTAACAAAAATTCCAAACTAAACCTCTTGAATGCGGTTCTTATTTCTAAAAGAACACTGCATGATCGCTTATGGCTGTTGTAATGAAATGAAATGAAATGAAATTTTTGAGCTTTACGTCCGACGGTTATACCGGTTAGGCTAAAGGAGACGGTGATGATGAGTAATGAATGAAATGGTGGAATGAAGAAAGTGGGAGGAAACGGGAGAACCTCGAGAAAACCCACGCACACGGTGTTTGTCCACCACAAAGCTCACTTGGCGGGGGCTGGTATGGCTGTTGTAATGGTCTCTCAAGCAGCTTAATAAAATTAAGCGTAGCATAACGATAAAAGCCGCTTTTCTGATATGTAATAATAGTCTAGTAGCTTAGCGGCATAAAAGGGCCGAATTGTGCAAAATGTGATACCAACATGCCACTTTCAGGGATGATAGGCCTATTAATAAGAAGTAAATCCTGATATAGAACCACCTCGGCGGGGGTCTTGTTTTAGGTATATGACGTCATCAGTATGGCCGCCAACGAATTTTGACTTAACTGAGTTTAAAATTATATAACTCCATTACCATTCAAGGTAGAAACTTCATTTCTCCTTTATTTTGCAGAGAATACATTGTACCTCTATTGTCATTATAAATACTTGCCTTATATTGCTGCCATTGTTAAATATGGCGTCTCAAACTGGAAAAATGTTTATCTTCAAAACGATTTTCTATGTTTTATAGCAAATAACTTTGAAACTGCTATGATTATGGAAAAATACTTTGAAACAATCGTCAAAGGTCATTTCAATAGCTTTCGAACACGACCAGAATCATTGATGTATCCCAGCAAATAACTGAGATAATCAATTTTTTGTAGGACTAAATGTCGAACTTTGGTGAATAATGTTCGAATGTATCCGTAGATGTAGTTATATGGCATTTGTAGTTCCATTGGCCCTTTGATGATAGAAACATAGTACCATACCAGTATGTTCCTTTTAACGTGGAAAATAGCAAATCACAAGTGTTTATCTTCTGTCAGTGCTGAAAACCCTTTATAACGTCATAAATCCAAGATGGCCGCCGCGGTTTATCTCCGATACGAGAAGTGGGAATTTCTCGCCACAGAAAAATAATAGAAACATGCAATAACCGCCAATATCTTTCTTTGGATGTGAAGAATCTTGACATAACATGTGATTAGCTCCCCTTTGTGTCTAGAAGCCAGTATATGACGTCATAAACACAGCATGGCGCCATGGCTTACATACGGATTATGAAAATTATTTATTTCTCGCATTAGAGAAACGATAGAAACGTCCAACAACCACCAATATCTTTTTTCATATGCCAGAAAACTATGCCTTTCTCACCAAAGAAAGGTGATAAAAACGTGCAAAACCACTATTTTTTCTCCTTACATAAGTTGGATCATGAAGTAACACAAAGGTGTATCGTGTTTGCGCCCAAAGGTTAGTATTTGTCTTGTTTGAGTGTATGACATCGTTATACAAAGTAGCCGCTGTATGTATTTTGCATATCATATTATGCATTAAACTGAAAAACTAACAAAGCTGAAATTATGCATTATTCGAAAATAAATTTGAAATATAATTTCTTTAATACTAATTGTCCTTAAGTGAATAATTTTCATGTTGTTAAACAAAGTATTATGCGCTATATGAAAGTATAAGGCTTGCACTACTATTTGCGCTATATGAAAATTCCAAGGAATACGGGAACTGTGCATTTCGAAAGACTTATTTTACACTTAAAACGTTTTTAATCAGTCCAATGAGAATGTAATTGTCTGAACATTATGCTTTTCATATTATTTTACAAAATAGCTCGAGGCACAAGGCGTCATATTTTCAAACCACCGCCCAGCTGAATTTGATATTTCTGGAGTTTGTATTAAAATGTTTATGAAACAGACTCAATGTATAAATTTAACAGTATATCATCGAGAGATAAGTTTACAACACAATAAACAGTTATACAATTAAATATGTTAAGAATTTAGAAGAGAAAATATTAGTGATATAGTATGACTATTAACTTAACATCTGAAACGTACTTCAGAGAACTAGGGGAATTAATTTTTGTTAATCACAGTTCTTATTTAGACAAGATCAACTTACAATGAAATGATCTTCACGATCACACTGTCCACCGCAGGTACACAATAAAGTGCACACTAACCCCAAGTTTTGAGACTTGCAAGAATGTTGGCAAAGAGTCTTGCAACCATAGAGAATAAGTTCTCTACAGTGCACAGAAACTTCTGGAAGAAAGGACCACAGAGGATAATAACCACGATCCACCTTCTTCCAACCCCTTTACAAATTTCGGGTATTATGGGCACTTTCCGGAGAGCTTGAGACCAGTAATACCCGGCCTGTAGGGCAGCTCGCAGACAATATTGAAATAAGGCTACCTCTGTAGGTGGGATTCCTTCGTAAGAACAATTCTTTTTCGTCATTAATCTATGTCGGCAGTTGTTAACATTTAGTAAAGAACTAGAGCGATCGTACAGGAGTACGGTGAAGCGTTGAAGAGCTGCAAAGTCCTGAGCTGAAATTTCAGCAGGAGTAACTGAAAGTTTGATAAATGTATCAGTTATTTCAGGGAATGCTTGCCACACCTGCCAAGCTGTCTTCTTGCTATGACCACCAAAAGCGGACACTGTGTCACACCCTGTAAATGCGTGCCAAAAGAGCAAGGCTTTTGAGTGAGACTTTCCTAGGCTTGTTGCAATTTCATGGACAGGAATATATCTTATTTTTACCAGTCCCATATTCAATCCACAAGTGTGATACATTGAGCTCAAAGAATAAAGCAACGCCAATAACAACAATATCAGAATCGACATTTTTAATTGAGATAGTCTTATGTCCGTGGTTGCTGGCATGTAATGCATGCAAGAACATGCGTGTGTCTGCTTCTTCTTGTTTGGAGGGCATAAGGCTTGTTACGTCCATATTAGAGTTTGCTGATGCGGTATCATCACATGCACACACAATCTCTCTTACCATCCGAATCACTTATGTTCTGTAAGTGTTTACACAGAAGTCGGAAATAAATCAGTTTTGTTTTCAGAATTATTCAAAAACAATGCCCATTTTTTGGGAGTGAGTGTGGAGTCTTTCACAAGTATTCTTAATCCTTTTCCTCGTTGGTCTCGTTCTTCTTTTTTCAGAATGTCGAATCATAATTGTCAAAGACTATGTCCATTCTGACGACATCACTCGCAAACTTTTCTAAAAATGGTTGAAATGTGTAGTGTAATACATAGAAAACGTCTGTCCTGGAATAGGCTTCCGCATGTGAGCTAATACTGCTCCATCAAATATAACACGATACACTAGGTACATCGTATTGTGATGTTCCAAGTGGTTCTAAGCAAGAAATACCATCTGATTTTGTTCCCTTGCGTAATTGACCATTTGAAGAGAGTGACGGAGGATACGAAAAGTTTTCGTGAGCAAAGAAATCTTTGATGTCTCCAACTAGACTTTGACAAGCTATGTATAAGCGAGAAAACAGGCTACAGTCACTCCTTAAAATTGACTCCTTGAGTTCTTCTTCGTTCCTTCTTTTTGCGACGTGTGAAAAAGCGAAAGTTTATGTCTTTTAATTGGTTCTCATAAAGGCGTCTGGCATTCGATGAGCCGTTTCCGAACAAATGTTTTGTACTGTTGCTTTCCCAATTCTTCTGCTTTGAAGACAGACTCATCTGCTTTCTCATTCATAACAGCATAAGTGGCAACGCATATTAGCGCACCATTTTCGTCACTTATTCCTGCCTCTTTCTCAAATTCGGTTAGAAATCCTGCAATCACTGGTCCCGAAAGCATCCAACGCAGAAGAGCACTTTCATTATCAAATATACCAATGGCACCTCCTTCCCATTTTAGATCTTTATTCCATTGTTCATGTAACTGGTCGTGGGACATGTACGGATATTTACTGTTTGTCTTTGTTCCCACAAAATTACCTTTCTGAAATTCATCATATACTTATGGGTTTCGTACATTCAATTCTCCCAAAGACTTTACAAATACTGACATCCAACGGGCATAATTGATGTGATCCAGGGAGAACATCCAGGGACAAATCTGATCCAATGCACTACAATAGGAGGAACATTTCGCCGATCGAATACTGTCCAGCAAATAAAAAAGAAGTGATCCAAGGTTCATGGCCGTGTACTAAAATTTGAATTGGGCCGAGAAAAATAAATCATATAATATTATGCATAACACATATTTAAGAGTCGAAGGCTATCTTGGGTTTATGACGTCATATACTCGCCTTTCGCCTCAAAGAAAAGACAATAACTTATGTTACTTTATGATTCTACATACGAAAAAAGATATTGGTGGTTGTTGGACGTTTCTATCGTTTCTCTAATGCGAGAAATAAATAATTTTCATAATCCGTATGTAAGCCATGGCGTCATACTGTGTTTATGACGTCATATACTGGCTTCTAGACACAAAGGGGAGCTAATCACATGTTATGTCAAGATTCTTCACATCCAAAGAAAGATATTGGCGGTTATCGCATATTTCTATTATTTTTTCTGTGGCGCGAAATACCCACTTCTCATACCGGAGATAAACCGCGGCGGCCATCTTGGATTTATGACGTTATAAAGTGTTTTCAGCACTGACAGAAGATAAACACTTGTGATTTGCTATTCTCCACGTTAAAAGGAACATACTGGTATGGTACTATGTTTCTATCATCAAAGGGCCAATGGAACTACAAATGCCATATAACTACATCTACGGATACATTCGAACATTATTCACCAAAGTTCGACATTTAGTCCTACAAAAAATTGATTATCTCAGTTATTTGTTGACATACATCAATGATTCTGGTCGCGTTCGAAAGCTATTGAAATGACCTTTGACGATTGTTTCAAAGTATTTTTCCATAATCATAGCAGTTTCAAAGTTATTTGCTATAAAACATAGAAGATCGTTTTGAAAATAAACATTTTTCCAGTTTGAGACGCCATATTTAACAATGGCGGCAATATAAGGCAAGTATTTATAATGACAATAGAGGTACAATGTATTCTCTGCAAAATAAAGGAGAAATGAAGTTTCTACCTTGAATGGTAATGGAGTTATATAATTTTAAACTCAGTTAAGTCAAAATTCGTTGGCGGCCATATTGATGACGTCATATACCTAAAACAAGACCCCCGCCGAGGTGGTTCTATATCAGGATTTACCTCTTATTAATAGGCTTATCATCCCTGAAAGTGGCATGTTGGTATCACATTTTGCATGATCCAGTCGCTAAGCTACTACACTATAAATAAAAAAATAAAAATAAAAAAGTTGCTAAGGTGACTGTACAGAGTGCCAAATTCTACTTGGCTTCGGGGGCTGAAATCTCTAGCTATGACTCTGGATGGCCGTATTTTTTAAAACTGTTGATATGTGAAAAGTTTTAACGGAATGCCGAGCTCATAATTGCTGTATGGGAAGCTTTAACAATGATAAAGGCAAATAATTTTCAAACGTCGGATCGATCAAGCCCGTAAATGAGATATGAACTTCCTCCTCTGAATATTTGCAGTGTCTAGGTTGAAATTGCTAAGGGCAATTTTAAGTTTTCGTTGTTGGGAAAGATAGGGATATTTTGCTGATATTTACTGGTAGAGCCAGGTGTTTTGGGCTTCCTTGAAAGTAATTTTATGTGGTTAGGTATAACTCTTCCTTGTTGTTCAATGACTTATTTTTGTCCTTAATGATTCTATGTTTTTTGGTAGGGTATTTAGCCAGTATTAAAGTAACTGAAGTAAACGATGTAAGTTGATTCTCAAAATAATTTAGTGCAGTCATTATACATGATTATTAGTCCAGTAATTAAATTATATTATTGACGGTTTTATTCAAAGTAAATGATAATCTTGCATACTGTGTAAATTGAAGAAACTGATTTCCAATAAGAAAGTAATTTACTAATACATGTATTTTTATTTCAATAATGTCTTTGAGATAATGTTTGCGACATTTTCCATGTTACTTAATGTACATTAATATCATCGCAAAGGAAATCAGAATGTTGTAATTTAAAAAGTTGAACAAACACATTCACCTTGATAAACTAGTCCTATTTTACCCAAGACCGAAGAAGACGGACGTCATTACGCTGAAAACTCTCAAATGCTTTATGCAAATGTTTCTCGAGGAATCATTGTGAGTACCTAATTTTATCTATGTTGTCCTCGCTACGTGAATTTATTGAAAATTCTTGTGATTACTGAATCCTGTTTACTGGCTTGTTCGAGTGATGTCTGAATCACAATCAGGTCTCATTCCTTTGAAGTGTTGTTCTATGATGAAAGTTTTTGTTTTTCCAAGGAAAGTCTCCAAAGGAGAACATATCTGAAGCAAAGATGGAGTGAGTCAATGGGTCATGATTTGTGAGTTTGTTATTGGGTCGTGGTCAAAAGGACGTGACCCATTGCTACCTACAACTCACCGTGACCCACTCTGACCCACCATGACCCACTCTAACCCACCGACTTACTCAGACTCACTGACAGACATTACTGAGTCCATTGTAGACAGCATTTTCTGAACACTAGTGTTGTCTGTGTTTCATTTTCAATTCTTCATTTTTCATTTACTGCTGTTTACTTACCTGAGATGAGTATATCTAAGTGGAAAAAGAACTTGAGGTACTTTTGGATATTGATATTTGTAACTGTAACAGTGGTCGAAGTGAGATGCTATGCGGTGGTATGTTTTACAGCTTCTGGTTTCTCAGTGATGAAGACATACCGCCTCTGGTTTTTAAGTAATGAAGACATACCGTCACTGAAAAGTAGATGTTAATATACTTTCGATAACCCCATTTTTATACACAGTAATCAACGAATTGTTTTGCATATCAATAATTATATTTCTTATGTAGAAATAATTTCTGGTTTGGCAACACCAGCATTTTGTTATGTTTTCGATCTTTTTAAAATGAGCTGTCTGCAAAGAAGATCACCTCTTGCTCCTGTGCAAGAATTTGTGTTGTTTGTGTAGGTTACAGATAATGGTCACATGGCAGAAAGAAATCAGTAATGGGTTCAATCCAAACAAAAGGCAGTGAATTGAAGCGACTTGTTTAAACTGAAATCGGAAATTACAGTTTTGAGTTCGCCGGGACTTGTTCTGCGTCTACCTGAGTCCGCTATTTACGAATAAAATGTACTTTATGCAATCAAGAAATCTAATATTTTGCTTAAGTGTTCGGTCACTGTGTTGTGTGTCAAGAAAATTAAATTGATGGAGCTTATATACTTTCATTAAACGTATTATTGCGTCTTTCTAAATTAGATAACAACCTTCCGGGGATCTGGAATACCTCATTCGAGTGGGGAGTCAGCGGGAAATTGTTCAAAAATTATTAATATAAAAATGGTTCTGGAGCATTTTCGTATATAATTCTTTCTAATCAAAATAATGGGATATTTTTTTTGTTATTCGCAGAAAATTTGGGACGTGGACAAAGCCTCCCATGTTGTACCCGTAACGATGAGAAGTTCTTTCATGGTTTTGAGACATTATGTAAATAGAAATGCAATCTTTTAGGTAACATACTCTCAATGTATTTCAACATTTAGATAGCTGGGATGTCGAGCCAAAATCGTAATAAAACATACCGCTTCTGCTTTTTCTCCACTTCGAACGCTGGTAATAATAGCAATAGGACCTACTACCTGGCTATCGAGACACAGTCTTTGAGTCTTTAGAGGAGTTAACTACCGAAAAAAATGTATTTAAGAATCACGGTAATATATGATTTATTACATAAAAATGAAAGCAACTATGTATGCGTGATGATCACGGTCAAATGGCAAAGGCAAAAGAAATGACTTTTGGTATATTCTTAGACCCCAATTCCAACTGGGACGTTATCATATGGCTCTACTAAAGGGGAAGAGGGGAACCGAATTTTTATGAAAATTGAGGGTCTCACATGTCGTTCAACTTACGAGGTGGAGTTCAGTATAATAACTCTTTATTAAAAATAAACAGAACGTGTTCTAGTTTTTTTTTTAAATTTCTCTTTTATGTGAGGACTTTCTATATATGGGAAATTGGTAGTGGGTTGATTTGTAAAAATTATTGAGAACAATCGATATTAGTTGAGAAACAAATTGAGAAACAATTATCAATGAATACACAAAAAGTTACAGTGCCTCATATTGTATATCCTCTGCTTTCTAATGCAATAATTGCTGAAACTTATGTTTATTATATGGAGCGTTCAGAGCACAAAAGATTGAAGCCATAAGGTTGTGAGAAAAATTACTATAAAATTTGTACTGTAAGCTTAATTACATGGAAGTCTAAGTTTTCACGATATTCTTCATTATATTGAAAGCTTTACACCTTTTTTGTCCCTTACTTTCGTCCACTGTACCTTGATTTGAGACTTTCAAATTTTATCAAATTTTCAATGGAAAAGTATCTTTAATTTAACAAGGAAATATTTATATATGATAATTAAATTCAAACTCATCGTAATTTGCAACATGACAAATACTTTACCAAATTATATCGTAAATGTTACATCCAACGTTATTGTAACAGAGCTGTACTTGAGCGATTGACTTAGAAATTCAAACTCCAATTAGTGATAATTTTACAGCATTGTTTTATTACATGTGTAAACTCTTTATGCAATGTAAAGGAGGACGTAGATCATGGGTCAGAGTTGATGACGATGGGTTTCGATGGATAATGATTCAGAATGCGTCACGGTAAGTAGTGGGCCAGAGTGGCTCACGGTGGCACGGAGTTAATCATGGTGGGTAGTAGGTCAGAGTGGGTCATGGTGGATCTTGGGTCACTATGGGTGGGTGACCAGTTCATGGATCAAGTTTTCATTGACCAACACAATTTGAACAGTGATCAGAAATAACGAATTAAAAGAAGCATTATTCCTTCTGATCACTGTTCAGACACTGTGTCCTTTGTAACAACAGAAACAACCTTTGGAACAACGAAAATATCATAGTCTAATACTTCAAAGCTTTGAAAGTTCCTTGAGATTCCTCCATCAGTTCTTTAAGCCTGACGTATTAAACGAAAGTAACAATGCACTGTAGTGCCTTGCTTTGTTAAACAAGAGCATGTTTAACTATACACATAACTGCGATCTCAATTATTGCAAATAAACATGGATATTGCATTTGCTATAACTAGTGGTAGTTGGTATTTTTATAGTTTAATTGGTATTTATGGCCATAAGTCTTTTAATTACCTGATGATGTGACACCAGTGAGCACATAAGGTTGTAATGGAAAATGAGACTGATTTACATTGTTCAGTATGAAGCAACAGCCGGAAGTAGATTTGATTTAAAGAAAGTAAGTGTCTTTCCAAGAATAAAAGTTAGATTTTGTTCGCGAAAGATGATAGGTAAATATAGAAGTTCGTAGTAAAGCTATACGTGCAAGAGTAAAATTTTAAGGAGATGATAATAGAGTCAAGAAGCAAGGAAATGTGAAGCTAAAGGTACGGGACTTTTCGAACGCACTGTAAACAAGTGTTGAATGAGGTCTTTGTTTAATACCACACACGTTTTGAAGCAGAATCGTAAAACATGGAAATAAATAGACAATTTGAGCAAATTGCTTCCTCTATTTCCTTTGTTTTCATGCAAAGATGAGCCTCGTAACGAATCTTTACGCTACATTACAACAGAGATTAAACGTAGTCCTAAAAAGTATAGTTCATCAAACACAAATCAAATGTGTCTAGGGTTCTATGAAAAACAATTCACTGTGTTTGAAGTCTAGTGTTCAAGTAGTTTCGTGTGGCTCAGACGTAGTGAGCTAGGCCATAAATTGCATGAACCATGCATTATTTATACGAGAAGAACAATATACATGCTTTCTCGTATATTCTAATAATATGGACTTCCGGTATAAATCATGCTGACATTGCCAAATAATCTTGGTAGCTCCAAGCTAATTTAAATAGTTGAAGACCTATGTTTCCATACATATACCTAGCTGAGCCCTCTACGTTATGTGTGTTTCGTATTATTGACAGTAATATCGCTAATTCCAAGGTCTCTAGTGCCCGTTTTTACTTTATTATCCGTTACAAATAATTGGGGAGCCTTATAATTCTTTTAGTCTAAAATCCCTGGATTATTCCAAATTTTCCAAGTCACTTGTCAGAACAAAGTATATTTGAAGGTAGGCCGCTACGTTTGATAATAATTGAGTCGTCAGATAAGAACAAATTAAATTCATAAAATCGGTGTCTGTGTTGCTCACGGTAACTGCAGCATGCTTGAACCGATTCCCATGAAACATCTACAGATTGTTTGTTGCTTCAAAGTACAAGACAATTTCATTGGGGAAAAGAACGACAAAGAGGAGGGGATGAAAACACACTCTAAAAGCGGATGAAAATCGGACAAGAAATGACTGAGTTTCACAAGTTTCTTTATTAGTTCAGAGTACAAAGTCTTTAGGGAAGAATATTTGAGAAGGGCATCATTAGAAAAAAAGAAAGAACTCTAAAAATGAGTTGTGATTACTTTAATAAAATTCAGGGGTTTATAGCAATATTGCAGAATCTCTATACTACTATAAAACTAATACAATTAAGTCATTAATCCACTGATTTACCTCTGTGTTGTAACAATTTGCAAGTTAAATCACATGTCGTAAAATGTTTTATTGTCATCCTGAATTAACGGAAAAGTTTTATCGCAGGATTCCATGTTTGTCATTGATTGGTACTTTGGCATTTTAAGCTGCATCTTTCGGACGTATAACACCAGGAGGCACAACTTCTGACTTTTGCAGCAGGAAACTTTTTGTTTAACATGACCATCAATAAACTTGCAAACAGATACGTAACCTACTGTTACTGAAAAAATCGTACCGTAAATGCCGCTGTTTTGAAATGGAAAATATCTCGGTTTTAGCAAATGATTTCGTGGATCTATTAAAATACATTGACCATAAACTTTTAAAAGATAAGATGTGCTCAGACGAAATGTTTGCTACATAGTAGCCGGCATTTTCCGCACTTATGAAAATCTCATTTCATTCGCCCGACAAGTCCTATATTAAACACAAACAGTCGATTTTACTTGTCCTCGTTTCATTACTTCTGATTACAGAAAGAGAAGACACTTACAAAACGCTTATCAGGTTAGACAAGAAAACATCTCAGATTTATTCTCTTCTGAAACCTTACACTAACTTCAAAGTCATCTGTTGTCCTCTAGGGACTGCTTTTGCTCTTTCTTTACCTCTCATATGTAGAGTGAATCTTGAAGATAACGTAGAGTATACAATGTAATTTTTGTCATTATTGTTTTTATTCTCTTCTTAAATCTAACGTTTCAATTGTCCGACAAAGGTTAAAAGACAGGGTTCAGGTATGCTTGAATTAGTATCAACGTCAGGGCGTAGAAATGTTAACTCTTTCAGTGATAGCTAAATTAGTTTACACCACGACAAGCACCTTCAAATCGAAACTACTGTTTTACACTACAAAGTGCAACATTGTTATCAATATTCTTTAAGAAATGACCACACAATTCTATTTTGCATTCACGATCGTGGGGATGAAAAATTTGCAGCTTAAAAGAACGAAGGTTTCCTTCAGGATATCGTGAATTGCTGAGAGTCCTTCCTTATCCTCCCGTTTTGTCTCCTTTTCAAATACAGTATTTACGCGATCCTAAGACGCACTTCGTAAAAGAAATCATCACCAAAATCGACGTGCGACTTAGATTCTAGTTTTGCAAGTTTAGGTCTACATTTTGTACTGTTAGTAAGACTCAACTGAGAGTAGAAAACGATTATGTTTTGTCGGAGATAGCTAATCCCGTTAGTCATGATTCTGTACTCACATTTTTTTTGAAAAAATGGGAAATTGTTTTATGCGGAAAGTGGAAAATTGGAAACTGGAAACGGAAGAAAAAAGTGTCATTTATAGTTTTAAATGTTTATTTATCTTTTTCATTTTAAAAAGTCATTGCAGTGCAGCTTTTCCGTTTTCCCAAGGATGCGTCGTACATTTGAGGACGTCTTAGATGAGCGTAAATACGGTATTTAAAAATAGCCTGCAACCCTCTCTAATTGAAATCTATGTGTGAAACCACTAAACTTTTATTCTTATAAACTTTCAGCTGAGATGCTAATTTTACCAATTTGTTCTATGGTCCCTGACTTTGACCTCAGAAAACTATGTTGGAAAGCTTGGAAGCACTTACTATGGACAAAAGTGAACATACTGTTTAAAATTGTAAAGTTATTCTTCTCACAATTTCAACGTATTATTTGGTTTTACCTATTTCCTGTATACTGCAGCATTTTTGAAGTATTTTGTAGATATATAAATGAAAATGTAAGTTGTATATTTATACAAGAGAAAATTATACGAATGAAAAAGAGAAAAACACTCTCCATACATTTTACCTCAGTTACATATTCACCCATTTAAATGAAAGTAAACGTTATCAATACATATAAATGAAAGTAAAAGTTTCGTTTCAACAGAACTGAACACTACGTTTGAAAGTGAAAGAAATGTTTTCAAACCTCAGATACTTATTTCACTTAACCAATTTCAGGAATTTTCCAGAACTTTAAAATAGCATGTATACAAGGTTTATCAGATCACCCGTTCCAGGCATTTTGCTCAGCTCGTTGTGCACGTAGACCCTTCAAACAACAAACAATATTTGGTATCCCAAATAGTTCTCTGCAAGGCGACTATCACAGCGAAAGCAAGGAGTGAAATTGAGTGTTGCACATCATTTAGGAGGTTCGAAAATACTTTCAACGATATGTATTAAAAAGAACTGAAATGCCACTTGAAACTCTTAGCTGAACGCTTAATGCTATTATCAAGGTACGAATATCTAAAGCTAGTTTGACTTAGCTGAAGAACTAAATATCTTTCTTAGAGTAAACATATTTCTGCAATGCTTTAATCGCACTTGGTGTTTTTATTGTAATATTTGTAGTAGCAATAGTGATAGTTATAAACGTACAATACCAATTACGTTAAAATACTTGATAATTACTATAGTAGCAAATATACATGGAACACTGATGGTTAAATAAAAGTATATTAGTGGTTTGTACAGCCACTCAGAAAAGTATCTCCGCCTTTAAGCGCTCTAATTCCATTACTTGGGGTCCAGCTCATTTGCAATTGAGAGAACGCCTACACAGATGCAACCTAACTTACACGTAACTTTTCTACGTATTGACAGCAGTTGGTAGCACAGAGGCAAGCTTTTATGCAAGTAAAATTGTGATTAGATGACGCACGAAACATTTCTACAATCTCAGATCAATCTCCCTTTCAGAGTGTGTTTTCCAATGAACATCATATGTTAATCTGAATATTGTTGTGTATGTAATGTATTATTTCATTATATACTGTAATTCAAAGAAATAAAAACATGATTACACATGAATTAGAAAATGCTTGAAATTAGGCGAAAATATCAAATCTAGAACAACTGCTGGAAATAGGTTTCTAAATCACTGTCTCCATTGACAGACCTACAGTTCTCCTTATTTCAAATCTGTTTCTTTCCAGGGAAGAGAAGATCTTGCTTATGACACTGAGTATGCATTGAGATTGAAATTGCAACAGGAACAGTTCAAAAAGTTCCAGTTTGACCGGGATTCGAACTCGGGTCTACCGAATGGATGTTAAATGTGCTAACCAGCCATTTAACCTTCCACCTAAACTAATAACTAGTTAAAATCGTTTCATGGAAAAATATAAACAAGATACTCAAATATAACAAAAACAAACAAGTATAAACAAAATATAAATAAAAATATAAATAAGAAAATAATGTATAAGCAACTTGTGTGAGTGCCTTAATGCCTTACTCGAGAATTCTTTGTTTAACTCAAAAACATGTTAAATAGACGTTGCACAATGAGGAAAATATGGAATGTTCTACAAGTTGAGGCTACGCTATCGCAGAGCCCTAACTTGTGGGGAGGCAACTGTCCCCCAGATAAGCTCCCTGCCGTTCGAGGCGGCCTATTTTGAGACAAAATTGTCTTACTCCATATACGATACGAACATGAAACTACAAATGAAACATCAAATATTGCCGCTACATTACATAAACAAAACAGCATACAAGAGGTAAATAGAACGAAAATGAGTCATGGACCCATTTCAGTAATATTTATTCGCATGGCTTTGATATTTATCAGTACTATCCCCTTAATAAGCTGTAATGTATGGAATTGGCTCTGGGAATAACTAACGGAACCGGAGACCTTGCCGTGCGAGAGAGCCCACAGGCTGTGGGGGCCCATAAAAATTAGGTGAAATTTGTAGATTGCGGGCCCAATAATTAGAATATCAACTTTTTCTAGGGGACCCAAATAAGCTTATTAATGATTGACCCCACCACCAGTAAAGAATCTAAGTTACGGCGCTGGTCGTCGTTTGCAAGGATGGTCCCGATATACATTACATTTCGTCTTTACCATATCTTGTAACTTCCAAAGAAGAATAGACGACATAAATTATTTTCGCATTCTTTGAATTGTATCAACACGTGTAGAAATAGACAGTTCTATGTTTATGTTCCATAACTACTATTTTCTTTTCTTATATTCATATGAGGAGTTTGTGGCAAATTGAACCGGTGGTACTAGCCGAGTGATCTCGGGCGTTCGGCTTCTGATCATGAGGCGCAATCCACTAGGATTCGAATTCCTCTGAAGAGCAAAGTCGGAATTTTAACTGTCCTCAGTATTTCTGTGTTTGTGTTCCTGGAGTGTCTGGAATACATCGAAAGGACATGAAGTGCCAGACACGAACAGTACTCTGGTTGGGGCGATTTGTTTTAAAAAATGTGAAAATAGGAAACTCCCATTGCAGCTACTTGGGTTGTTCAAATCCCATCGTGGTTATTAGTATTTTTTTCTGAATGAGAATATAATGTTTATGTAATTGGTATTGTAATTAGTTTATTCCTTCATTTTTATTATTATTATTATTAATATTATTATTATTATTATTATTACCTCAATGGAAAGAAAAAGTAATATAGTCGAAGGTATTCATAGGATTAGAAAAGTTATAGAGTATGTCAGATGTTTCTTAGGTTTACACATAAACGCAATAATATTATTACGTTTATGGATTTACAGATACAATTATCTTTTCATGACAACAAGAAATAGAATATGAAGATTTGTTAGCTGATAACAGTAATGCACTTTGTTTCGCCCTTCTTCTAAGTAGAAAGGTGAGGTGACATCTTAAATAGGATCATTCTTGTGACAAGTTATCCCTATTGTAAGTTCGATTAGTATTTGCAATTTGTGCACAGCTAGGAACAATTCCTTTGAACTCATTTTTGGCGCATACTACAGGAGTGAGGACGTGTTTAGCCCTTATGTGTTATCAATTCTTATCCAAACACGTTACTTGCCAGACAGTTACGAACGTTAATACGGATGACGTAATTTTGTGTTGTTGCCATTTTATCTGTAAAGGAACTTGTCTCAACTCTTAGACCCAGAAAAATTGAATATTTTTGATGTTAGTATACATCAGAAGTTCCAATTTTGCAGATTAGAGAAGTTTACTGATTTGCCACAGCCGGAATCAAACTCGCGTCCCAATCGATATGAAACTAGCACTTAAGCCACTACTCTAAGACATCACTGTTCTGAGAGAAAGACAAAATGGAGCTGTAGTAAATTCAGTAATCACGCGCTTTTACGATTCCAGTGTAATAATGCTGAAACTTTCTTTGTGTTGGTCTGCGTACCTTGTTTTGGGACTTTCAAATTTCATCCGTTTTTGCACTGAAAAGTATCGATAATTTAACAAGGAAATAATTAGACTATGATAATTTAATTGAAATTCATCGTAATTTTTCCCATGAAAAACATTTTACCATTTTATATCGTAAAGGTCAAATCCATCATTATTGTAACAGAGCGGTGCTTGAGGGGATAGACCGTAGAAATTCAAACTCCGGTTAGGCTTGGTGTAGCGTGGAAGTAAACAAATGAAAAGCAACAGGATAATATTTCCCTCCTCTAAACGCTCTAAAGTGGAGTGTGTTGATTATTCAACAAAAGACTTGAATTCTCATCAGAAAATTCGTAAAATATAAAATATGTAGCCAAGTTGCAGTTTGCAAAAATAATATTAATATTATTATTATTATTATTAATAATAATAATAATAATAATAATAATAATAATAATAATAATAATAAACGAATAACAGAATTACAAAATCAATTACGTAAACAATACCTTCCAATTAAGGAAAAATGATTGTCAAGACGCCGGGCCGAAACTAGTGGGGCAGGGGGGCCACTGCCCCCCAGAGAAGCTCCCCGCCGTTCGAGGGGTTCCCATTTTAAGACATAATTGTCTTACTCCATATACGATACGAAAATGAAATTATAAGTAAAGCATCAAACTGATTCGCTACATTACATAAACAGAACAGAACAATAAAGGTAAATAAAACAATAATGGGTCGTGGGCCCATTTCAGTAAAAAATTGTCTACTATTAGGATCACTATAAATAATATATATTTATATATTATTGTCAGATTTGTCAATATTGTCCCCTTAATTAATTTGTCGTGTATGAAACGGGCCCAGAAGCGTAACTAACGACCCCGCAGACCTTTGTGTGCGGGAGATTCCAAACATTTCAGATATCCTCTGATCTTATTGGCCGATAACGATAGGACATCTAGAGTCATGATCTATATATAGCGAAAAGTAAGGCCAACTTTTGTCGGCTCTCTTGGTGGAGAATTCTAGAGCAACGTTCTAGTAATGAAAATAGTTTTGGCGAGGGTTCAAACCTTGCCCAAGAATTTTTTTTAAAATTTTCATAACACTTTTTTCATTAAAACAAACTTGCAGTTTCAATATACGGATCCATAATAAAACTAGTACTACTATTACTACTACTACTAATAATAATAATAAAATAATAATAATAATATAATAATAATAATAATAATAATAAAATAATAATAATAATAATAATAATAAGAAGAAGAAGAAGAAAAAGAACGGGTTAGAAGTACCGCAGGGGTTGGTTAGGTTCTGTTCTCTTGCTCAATTTTTTCTGTACATTTTACATGATCAACTCTTAACAGCTGGCTAAGGTGGCGCGCGAATGCTGAAACTCTTGGGATCGGCGTAAATGCTGCGGCACTTCTTCTTTGGAAATTAGAACTTACGGTGAGGAAGAATAGTAGTAATATAAATCGGGAGCAGTTAAAAACGATTAGATAGCCTCAACTTGAAAAACGTTTCGTAATATTTTCCTCATTAACAAAGGTCTATATAACTTGCTTTTGAGTTAAAGCAGGAAATCTCGAGTAAGTCATTGTGACACTCATAAGAAACGTCTTCTCATACCACCATTAGTAGTTTGTATAGTGTTACATGCAACGATTTTAACTACCTAAAAGTTTAGGTAAAAGATTAAGTGACGCTGTAGGTAAATGGTTAGCGTATTGAACTTCTGTTCGGCGGGTTCGGGTTCGAATTCCGGCCAGGTTGGAACTTTAGCAAATGTTTCAATTTCAATACATACTCAGTGTGACAACAAAGATCTTCTCTTCTACAGAGAGAAAAAGATGTTGGAATGAGGAGAATTGGAGAAGGTCTTTCACTGAAGGCAATCATTTACTAACTTATTTCCAGCCGTTGTTCTAGATTTGATATTTTCAGATACTTTCAAGTATTTTCTGATTCATGTGTGGTCAGTATTTATGTTTCTCGAAACGTAGAGTATATAAAGAAATAATATATTACATACACAGCAATATTAACTCGTCGTTACACGCACCCGTGGCAAATTACCGCAGTTTTGCAAAAACACCTGCACTTTTCTTATTCTAAGACAATAGGGGCGGAGGGGCCGAGTTATCCCCTACCCACCCCACCTCTACCTGACCCTGACCGGTTTTGCCAGTCACGCGCATGGTTCGGGAGTGGAAGGTTGTGCATTGGCCACCGTGAGCAAATTGCTAACGGCGCGTGTAACCACGTAGAGATTGTTGTGAGCAGGCTGCTAACGGGCGTGTTGTAGTGTTAAGTGTTGTATTTTAAGGGCCGTTTGCTCATTCTTTAAACGTATTGTTTGAAGAGTAGAACAACAGGTGGCACTAGTATCGTACAAAGCAGCAAAGAACAAGTATATTGTATTACTTTCCATATGGCACTACGATGATGAGATTGATGAAAGTACAGGTGATGCATGCAAACCATCAGTTACCTTCTACAACAAAAACAAATGTGTAGATGTCAGTGACGCCATGCAAAAAGAGTATAGCGTATCGAGTGTATCAAATCGCTGGCCACTAACCATGTTTTTCTTTGAATTTAATGTTGGTGGAACAAATTCGTTTGTTATTTGGAAATCCGACAACATGGGAGATATTGAATTCAACAAGCCTGCAAGAAAAGACTTCTTAAAATCACTTGGCCGACAGCTTCTTTTGGATCATGCGCAAAGAAGAATAGCTACAAACTAGCCAATCGCAAGATCAATAAAGGACCGGCTAGTTGAAATATTCCAACTTCAGCCAATTAGGCAACAACCTCAAGCAGCACCTGATCAGCGAGGTCACAATAGAGTTTGCGGTATCTGCCCTCGTAGAAAGATTTTTTTTTATTCGCTCAACCGCGTTACTGTCAGCCGGTGCCTTGAGCATTCAAAACCGGCGAAGTATCATCATTGTGAATGATTTCTCTTTTGGGTTTATTTATTTCATAATTTTGAAGAAGGAAAGGAATGCGGAAAAGGGCGTGAAACCAAAACAAGGGATTGGACAAAAAAAGTAAAGATAAAACGAACAAAAAAAAATAACTAAACTTAATATTTGCTTAACTCTACTCTCATTTCTAGTCTTGTGAGATTTTGTGTGTTTTTTGTTTTATTGGATTTGAGTTTGTTACGTGTGTGTTGTTTTGTATGTCGTATGTTTTGTGTTTTCGTGTTTACCTATTGGTCATCTTGTTCTTTCTTCTTTTCTTCAGGTTTTCACTCTGTATGTTTGGTTTTTCTGGTTTCTGCCTGCATTTCTCTCCTGTGTGTTCTTTTCACATTTGCACTATTTACACTGGCTTTTCACCTTTATATTTTACCTCTTTTCACTATCCTGCATCAACACTACACTACACTCACTACAGATATTGACACTGACTGCTTTAGATGAAATCACTAACCTTCACCAACTAGTACTTACACTATGAAACACACACACTACACTTACTTTTATCTAAATTTTCGCATTTTCAAAACTTTTAATTTTCTGATGCTTCTATATAAGCGTTTCCTGTTACTTTTGCTTTGATGCTTTAGTGTTCTCAGTTGCGTATCAATGCCAGTTTCCACCTATTTGTAGAAAGAAAAGAAAAACTACCGTCTTATGCATCAACTGCAACACTCCGAAATGCACGGAACATAAGACCATCATGTACAAACTGCACCGAGCGTGGCCAAGGACCAGCTGCAAACCAAGGATATTATAAAATAGAGGATCTGCCCATACGTATCTTCATCATATGAACTCAATGAAACCAAAAAACAACCGAGCATCGTCTGAGCCGGCACGTCTGACCGGCTACTCTCGTTTCCGCCATAATTGTTGTCTCGAAACATTGCGATCTTAATGGCGTGGAGTGGGCAGAGTAGGTGTGGCGAAGCTGTGACGTACGGCTTCACGATTTTGTTGTATGGGTAGATCCTCTATTTTATAACATCCTTGCTGCAAACGATAAGGACGGAGAAGGTGACATGTAAATATACGTTCTAAATTTCACTGGACTAGTTTCATAACATCACTGTACTAGCACATCAATTATGTTTTTGTACATTTTTTTGTATTTGTAATAACAAAACGTGTGTCAATATGGCGGAGAAAATTTCCTATAGCCCAAACAGCTAATGCGGCAATCTGCTCACAGCGCGTGTTCTGGCGTTACTTTGTAAATCAAAGAGTGCAGCAATATGCTAACGTGGCGTGTTCTCGCGTAGCAATAGAACATTCAAAAACAGTGAAAACATAACAAAAATTTTCTCAAAATCTTTAGGTTAATCTTTTTTTAGGTACTCAAAAGTGTCTATAATAAGCTAAGAAGCCAAAATTTCATAGAATAAATTTTTCACTGTCAATAAAAATGTACGAATACTGATATTAACTATCAAAACTTGCGTGAGCAAATTGCCGTCATGGCGTGTCCTCATGTTACAATTGGGGGCGTGTACTGACGTGTTAAGATAAATAGACGGTATTCTTTGGAAAACACGATCCGAACCATAGAGATTTATCTTAGAATGGAAAACTGTTTCGTTAGTCTCATACTTTACAATTTTACCTGGATAAACACCTGGAACAGGGCTACCAACTGCTGTCAGTGCCGAAAAAAGTTACGTGTGGGTTGGGTTGCATCTGTCTAGGCGTTTTCACAACTACAAATTTCCTGGACCCCAAGTAATGGATTTAGAGCACTCAGGGGGAAGATATTTTTATGGTTGAGTGTACAAGGAATAACAATGGCTACTCAAATCGTAAACATGAAATACAATTCGATAATTGAAGCTAGTTCAAAAGGAAAATAATGAAAGTCTTCACTTCCTTTTCAGAGGCCAACAAAAGTCAGCAGGAATGTTAATATTCCTCCTTCCCTGATATATTTTCTCCATGCGTTTATTGTCTAGTATAATGTCTCTTCGTGTTCCTCACTGTATTGTCCCAAGTTAATTGAGAGGTAACTGAATTGGCGATGAAGAAAGTGTTGCTACACATATATGTTACATTGTAATCGTCGGAAATGTTGTAGCGCATCACTGACCAGCTCTTCGTAGTTCTCAGGCTTTTTATTTCTCAAAAAAGGGTTGATTACATTGTCAAAACTTGTCCACGCAAGCAGTCCAACTTCACACATCGTTTTTTCAAAACCTGCATAATTCATCAAGTTCCGTACCAACGGCCTTGTAAATACTTATTCAGTTTCTCCTCTGTTAGTGTTGCAGACTTGTTACCAACGTGTTTGAAGCCTATGCAATTTTTGTCAGAAGCCTTCACGAATTGTTTCATATCCTTAACTTTATATGTAAAGCGGAAGTAAGACACTTACGGTACAAAGAGAATTTTTTCTCACCACTGGCGAATATACTTCTGGTTGGACACAGCTGTTGGTCCATTCATAGGGAAAGAAATTTGCCCTTCTCTCCCATTCACATAGGAAGCAAGTCATTCTTGTATAAGCAGTCTGTATCTCAAACAATAGACCAATAATCTTGAAATCAACATTCAAAAGCAATTTGTGTTCACCATACTTCAATTTTCAAAGAAACGCCGCACACTCTGATAGGTTTCATTCATTACTACCGAATGTGCCACAGGGGAAGATGGGGCGTGGCGCGTTACAAATCAGAGACGTGGACAATGAGTAAAGGTGAAATGTACCTAGCTGGAAGCATTTGAAATGTGGTGTTGGTGCAGAATGCTAGGCATATCATGGACCGAAAGGAAAAGGAGTGAAGACGTACTAGAGGAGATTAATGAAAGACGACAGCTCATAAACATAATATGAAAAACAGGAACAGCATGCTTGGCCATCATATTCGGCACTCCTATTGGATCACTGTACTGACAGAGGGAAAGGCAGAAGGAAAACCAGGAAGAGGAAGACCAAAGATATAATATCTAGGTGCAGTTACTATGAAGAGATCTTATCAAAATACAAAACAGCTATCCCAAGCGATAGACATGTTTTACAATTTCCATGTTGCCACCAACCTATGTTAGCGGTGAACAAGAAGAAGACCCAGGTGATTGAGATCACTCTGTGTAATTTGATTACTATTTTCAGTGGTTCCTAGCGATACTTAAACATTGCATAATTTTGGCCTTAATATTTTATGTCGGAGCAACTGTCACATTTGAAAGCTGGAACAGGGATTGGGAGGTGTAATTGCTCAGTGAAGGTTGGCACACTCAAGGTTATTCCCAGTGTTTGTACTGTGTTCTTTAATATTCACAAAAACAGCAGTCCGAGGTATGGTCCCCCTGATGTCTCCAAACTATAGGTGTGGCAAACTGTATATATTTCTTAACACCTTTCATCCACAATCGTAAGCTTTCAACGCAAGACCGACACACAATGTGAGGCATGAAACCCTGGCCTTGGTCACCGATATCCATACCAAAGTACATCCGGTATGGTACCTTCACAAATGTACTTATCTTCTGTCGCTAGTTTTCAAGACTAAACCTGCCACAAATATAATAAAATCAATCTGGGTGATTTACGCATCCTCAATTCGCCATGATATCAACGTGTTCTTTTCTAGCAACTGCAAAGCAGATACATGAATGGCTGCAGAGCAGACAACAACACTTCCTCATTCAACTTATAAATGTCTGCTACATTATTTTCACTTACATTGTTGTACGTCCAGGCATTACAACATTTTGCGAGGTATGATTCGTATGTACAGCAGCGTATTTAGGGGTAGCTATCGGGCTCCAGCCCCCCTAAATAAATTTGTTATATGCACAACTTCATTGAAATTTGTCGGCATCCAAAAATGTAACTGCTTGTTCATGTGTTGTGAAGAGCCCCCCGCCCGAAACAAGATCCTAAATACGCCACTTCGTATCTACCAACTACTACTTGTTTATTCATCAGTCATAAAATAATTCTTTCAAATTGTGTAGAAACCTGATATGCTAGGAAAGAGCTTACGTATTTGGATTCTAGAGGGAAAATAGCATCAGAAACAGTTTTTGAATGTGAGCCATAAAATCATGCATGAAAATAAAAATAGGAAACGCAGGGTGTTAGCGTCGAATTGTTGCAAATATTAGTGCCACGGTGTCTGAGATAGTGAGTGGCAGTCCCGAAGGTCTTTAAGTTCAGCTGCCACTGGAGAAAAAATATGTCTCTGTCACCATGAGGTGGGATTGAGAAAGGATGAAATGTAAAAACAACCGAAAATTTCCGATAATAGTGTTTAATTCACGGTTTTGGTGTCGTCAAGAAAAATATTTTCAGACCCAATGACTTTTAACCCAGTTTGAACCTTTATCGGCTTTTGGTAAACATGGTATGAGTTGACATTAAGATTATTTATCATTACATTTTCATTGCAGAGCATATCTTAAGGTGGGAAGGGTTCAAATACTTCTTAAAGTCTACCTTACATGTAGGAAAACTAGAAATTTCAGCTAGTGATATATAAAACAAATATGATGCACACACTCAACTTCCTTACAGCAACGAATAAAAATTAACTTAACTTAGTAATTAAACAACAGAAAATGTTATAAAAAATGGATATCAAAAGAAACGGACAACATAAATAAAAAGAAAATGATATGGGAAAATTTATTGTGATTGATGTATGAGTACTCTTTTTAACATATATACTTGGTTATTTCTGGACATGATCATCAAGAACCTGCAGAACGTTGCTGGTACCGTAATAAAAGATTCATTAGAAACACTCTGTAAAAATTTACCCCTGAGAATGGGCACCTCACTGTGGTTAAAACCACAGTGGAAGTTATTTTTTTAAGGTGAAGAAAAGAAAAAATCTCTGGGCAAGGTCCACATTGGATGGGGAACGATTGGTTAGTTGTAATCAAAATCTTTGAGTTGTCGCAATAATACTAGCAGCTGTATGTGGGTGGGTCCTTTCACGGATTAGAATTATAGAACCTAGCATTCCTCTAAGTCGAATTTGCATAGCAGGTCGCAGACTATTTACTGTTTTGCAATGGACATCTACTGTAACTGTTCGTCCCAGCTCTAAAAATTCGACAAGAATCACATTATTTTTCGTCCAAAAACACAGTTGTCATACTTTTGTCAACTAAAGGCATTTGTTTGAATCTCTCCCTTTTAGCAAAACAAAAGCAACCAAGCTTAACCAGTCTTGTCAGTCATAATTAGATGCACAATTTCCAAAACACTTCTGGAAACTCTTCGTCGAGTTTAGTTATTGTGAACTGACAATTGGAGCGCACTTTTTCGTTAACACGTTCCAACAGATTAGCTATTTTGATACTAGGCCTTCCGCTAAGCTCATCGTCCTAAATATTTCAATACTTTCCTCGAATCTTTGCTCCATTGTCTAATCCTCCTTCCTATCATTATTGTTGGTCCATGAATAAGACACAATTTTTGATGGGTGTCATCAGCATTCTGTCTGTTGAGATTGAGAAATGTTGTGACAGATCTTACTCTTCATTTGAGAAAATTATTTATTACATCAGCTGAGTCGCTATACTGCTACTTACACAAAGTGAAGTCCACTCGAATGGTTCTAACTATATTGCATGCACAGTATACTAGGGCTTGCTCATGCGGTTCTCAACTTTTATCAGTGTGGCCAAACTCACGTAAAATTATTATCGTCCTTTTTTGATAAACATCTCGTAGTTTTACAATATGAACAGAATATTAATTAAATACTTCTTTTTTCAGTATGCGGCAAAAAAATTAAGGCCGGACGGATCATTGGAGGAACAACGGCCTTGAAAATCCCTGGATGGTTTGGAGCACTGAGAAAAGAAACTCAAATTATATGTGGATCGTCATTGATAAATGACAGATACGTGGTTACCGCAATACACTGTTTCAAGATATCATTTACTGATGAAAATCTTACCGTAAACGGGCTAAGAGAAAGGTAACCTTAACAATGTTAAGTAACACAGTATGGTTAGAAATACTGCAATGTTTTTTTTTTTTAATTTTGTAAATCCTTCATGATTTATATAAATTGAAATATTATAAACTGCCAAATATATAATTTGGTATCTCCCTAAAAACTTAATTATTGGAGTTTTCCTAACATTTTTACCTATAGTTTAGAAAATTTTACTTTTATGAGAAATTGATTATCATATAAGAAATTCATATTTCATAGTCGCTCACGTAGGAAAATTATCTCCGTATTAAAAATTTGTACTTTTTACTTTTCTTTGTAAATGGTCACATAACGGTAGCCCTTTTTCAGAGGTGCTAACGATAAGAAATCTGATAGGTGTAAATGGAATCTACTGAATGCCAGTTCCGGGAACAACTCTGATATATCGAAATGTATTTTGGTTCTGTTTCCAAAGTAAATCGTTTTCGGCAGGGCCGGAACCTGACGGCAAAGCGGAGCACGTGCTAAATTCTTGTAATCGGAGCGGTGCCTAGAAGATTATATATTTATATATAATACACAATATATATTTATATAGTTAACCCGTCGACTTAACATCAACATTAACTATGTTTTCGTAGTTTTTAAAGTTTTTGTGTGCTTTAACATTAATATTGTTATTTTGAGCTCTTCTGCCATGCAGCGAATTTTCACACAATGTGAGTTCATGGTAGGGATCATCACCTTATTCCAATTAAAAAGGATTTCACGGGGGATTTCTCTTTATATGGGTTTTCCACTTTCAATTAGAAATGCTAGTACTTGACTCCTTTGTCTGTCTCTACTTCCCAAATGACGGATTGCAGACCTGCCTTTACATCTTGCAATTAGCTTCAAAGAAATCTCACCTCATTAACCGCTGGTCTGAAATCGACTATAGTAATTAGTAGTATGCTGAAAAAAATCCCCCATAGTAGTTGGTAACGTCAGAATGGGCATATTCCAGAATCGCCTAGTATCAGTTTTGCTTATAACACCTAATTGATTCAAAAGTCCCAGCAAAAAAAAAAAAAAAAAAAAAAGTAGTAATTTTGATTAACGATTTTTATTACAGTAGAATAAGAAAAAATATACATTGTGAATGACAAGGAATTGGCTACAATCTATGAAAACTTACCAACTTGAGTAACACTACTTCTTTCCAACTATGTACAGATCACACTCTGGACTGCTCCAGAGAATTCTAAGTCTCGACACATTTGAGTTAATAGTTCTGAAAAACGAACAAAAATGAAAAAAGGAAAACTAAAAAAAGTCGGCCTCGAGTGGCTTCAGGGCCGTATAGCATCTCTACTTCTCACTCTCTTAAGTGTGATGCTGCATCTCTCCAAATAAACTAAGCTCAAGAACACCATAAAAATGGGACCCATTAAATCCTAAATCCCATTTTACCTTGTCTTTGGCTTATAGCCGTCCGATACTTTTACTACGAGTGTCCTTGTAGCATCGTCAGTGTTCTTGTACAGCTCATTACAAAGGATATGCTACCGTGCTGGCAATGTGTGACCGACCTTAGAATGGGATCGAAATTTTTTGTTTTCTTCTTCTTTGCAATTTCAAATTAAAATAAATTGGAATGATTCATTTCTGCAAACCACGATTGTGCTGTTTAGGACACAAGAGGTAATGAGAAATAAATAGAATTTTAGAATGAAGAAAATGGGAGGAAAGGGGAAACCCAGAGACAATTTACATTTATAGTGTTTCTGCACCAAAGTACAAAATTAGCGCTAGAGGTTCCCCAAATACCAGAAGTATATGTTCAAATACTGTGCTCTGTTGTTAATGTGAATGACTAACTATATACATAGATACAGTGGACGGAAGATCACCGTTTCCGTTGAATACAAGGAATTTCAAAGTATTGAAAGACAAAATATTAAGAGACGAAATAATTAATAAAAAAGAAAACAGAAATCAGCAGCTTGAACAGAGGCCATCAAGCTCTGCTAAACATTACAAAGAATTGCAAAACGGCATCTAAAGATCGGCTGAAATATAACTTTTCCGACGCTGGGAAAAGAGCCTACGACAGTGAGTTTCAGAAAATCCAGCTAGAGCTCCTTGGTGAGTAATCGGATAGCGTACGCCCTTTTGGATTGGGAGACTCGGGTTCAATACCTGACGGGAGCACATGTAGTTCGGATTCCATGTTAATCAGTAGGCTCATGTCTCATATCCCCTCGCTGCTGAAAGAGACGTTAAATTCATGGCCAACTAAACTCACAGAATCCAAATAGGTACGAACATTCAGCAAAGGCTTCGGGCGATGTATATTTAGTATCGTACATGCCACAAGAAAAAGCATAGCTTGTTGTTTAGTTGGTGCGAAAACAGAAATCAGGAAAGAAAAGATATGAAACAGTAAACTGATCTGAGGACGTGTACAAATTTGACCTAAAACTGAAGTAAGGCAGTTACAAATTTCTGTGGTAGCGGCACGCGTGAAACAGCCATGGGTCAAATAAACGTGCATTGCACACGAAGTACAAGGAGCGTCAGCGGAGCAATGAGCACAAACAGATGGGCGCGAGTAGGATGTACCATTTGAAGCCATTTGAAAGGAGCACAAATAGTAAAAGTGGGGCACATATATTAGCCCATAATTGCGATCAAATAATATAAGGATACCACTATGGGATCCGTAGAAGAATTTGATCGAAAGGTAAGAGTTGGTAAAAAGTCTGTGAAGTGTAGCACGTGGATGAACCACAGCGGTTTTAAGGGCCACACATAACTGAATAAAAACAACATCTCCACTAGTAAGTTAAAGATTCAACGTTTATATATGCCGTATAAAAATCGAGCATGAACAGGGTTTCAAGTTTCGGACTATGCGGACGAGTCTCAACCCTCCTCGCAAAGAAGAAAGATAACGAGCCGTGCGCGGGATGCGAAGAAAGGAGTCATGCCAAATATCACAGAGGAATAAGGATTTAATCTTTTAAGCGTACAATTTTGGTGAAGGGTAAACGTAGTCCCGGAATCGCAATTTGGTAACTATATAAATATTTTTAAATTTAATACGGTGAAGTAAGTGAAAGCGACGGAAACACTGTGAATACAACAACAGGTGAATCTGTGCCTGTACTGGGAACCGGATTCCCTCGTAGAAAGGAGTACGACTCGACGTGAAAGGGATACACCTGGAACTTCATAGAAGTGACTGTCGTAGCCTCAGGACCGATAGTTGATAAAAAAAAACTATTAAAACGTAAAGCTGACTTTTTCGTACATTGTAGTGTAGACCGGAAGAAAGAGCATAACCTACAGCACAAAAACACTCGAAATATACTCAGGATCCACTCCTGTGACTGTCACAAAATCAGCAAAGGCAAGACTCATAAACTGCAGCCATGATGGATACCACCATTCAACTTAATAATTGGGACAGGTCTCCGTTCATCTGAGATCTTAAATGTGCTGTAGAATATACATTAGTAATGACTTAGGGAAAGGTCAAAAGGTATACTTCTAGACACTGTTGAAGGAAATCGTGTTCTAATCTGTCATACACGGTCCCCATTCACTGCTAGTGCTTCCTCTTATACGTTCCGAAATTGACAATAAGAAAACACATCTCGCAAAGATATAAGTGAGTACATAATGTTTTCGTCTCATTAAGTGCCACCGGAGCCGAACTAATATAGTGGCGGATAAAAGTCGTACTCATTAAGTAAGAACTTTGCTGAATACTTGTTCGATAATAGTCCTGAATGACGCACGAGGCACTTAAATTGGAGGAAAGATTAAAATTGCCGTATTGCGAGAATAAAGTTCTCGCGATAAAAGGACATAAGGTAAGTACTGAATTGACACCAAGATTGAGGATCAAACAGTCTTCGCCGAGAGAGCTACAGCATTTTCGGATATCTAAGGACTACGAAGATTTCAGAGCAGTAATAGGTTTCATTAACAAATGACAATCATGCTCTTTGAGATGATGAGATAAAGTGGATAGAAAGTCTGGTGAAAGTGTATAATCCCTAGGAAGATTCTCTGAAACTTTGGTGAGTATAGCGTAAATACCCGCAAAATTTGTGAAGAGTCAGAAGTGATCGTGCTATGTTCAATTACATGTGATTGAACGAAAGTAAAGTGTCTTTGTCGGAAAAGCTGATCAACATTGTAAGTAGTGTCTGTTTCTTCTGGGAAACAATGCTAAAATTCGTCCGACAAACATACACGAAGAGAAATTTGAGTATATATCTGTTTCAGCCGGTGTTTGATATAGCTAATACCAGCGAGGTTAGCAATTGAAAGAGGAGCGACCTAAAAATTACAGAGTGCGCGGTACAGGAATTCGTATATTTGGCGATCATCTCCACGCGAGTCACGTCCACATGATTTTAAAAGCTCTGACTTTAAGGTTTACAATAAAGATTAGAACAGAAACCCAAAGTAGAACAATAACGCTGCATATTACAACAATAGAAAAAAAACGAATCGAGAACTTCGTCACTATCTCATCGCGGGACATTATTTCGTTATTAATCTTCTAATACGTAGGCCATGAGAATTCGGTAAAATAAAATACATTTTGAAAGACACTTTGATTCCGACAGGATTGGAAAAAGGTGACCCAGAGCAATGTCGAGAACAATCGCAAAGCAAACATTATATGCAACTTAATCTCCATGACATATATGCGACTTAACACTCATTAACAAATGTGATATTGTAAGACAATGTTTTACATGTAAATTTCAAATTTGTAATAACTTGACATACAGCTGTTTGTAACTATTAACCTTTTATTGGGTTCGCAATATTGTTAATTTATGATATCACATAGTATGCCAAATAGTTTACCCTTAGCGGTACAAAGTATCAGTATTTTTCGTCTATTAATTTAAAAGTTATAATTCAGTACCAAGGTAAATAGTCGACCCTATTATATGAGAGGATCGAAGGAAAGCAAAGCTGTATTACATTTTCTAACTGCCGAGTGAACTAGAAAAGAAACATGATATTCCTATGTACCACAATGTATTGACATGTTCAAATAAGCTCCTCCGGCCATCTGCAAGTAGATTTACGAAAACTACGTACATACCCTTCCGTGGTTCGATCTCGACTCATTACACCTAGTATCTCAATTCCACTGGAAGTGGTGCTTACAAGTGTCTTAGTCTGAGACACTCGTTCATTCTGTACATATAAAGTAGGCCTAAGTGACCTTACATTTAGTAGGTATACACCGTCAAGTACATTTAGTAGATATACACCGATTTTATTATGTATTTGTTACCATCATATTTGTTCAATATTGTTTATGTACATTCATTTAAAACTTCTATAACCCATTAAACATAGCTAATTCTTTAATTATCGTAAGGACTCAAATTGACATTCTGCAGGTTCAAAAATTTCCAACAATTTCATAACACTATGTACGACACACAGTACGACCCAAAATTAAGTAGCTGGGCCGTAATTTTTCTTGCAAATTTTGTTCTGTATTACACAATTTAAGAATAGATCCATTGACGTTAAATTAAGTGAAAGATGTGGTTATCAGAAGCCCCCGCTACTTTTGTACTAACGCTATGGAAAGGTTAGAATAGAGTAGCTTCGAAGTAATAAAGCATAATTTGGAGGTGTTTCATCTTGGTTAAAGAACTTTTCGGAGAAGTTAGCACTGATTAATAAGCTGGGACTTCCGCGCCACGAATATTTACTAGATAATTCGCTCCTAAATCTATATTTCTAGGACAGAGAATTAGTCCAATAATATATTTGCTGAAAAATGGACACAACCCGGTGACACCAGGCTGATTCAGTTTGAAAATGATGCTGGCATACTGACTGTTACCAGTCTAGTACACCGAGTTATAATGTTCACGAGACCTGCCAATTTCAAACATTCTTCTAACCATGTAAGCTAATCCAAAATATCTGGTTCAGACCCAATTTGGATAAGGCAATAAAATTCAAAATTGACATAGGAGGAATTAATTAATACTATTTCTAGAAAACAAATAAAGCATAATGAATATTCGTTTGGAATAATTGTGATTGCCTTTAAATCTAGTTAGTTTTTAGGTAGTGCTTGTTATGCATGTTTGTTTCTTTTATAAGAAAAAATGAGAAAATATGACTCACGTAATAACCAACGGTAAAACACAAATAACTCTAGAACTTAATTATTGAAGTTTTCTTTCATAGTAATTAGAGTACTTAGGCGAAACGGAATATATACCTGAAATGTAACGCGAGTTCCTAACCATATCAGACCGACGCAAAGTGGTGCTCTTGTTTTTGACCTTTTCGAATTTTGTGTGTTGTGTTTGTGCTCGTGCTCTGATGTCGTCATGTTTCTTTGGTGCTGTGACTTTCTCAAGTTAAGAGTTGCAATGAAACATGAACTGAAGTGTAGTGAAGAATCTTACCATTGCATTGCTGCAGCTTGCATGCCAAGAAGATCCCTATATTCTTTCTTAGTTACTGCTAAAGTGACAGAGGAGCTACAAGTAACTGTGTAACAAAATATGAATAAAAAAATCAAAAACAGAGAAAAACAGCACCTAATTATCTTCTTGTCTTCTCTTGCTTTGTGGTGATATTCACATAAACCCTACTCCACCTGGTCGAGATTCCACAAGTGGTTTTAATATATACCAGAATGTTCGTAGTATTAAAAACAAACTACTCTAATGCTCCATCAACCAAGGCGAGATAATGGAACTGGATTGCCCTGCAGTGACAGAAACGTGGCTCAATGGACCAGTAAACGACAGTTAACTTCTCAAATAATTTTTCCATCTTTCTTAAAGACTACATAACTCGTCTAGGTGGGGTAATGATTTGTAACAATAATAAATGGAAGAGCAAGAGAAGATTGGTTCTTGAACGGAATTGTGAACTATTTTGGTTGAAGTCTTCATTCCAAACGTTAATATGCTTTTATTGGATGATTCTATAAATCGCACAAGAACACTCCCCAACACATCCTAGAAGTCTGCTATGACTCACTGTTGCAATTGCTGTCATACGGTGACGCCATTCTACTGGGTGATTTCAATCTTTCCACCTCGTGGCACGACAGGAAGCAAGGCATCGCTAAAGAAAGAAATGACAATTATCGCATGGACAATTCAATTCATGAACTGGGAGTGGGTCAACATAATATGCATAATACCCACAATCGCAATGTGGATTACTTTCTCTCAAACTTAGAATCCCGTTGTATTGATCAATGCAGAAATTTCTTTTCCTTCTATCACGATTCCTTGGGTGTTTCATTCGATTTCCTCTCCTTTACTAATACAAACCAGCAATTTAAAAGTAGGTCACAACTTCTTTGAATCTACTTGGGAAAACATCTGTGTGGCTACTGAACTGAGACAGGATCTATCGACGAGGAACTGGACCTATTTACTTCTACTGTCCACTCAACTATAAAGTATTTTGTTCCTGTAAAATCATCAGAATTGAAAAAGTTTCCGGACTGGTATGACAATGAATTGCGTGGTCATCTTATAAACGAAAATCTAACCTGGAATCTATGGAAGACACATCCGGGCGACTACATATTCAAACAATTGTCTAGAAGTAGAAGCTTTACCAAGAAGGTACAGGGACATAGGAAATTTGAATACATGGACTTAATTAGTGATTTTACTGTTAGCAAACCCTAAACTATCTTGGTTTGCAATTAAATCTCGATCAAAATCTCTCGGCATAACAGCAACAGTTCAAGACGAGAATATTTAAACTAGTGACGGTCAAAAACCCGACCCGTTTAACAAATACTTCTATAAAACGTTTATTGTCCTTCCCCCTACCACAAATATTTCCCCTCTCTTCTCCATCTCTACTAACACCTTATCGGACTTCTCTACCATCCCGGGTGAGGTTCTGATTCTCCTGCAGTCGCTTTCTCCACATATGTCACTTGAATCTGACATCATTAACTCACTCTTTCTTAACAAAATTGCTTCAGCTATTTAAGTTCCTTTATGCATCGTATTCAATTGGTGCTTAAGAGAATGATACAATCATATCAGCTGGAAACTAGCTCAAGTGATCCCTACAAATAAATAAGAGATGCTTAAAGATCATGTATTCTCCTATAGGCCAATAACAATTCTATCTGTAACATCTATTATCTGCGAAAAATAATCAAAGACAGGCTACTTAAAATTCACGTCACCTTACATTCACACTTCTCAGCATGGCTTTCTACCTAAAAGCTCAAGTCTCAGAAACATATGTACTCTTCTTTCCTGTTCAGTTAAATGTATGAATAACAATACTCAACTAGATGTCATCTATTTTGATCTCTCCAATGCATTTGATTCTGTCAGTCACATTCTTCCTCTCCACAAGGTTTCCAATAGGTGTAATGTACATGGTAAATATCTCACTGTAATTACCATCTAGCTGAAGAACAGTATACAGAAAGTTGTTCTGTCAGGGATGACTTCTAACCCCCTAACATGTGATCTTCGGGATTCCTCATGGAAGCGTACTAGGGCCCCTGCTAGTTGTCCTGTACATGGACTACCTTTACTCAGGTTATCAGCTAATCCTAATGGCCACTTAAATGTTGCTGACGATTGTAAACTATATAGAGAAATATTGTGTTTCAATAACAAGATTGTCCTACAGGAACATATAATTTATCGTGGAGACTGATGTGAAATGTGACAATTGAAACTTAACAGCAAGAAATGTGACAGTGTTAAAATTACTCTGAAGAAGTCTTTTGTTCCCCCCAAATACCATATTAAAGATTCCTCTGATTCATTCTGCTAGTCATAATGATCGCGGTGTTATCTTTGATTCCAAACTCCAATTTGCTGACTACATCTCCTGAATAGTTAAGAAATCATTGCGTATACTTTGGCTTATTTTGCGATTCACTGAACTACGCACTGTGGCATCATTAGCAACTATAAAAAACTAATAGCATTCAAGATCGAATACAGTTCTCCCATATGTGTCATGGCCGATCCTATATACATCTACATAGACTTGAGTTCTCAATTTCTTTATTGCAATAGTACGCTTCCGTGTTTCTGCAATTGGATGTTACAAAAGGAGAAATGTTTACTATATATTAATTGCCAGCGGCCGGGAGTACGCAGAAATAACTCGGATCTGAAATTTCTTCATAAGAAACTTAATGGGAACATACGATCAACCCTACTTCAACAACTACTTTTGCGAGACCTTCCCGCAAAACCCAGAATACTCACCTATTCTATTAGTACGCCCTAGGCTGACAATTATACAAAGGTCGGTTTTTCACAGAATACCGAAGGGCTATAATTATGTAAATAATGGGGTTGACATTTTTTCAAGATACCTGATGTTCGATAGAGCAATAAAACTCATGTTGGACAAATAATATTACTTTTGCACTCTGTTGACACTATTAATGTTATTGGTATTGTTATTTATTTTACGTTATTTTTCTCTTTTTCCCTGCTCGTTAACTTTTTTGTGTAAAACGGCAACATTATGTTGCATCTGGGAGTCCTTTCAACATATAAATAAATAAATAGTACTAACAGTTAAAATCAAATTTGTCAATAGATTCAAATTAAAAAAGCAATGTTTAAACGGCGTTTAAGCTCCTTCATTACTATATGATTAAAGCATGCGTCTTTGACGCGGAGAAAAGCGGGATCGATTCTCGTTGAAGCTCTTGTGGGTTGAATCTCACGCTAAGCAAGATACCATGTATTATATATCCTCGCTGATGACTGCGAGTCTAAACTGGAATCTATTTATTTTAATGATTACAAAATTTACTGTTACTAGTGTTATCTTAATATTTTCAATTTTGAATGTCTCCTTTTATAAAATTATGGGTTGTATGGAAATTCTACTTATTACAACAGACAATTGTGTATTAACATTGTGTGATTTTGCAGAAAATTCGAGGGTTATGATCTAGTATTTGGACTTATAAGCAGAAAGGAAGTGGCTAGTATTAGAAAAGCAACGGATAATAACACAGCGCTACAAGATGTGGAGGAAAATGTTACGAAAAGTAATTGGGGAGTAAAAAAGCCTCATGTAAAGCATAAACCAGTATTAAAGACAATTCAAGATATAATTGTATATAGAGAACCTGAAGTTAAATATGGTCATTATAGACACGACATTGTGCTGATTCGACTTGATAGTCCAGTTGACTTTACATCAACAGGATTATTACCCATCTGTTTACCACCGCCAAGTATGTAAATTTTCACTTTTATAGGAGTACACAATAGAATGTTAAGTAATAAGTTATACTAGCTATATATCTACAGGCGTAATACATTAAATTGGTATACTACCAAAAAAGAAGTTAGTCAGATTTTTAAGTAAGTTGTAGCGTATACATATGTGTTACATTGTCTTGTGTTTTTTGAATATTAGATATCTTCGTGACCACATAAAAAAGTAATTCAATATTTTTATTACATTTCTCCGTCAAGTATAACGGGAAGTGTCAATACTGAGAGATGTTCACTTTCGGCAAATATATTGGTATATCTCTGCCTCATCCTTCTGCCACAGTGGCAATATCAACATCATTTAGAAACATGACACCACGTGACATTTTTTCCTATCGAGCCTCCCATTCCCTTCTATCGTCTTCACGCAATCCGATCCTACACTTTCTCAATCTTGACCACACAATAAATCTTTAACCACTGTTATGTTATGCTCTCAAATTCTTGATCACTGACTTCACGTTTTATTGAGGTCGACTAAGCGTGATTTTAAAACTTATTAATATCGAACTTATAAATTCACTTTTTTAAAACTAAATTCTGTATCCAGTAGAGGATAATGAACAAGAATAATACATACTCACATGAAACATAGCTGTGTTGGTAAACTCTGGTCTTCATAGTGAAGTACGAGCAAACATTAAAAACCAACTGAAAATAGAGGCTTAAAATCGTTACTAGATTTAAAATTAAATATTCTGGAGTTACTCATTACTAAAACGTAGGGCAAGGTTAGGTAATATATAAATATTTCTGTGCATTTTCTAACAACTTATATATTATTGCTGGCGCGGATGATTCCTCATTGGATCTAAGATGATATGAGTTTGGTGTAAATCAGATATGCAAATAAGCATTAAAATGTTACTAGCCCAAGAAAAAGGTACTAGCCCACATCCCACAATAGAAATCATTTACTTACCTTCGGTATGGTATTAAATTGCATTCATTGTATTGTACTTACGTTCGGTATTGTATTGTACTTATATTCGGTATTGTATTCATCACCCGTACCGATGACCCATTCGCCCCTGTCGAGTGGGCGAGTGGTTATTTGCATCCATGGTGTAAATAATAACGTTTGTTTTATTTACGTGTTTACCCTTTTCCTATCACATTCATATTACACAAATTATTTTACAAGCATTTACTTTCATTATTCATCTATTACCTTTAACTTTCAAGAAATAATCGAAGGACGTAAAACTTTAAGGTTTCATTTCATTTTTGTATAAAAGTCAATGCGTGATTTAATATAGATAAAATTTCTTTATTTATCCATACTATTTCTGGGCGTTAACAGTAACTACAGCTTTACATCTGTCGTCTATGAGGGATGACGTCTCTTGGCGAGCACACTATTTAGGGAACAAAGGAAGAAAGTGACTTCGTATGTACTTATTATTTACTTGTATGTTTGGAACCATCTTGGTATTTGACTAATGTGAATGAGAAAAATGCAGAACTTCACTGAAAATGGATGCCTAAAAAATCTGCTACCGCACATCAACTGTGTACGTGTATCCCAACTGAAAATTGAACCCGCGGTCTGTAATGTATAAAGATATCAAAGTAGGTGCTTAAACCAGAAACAGAATTCTACTCAAAGTTACTTCTTAATTGTAGTGTCCGTTAGTCTTGTTCGAACATACTAGTGGAAGAAATAAAATAAAAAATATTTTCTTGTTTCAAAAGAATAAAAGAAGTAGTGTATTTTAAATAGAGAATTGAGTTTCATTTCTCCGTTTCGTGTTGAGTAGTTCGTTTAAGTAACTTAACATTTTCAAGTGAAAAACAGAATCATAAAAACGTAATTACAAGAGAGGATCACAAAATGGCTCCGCTGAGATCTGAACGAGACAATTCTGTTTGCATTAGATATGTTATAACTAGACGAATCCCAAAGTTATACGTGTCTCCGGGCGGGATATCGTGAGTTACAACGTATTTTGTAATGTAAAAGCTACAAAGCTGGCAGAATAGTTTTCACCGGGTCATTTGTTCGGAAATGGTTGGGTAAATGGCAAACACGCATCCCATCATTTTCAAGGCCACACTTGTTGGGATATAAAAGTTTGCTTGAGGGTCCCCGCACTGTCCCAGACGGGGTGCAACTTAACAGTTTCAAATGACAGTTAAGTAGCACATTGCTCATAGTTAATGTAAAATAAAAGAAAATGGAGAAAGTCTCGACTCTCTACGGCAATCTTGTGCAAAATGGCGGCGGGTCAAAATGCAATCAAAACTTAATTACCAACACTATAAATCGGAAATGGAGAGACACGTGAAAACAGGAAAGGACGTTTGGCCTCATTTCCAAAGTATAGCAATTTAAGTTTAAATTATTGTCCCAGAGCCCCACGGGGTCCCAGGTGGGTTCCAACTTAAAAGTTATTAATGGAAAGGGAGGTTATGTAGCACAGCATTTGAAAGCTGTTGTTAAACGAAAGAAGATGGAGCAAGTCTCGACTCTCTATGATAATTCTGTGCAAAATGATGACAGGTCAAAGTGCAAACCCAAACTTAATAGCCGCTTAAAACCTGTGTCATTCATAACAGTACAAAACTAAAAAAATTATTGTTCTTTAATTTCCCTAGGAACACCAAGATATTTTTGGGTTACATGGCATACAAACGGTGGATCCTCTGACGCCCACAGCATAAAGTTAATTATTTCTCAAAGAAAATAATCTATTATGTCTCATATGAACTTGAGATGTATCAGATATCATATATTTTAATTCTCTATTACTACTAGGTTTCTAAGCACAGTTTTGCCAACTATATGTGTGTAATTGTTTAGGTTACCATTTTTTATGTATGTCAGTAACTATGATCTATATATTTTGTTTTTCTTAAAAACTATCAAACAGATCAATAGCGACTTAGTATAGTGTAGTATGTGTATATAAGCGGCATCTAAAAACATTTTGGTGGTGGGGCAGTAAAGTAGGGTAGAATGGGGAAGAGTGGGGTATACTTCAGTATTCGAATGAATTCAGGATTAATCATTTATGACTCCATCGCGGTTATCTTTGAAATGAAGAAATGCTTTCAAATTTTGTTTCCGCGAAAAGATAGGTAGTGTGAGAGTCGTTTAGTGGAAACTATAACGGATGTCACCAGAGAAGAAGTGTTGCCAACCCAACTTAAGTTACAATTTTTCTAGTAGCAGAACGCAGGTTTTCGACATATTAAATTAACATGTAAAACATAAGCAAGCAAGCTATGACTTATCTGTCAGTTTTGTAAAGTAACATCGCTAGAATATCATGAATATTACAAGGGATTCAATGAAAGAAACGTACCACTGCTTCCATTTGTTCAATTTGCATTATCAAATAAAATGTTCAAATCACTGTCTTTTGTATCAAAATATAACAGGGTTATTTTCACCTTGCTGTATTCGAGCTCACAACCTTTTATGTCAGATTCAATTAAAAGTTCTTTAAATTTTTCTCAATTGATTTTTGACGAAGAGCACGATTTACCATTGTTCCAATGCTGCTGTAGATTCCCACATACAATCACAGTCAAAGGATAACGAAATGACAATTTGCTATGAAATATGCGACTTCAGTCAGTGTTTGTAGTTTCTGCGATTAAAAAAATTGATAACACTAGAGGTGCAGCAGCATAGTTCTTTCGAATGATAACTTGATTTTCTGTTTATATATATATATATATATATATATATATATATATATATATATATATATATATATATATATATATATATATATGTGTGTGTGTGTGTGTGTGTGTGTGTGTCTGTGATTATAATGTAAAGTGAAAATTTAGATGTTAGCAGGTTTGAAGGAATAAACTAATAGAAAATAAAATATTTTGGAGAAAAAATCAGAAAAAAATGTATATAATAAATTTTAATAACGTGCAGTTGACAATACTGCGCCACAATAATATCTCAGAGTGCCCCTATTATTTAAATACCAAATTGGTTTCAAACGAAAATGAAACAAATAGCCAAAACACTGGAATATAACAGTTAGCGTTTGCGGTGAATAGCCCCTTATTACTATGAAAAGGGGGCCTCTGAGGCCCACAACACTTTTTTTATTTATAAATAAAAAGAAACAAACAATAAAAACTAAACAAGTACATTTTTCTAAAAGATTTTTGATGCAATTAGAAATGTTACAAAATGTAAAAACAATAATTTGTGGGCATGGGAGCCCTTGCCCCTTGAGACTAAGAACAATTGGATTTCAATTTACTTCAACTATTATTTCATTCCGTAACAACACCTATATATATTGTTCGTAACGCACCTTCGTCATGGTTCACTCGACATCGTTTACGTGAATATAACGAGTATGCGATCAACACACAACTGTAACTTCCTGTTCATACTGCCAAAGAAAACTTGAACATCTTCGGATATTTTTCTAATTTTATCACACGTAGTTGATACATAAAAGACTTGCTCCACCAGAGTAGTAATTGCCCCATCTGACCGCACTCTCGATTATCCAATTTGGCGCCACCATGGACCATAGTGAATGAATGAGGGATGCTTTGGCCCGGGATTGCGTCACCTATTGAAATTTTGCTTATGCTTATTCAGGGGCCATGCACGCTGGTGCGAATGAGTCAGGGGTACCTTGGCCCTGCTATGATGTCATTGATTGGAAGTTTTGGATCAGATGTTATGATGATTCTTTAACCCTTTGGAGATCTTATGGTACATTTTGTACCATACGCGTTTTACATGGTACATTGCGTTATTTCTCCTCTATTTGAGCTTTTTCGTCCGGTTTTTTTTTTTTCAAGTCCAGAGACATTGTAGAAGGCATTACGTATGGTTTCAGACCGTCCTGCGTCCAGACATGGGAGGTGATGACGTCATAATCTTAAAATGTATTTTTTCCCTTTTTAAGCCTATGTTCATTTTTTTTGGCGGGCTTATTTTTGAACGTAGAAGATTGAAATTTTGCACATACATTCAGACCACCGAGTAGTATATACCAGATTTTTTGTTACGATGTCAGTGCTAACACAAAGGGGGAACCAGAGGGGAAAAGGGTTAAAAAAGGGATATTTTTACCCCAAAAATCCCGTTTGTCGTAATTTTCCCGCCTCAACTACATGATAGGACCAAGCGAGTCATACCGTCTGAAAGGCCGTTCCATTCTGAAGAGAATGACGGTCGAATTATTATTCTAGGGCAATTAGGGATGTCTCAGGGATTTTTGGAAAAATATACTTCTATATAGGGAAAAATGGGGCATTGTCGGTATATATATTTTTTGGCGGGCTTATTTTTGAACGTAGAAGATTGCAATTTTGCGCAAACATTCAGTTCACCAAGTAGTATTTAACAGATTTTTTGTTCCGATGTCAGTGTTAAAACAGGGGGGGAACCAGAGGGGCAAAGGGTTAAAAAATGGATATTTTAACCCCCAAAATCCCGTTTTTCGTCATTTTCCCGCCTCACATACACGATAGGACCACGTGAAGGCCGTTCCATTATGAAGAGAACGACAGTCGAATTATTATTCTAGGGTAATTAGGGCCGTCTCAGTGAATTTTTATCCAAATATACCTCTGTATAGGGTAAAAGTGGGGCATGGTACGGAAATTTTTTCTGGCGGGCCTATTTGTTCACGTAGAAGATTGAAATTTTGCACAAACATTCAGTCCACCGAGTAGTATTTACCAGAAGTTTTTTTCGATTTCTGCGTAAAAACAGGGGGGTCCAGAGGGGCAAACGTTGAGGAAAGGGAAATTTTGCCCCAAAAATCCCTTTTTCTAGAAATTTCCCGCCTTAGATACATGATGGAGACATGTGAATGGTACCGCCTGAAAGACAGTTCTATTCTGAAGAGAATGATTGGCGGATTATAGTCCTAGGGTAATTAGGGATGTGTCAGGATTTTTTTCCCCTGAGATCATAGTATTTTATGGTGATTTGGGGCATTGTGGGAATTTTTGATAAAAATTCTCTCGCCCTTACTATTCAAGATAGAAACTTGAAATTTGGCAAACACATTCAGGATACCCAGTACTATTTATCAGATTTTCTTTAGATGGCTACGATCAAACCAGGGGGGGTCCAGGAGGGGCCAAAGTTCGAGAAAAAAATTTTTCCCTCCGAAATTTTCACTTTGACAATTTTTTCCCGCTTCTGGTATATGGTATGAGCATGCAGGTGGTACCATTTGAAAGCCAGCTCTATCCTGAAGAGATTGAGGTATGAACCATGATCCTAGGATAAATAGTGACGATGCAGTAGCTGCTTGACTGAAAGTCTCAAAAATAGCCCAAAAAGCCAATATCTCCGAAGGGATAAAATTACTAAAAATATGGTCTTGATGATTCATTACGTTATGAAATAGTACAGGTTTACGAATGCTTTTTATTTTTCATTCCCTTTTATGGCATAAAATTTGGAGATTGTTATATCTTTGATGAGATGGACTAATACTGGTGCAAATGAAATCTTTAGTTTACGTCCCACGACTATGCCGTTTAGGCTAAAGGAGACGGTGACGATGAGAAATGAATGATAGTGTGGGAGAAAATTGGAGTATCCTGAGCATAATTTTGCCCACAATAAAACTATTTTCGCGGGGTTTGAACCAGAGACCACATACAGTAGAGGTGAACGCCCTACCACTGAGCCACCTCACCTCTACAGGTATTAATGAATTAGAGGTATTTGGTTCGAGCTAATATGTTCGTTTGACGTCGCTGAACTGGGATTTTTAGCTTGGAGGTTATGATGACTTTTTCGTTCCCTTTTATAGGTATAAAATTACCAAAACAAGGTTTGATCTTTTTCTTGATGACCTATTACATTATGAATTAGTAGATTCAGTAATAGTATAAATTAGTATTAGTATTAATATGAAACTCGAAAACTTTGGAGTTCCTACGTGGCTAACCGGTTAGCGTATGTGCCTTTAACGTGAAAGACCAGGGTTCGATTTCCGGAAGGAGCTCATGCGGTTTGGATTTCATGTTAATTAGTAGGTTTTATCCTCGCTGCTGAACGGGACGTTAAACTCAAAATCAACTTAACTTTGGGAGGAATACTTGATTTTCGATTAAGGTATAGTTTTCATTCACGGGACTTATGGGACTCGAACCACGATATTCAATTGTCAAAAAGTGTGTCCAGGAAAGCATACATTTACTGAGACGTACAAAAGAGGTGGAGGGGCGATCCCGGACCTGGTTACAACAATAATTTATATTGTATTCGTTTGTGGGTTAAATAAAACTATTGGAAAGATTTAAAAAGTTTCATCGTGTATTGACTTCTAATCATATGTTGAAAAGGAAACGTCAGCTATACCGTGTTACCTATGCTTACGTATTCGTTGTTACAGTATCGTTGGCGTTGTTTGTTCGAACAAATACAGTGTTTAATTGTCAAATAGTGTGTAATGGTATACTTTCAAAGGATATATTTATTCTTTGAGAAGGATAAAAGGGATGGGATGATGTGATTTTGAACCTCGTTAGTACCTCTCGTTTTCGTTTCTGAATTAAAATAAATGACGTCACATTTACATTTCGCTTAAATCTGATTGGTTCATTGTAATAACGATTAATATACTTATGTAACGAGATAACATTGAGGAGTTATTTCTTATGACAAAACAAGAACATATATGTGTAATGGTTTACTTTGAAAGGATATATTCATTCCTAGAGAAGGTAAAAGAGGGAAGTGATGAGCTCACTTCGAACCTAGTTACTACCTTCCGTTTCCGCTCGTGGATAAATAATAATGACGTTACATTTACTCTTTGCTTAAATCTGATTAGGTCATTGTAATAACTCTTACAAAACATTGTTATTGGTTTGAACGATTTAAACGTTCAGCGTTTGTGTTTAGTTTAATTAGTAAGGGCTTAGCTGATGGAAAACTGTTCCGACAGTACTTGTTATATGCTTGTTATATGTTGTTTAGGTTCATGATTAAAATGTTCTCAATATTGTGTAATATTTCTAAGCTTGATTGGTTCTTTATTACAGTATATGGATGCGTATAGGCTTTTATAGAGCAAGGGTACATGGACCAACGTGATTGGTACCAACTTTTTGTGGGTTAATTTGGCAGGACCAAAGTCATGGTCTCCAGAACTAATGTTAGAATTTGATCACCTAAAATTGCTAAAGATATAATTTGGGAAGGTTTCTAGCCTCATGTATTCTCTTTATTACGTTATAGCCATGCACGGTCTATATTTAGTCTCCGAAGGTCATGAGTTTGATTCTCGATGAGAGTTTATATGACTTTGATATTAACTTAAATTATTGTGCTGTTTAGGATTTATGCTCTACATAGACGTTGTCTGAGCTCTTCAAAGTAGAGTTTGCTGTTACTTTATTTACATATAATGAGGATATGTGTACCTAAATGCACTCCTCTTAAGCTTTTTGATGAGAGAACCACGATACTTTAAGGTCACCTTCTTTGGTCCTGGTGTTAGTTCGTGTAATTTATATCTTAAATAAAATTGACTGTTTAGTTTAAATCATCATTTCAAAAATATTTTATTATGTGCCAAATATTTTCAGTGAATGCAAAGAGGGAATCGTTTCGCGGTTAACTGCCAAACGTTATCCGGTTTTTAACTATTCGATTAGAATTATCGGTTTTTAACTATTCGATTAACAAATAAACGTTTTTTAACTATTCGATTAAATTTTGAGTCGACTAATTTCCAGTTATTACAAAAGCTCAAGTGAAAATTTGAAACTAAATTTTTTCGAGCTCAAATTTTTCAAATCAAAAATATTCAAACTGAAATTTTCGAATTAAAATTATCAATCTAAACTTTTCGAACAAAAAAGTTGAAATCAATATTTTCGAATTCAAATTTTCAAACAAAAGAAATCAAACTGAAATTTTCCAATTATAAACACCGAAAAAAAATTTTGAACAAAGACTTGAAATAAAACTTTTCGAATTCAACTTTTCAAACCAAACAATTTCACACTGAAATATTTTGAACTAGAGATTCTAAACTAAAATTTTCGAATCATAACATTTCAAACCAATTTTTAGAACTAGAAAGTTGAAACTAAAATTTTCGAACAAAAAAATTGAAATAAAACTTTTCGAATTCAATTTTCTTCAAACCACACAATTTCACACTGAAATTTTTGAACTAGAAATTTTAAATTAAAATTTTCGAAAAATGAAATTAAATTTTCGAACCAAAACACTTCAGTCCAAATTTTTGAACTAGAAAATTGAAACTAAAATTTTCGAATTCAAATTTTTGAAACCAAACTGTTTCATTGAAGTTTTTGAACTAGAAATTTTAAGCTAAAATTTTTCGAAAAATGGAATCAAAGTTTTTGAACCAAAACATTTCAATCCAAATTTTAGAACTAGAAATTGGAAACTAAAATTTTCGAATTAAAAGTTTCAACCTGTTTTCGAACTAAAAATTTTTTATAACGAAATTTTCAAATGAAATTTTTGAACCTAAGATTTCAAACCAAAATTGTCGAACTGAAAGTTAACGTTTCGAACAAAAGAAATAATTCGAAATTTTCAAACAAACTTCTTGAAAATATTTAACCATAGCCGTTTACTGATTTTAAAATTTTAATTGTCTTGAAGAAATATTTGGGACTAAGTTTTGAGAGATGAACCGTTTGGTAAGCCATAGCCAGACCGAGACATTCATATTGCTTGAAATGAAGCCTTATCAAGCTTTATTTCATCAGATAGTACTAACTTACTATCCGTTTTAGTGCATTTTTGTTTAAGGTCAACGGCCAGCCATAATCGGACTTTTTTTTTTCGTATCATCACGAAAGCACGCAAAGCTTCTTAAAACGGTTACAGGCGTTACGCTACGACAAACCCGAATCCCTACCACAGAACAAACATAAATGCATATTTCAGGACCTTGAATCGAACATGGGACCATTTTAAGAGAAGGTATCTTACTACAGCGATTCCCATCTGATGAGATCAGTCGTCCCATCCAATCTCTTGAAACAATATTATACTGTAAACTGTTCGACTTTCAATTTAAAGAAATCTTGATTTTGCATTTGAAATCACTCAGTTTCGTCATAGGTAAAGGATGCATCATTTGCAGTTTTGTTTTGCGACATAATTCAAAGCTCAGTTTGGTTCGTGTTCTGTAATAGAATTTCTTGAAAACGTGTTCTCAATAGCTAGTGATGAATAATGTAGATGTTCTCAGTTTGCTTTCTTCCCTCAGATACGATACCAGTGTTTTGCCGTTCGCGATAAGTGTCTACTATTAAGGATCGCTGTTTCACAACAGTGCGTAAACTTCATTCGTCACTCTACCCATGAAACGTTATCGTTGTGAAGGAAGTACAGCTGATGCTGACACTTGCAGAAATCAACTTAACCGACCTTGCCACAGGAAATCTCATTTGTTTTCATTACGAAATCCAACCATTCAACCTATTTTGAGTTGTACTTTGTTATTACAGGAGAGAGAGAGAGAGAGAGAGAAGGAGAGAGAGAGAGAGAGGGAGCGGTAGATCATTAATGTCAGCATGAAAGAATTTGTACATCTTAGCATTTTGTTTTGTTTTATTATAAGGGGTACCAAGCGTGATTGATTTTAAGGTTTCTTGATCTCATCAGATGGGAATCGTTGTGGTAAGATACCTTCTCTTAAAATGGTCCCAGGTTCAATTCAAGGTCTAGAAATATGCGTTTGTGTTTGTTCTGTGGTAGGGATTCGGGTTTGTCGTAGGGTAACGCCTGTAACCGTTCTAAGAAGCTTTGCGTGCTTTCATGATGATACGAAAAAAAAGTCCGATTATGGCTGGCCGTTGATCTGAAACAAAAATGCACTAAAACGGATCGTAAGTTAGTGCTGTCTGATGAAATAAAGCTTGATTAAACTTCATTTCAAACAATATCAATGTCTCGGTCTGGCTATGGCTTACCAAACGGTTCATCTCTCAAAACTTAGTCCCAAATATTTCTTCAAGACAATTAAAATTTTAAAATCAGTAAACGGCTATGGTTAAATATTTTCAAGAAGTTTGTTTGAAAATTTCGAATTATTTCTTTTGTTCGAAACGTTAAATTTCAGTTCGACAGTTTTGGTTTGAAATTTTAGGTCTAAAAATTTCATTTGAAAATTTCGTTATAAAAAAATTTTAGTTCGAGAACAGGTTGAAACTTTAATTCAAAATTTTAGTTTCCAATTTCTAGTTCTAAAATTTGGATTGAAATGTTTTGGTTCGAAAATTTTGATTCAATTTTTCGAGAAATTTTAGCTTAAAATTTCTAGCTCAAAAACTTCAGTGTGAAACTGTTTGGTTTCAAAAATTTGAATTCGAAAATTTTAGTTTCAACTTTCTAGTTCCAAAATTTGGACTGAAGTGTTTTGGTTCAAAAATTTAATTTCGTTTATCGAAAATTTTAATTTAAAATTTCTAGTTCAAAAATTTCAGTGTGAAATTGTGTGGTTTGAAGAAAATTGAATTCGAAAAGTTTTATTTCAATTTTTTTGTTCGAAAATTTTAGTTTCAACTTTCTAGTTCTAAAAATTGGTTTGAAATGTTGTCATTCGAAAATCTTTTAGTTTAGAATTTCTAGTTCAAAATATTTCAGTGTGAAATGGTTTGGTTTGAAAAGTTGAATTCGAAAAGTTTTATTTCAAATTTTTGTTCGAAATTTTTTTTCGGTGTTTATAATTGAAAAATTTCAGTTTGATTTCTTTTGTTTGAAAATTTGAATTCGAAAATATTGATTTCAACTTTTTTGTTCGAAAAGTTTAGTTTGATGTTTTTAATTCGAAAATTTCAGTTTGAATATTTTTGATTTGAAAAAGTTGAGTTCGAAAAAATTTAGTTTCAAATTTTCACTTCAACTTTTGTAATAACTGGAAATTAGTGGACTCAAAATTTAATCGAATAGTTAAAATCCGTTTATTTGTTAATCGAATAGTTAAAAACCGATAATTTTTAATCGAATAGTTAAAAACCGGATAACGTTTGGCGGTTAACCGCGAAACGATTCCCTCTTTGCATTCACTGAAAATATTTGGCACATAATAAAATATTTTTGAAATGACGATTTAAACTAAACAGTCAATTTTATTTAAGATATAAATTACACGAACTAACACCAGGACCAAAGAAGGTGACCTTAAAGTATCGTGGTTCTCTCATCAAAAAGCTTAAGAGGAGTGCATTTAGGTACACATATCCTCATTATATGTAAATAAAGTAACAGCAAACTCTACTTTGAAGAGCTCAGACAACGTCTATGTAGAGCATAAATCCTAAACAGCACAATAATTTAAGTTAATATCAAAGTCATATAAACTCTCATCGAGAATCAAACTCATGACCTTCGGAGACTAAATATAGACCGTGCATGGCTATAACGTAATAAAGAGAATACATGAGGCTAGAAACCTTCCCAAATTATATCTTTAGCAATTTTAGGTGATCAAATTCTAACATTAGTTCTGGGGACCATGACTTTGGTTCTGCCAAATTAACCCACAAAAAGTTGGTACCAATCACGTTGGTCCATGTACCGTTGCTCTATAAAAACCTATACGCATCCATATACTGTAATAAAGAAACAATCAAGCTTAGAAATATTACACAATATTGAGAACATTTTAATCATGAACCTAAACAACATATAACAAGCATATAACAAGTACTGTCGGAACAGTTTTCCATCAGCTAAGCCCTTACTAATTAAACTAAACACAAATGCTGAACGTTTAAATCGTTCAAACCAATAACAATGTTTTGTAAGAGTTATTACAATGACCTAATCAGATTTAAGCAAAGAGTAAATGTAACGTCATTATTATTTATCCACGATCTGAAACGAAAGTTAGTAACTAGGTTCGAAGTGAGCTCATCACTTCCCTCTTTTACCTTCTCTAGGAATAAATGTATTCTTTCAAAGTAACCATTACACATATATGTTCTTGTTTTGTCATAAGAAATAACTCCTCAATGATCTCGTTACATAAGTATATTAATCGTTATTACAATGAACCAATCAGATTTAAGCGAAAAGCAAATGTGACGTCATTTACTTTAATTCACAAACGAAAACGAGAGGTACTAACGAGGTTCAAAATCACATCATCCCGTCCCTTTTATCCTTCTCAAAGAATAAATATATCCTTTCAAAGTAAACCATTACACACTATTTGACAATTAAACACTGTATTTGTTCGAACAAACAATGCCAATGATACTGTGACAACGAATACGTAAGCGTAGGTAACACGATATAGCTGACGTTTCCTTTTCAACATATGATTATAAGTCAATACACGAAGAAACTTTTTAAATCTTTCCAATAGTTTTATTTAACCCACAAACGAATACGATATAAATTATTGTTGTTAACCAGGTCCGGGATCGCCCCTCCCCCTCTTTTATGCGTCTCAATAAATGTACGCTTTCCTGGACACACTTTTTGACAATTGAATATCGTGGTTCGAGTCCCATAAATCCCGTGAATGAAAACTATATCTTAATCAAAAATCAAGTATTCCTCCCAAAGTTTTCGAGTTAAGTTGATTTTGAGTTTAACGTCCCGTTCAGCAGCGAGGATAAAACCTACTAATTAACGTGAAATCAAAACCGCATGAGCTCCTTCCGAGAATCGAACCCTGGTCTCCCACGTTAAAGGCACATACGCTAACCGGTTAGCCACGGAGGAACTCCAAAGTTTTCGAGTTTCTTATTAATACTAATACTAATTTTATACTATTACTGGGTCGACTAATTCATAATGTAATAGGACATCAAGAAAGAGATCAAACATTGTTTTGGTAATTTTATACTCATAAAAGGGAACGAAACAAGCCATCATAACTTCCAAGCTAAAAATCCCAGTTCAGTGACGTCATACAAACACATTAGCCCGAACCAAATAACTCTAATTCATTCGCACCAGCAGAGAGCGCTGTGGCTCAGTGGTAGAGCGTTCACCTCTGCTGTATGGGGTCCCTGGTTCAAACTCCGCAAAAGAAGTTTTGTGGTGGGCAACATTATGATCGGGATACTCCAATTTTCTCCCATACTTTCATTCATTTCTCATCGTCACCGCCTCCTTTAGCCTAACCGGCATAAGCGTGGGACGTAAAACTAAAGATTTCATTTGCACCAGTGTTAGTCCATCTCATCAAAGTGATAACAACCAAAAATCAAGTATGCCTCCCAAAGTTTTCGAGTTAAGTTGATTTTGAGTTTAGCAGCGAAAATAGAACCTACTAATTAACGTGAAATCCGAACCGCATGAGCTCTTTCCGTGAATCGAACCCTGGTCTCCCACGTTAAAAGCGCATACGCCAACCGGTTAGCCACGAAGGAACTCCAAAGTTTTCGAGTTTCATATTAATACTACTACTAATTTATACTATTACTGAATCTACTAATTCATAATGTAATAGGTCATCAAGAAAGAGATCAAACCTTGTTTTGGTAATTTTATACCTATAAAAGGGAACGAAAAAGCCATCATAACCTCCAAGCTAAAAATCCCAGTTCAGTGACGTCAAACGAACATATTAGCTCGAACCAAATACCTCTAATTCATTCATACCAGTAGAGGTGCGGTGGCTTAGTAGTAGGGCGTTCACCTCTGCTGTATGGGGTCCCTGGTTCAAACCCCGCGAAAATAGTTTTATGGTGGGCAACATTATGCTCAGGATACTCCAATTTTCTCCCACGCTTTCATTCATTTCTCATCGTCACCGTCTCCTTTAGCCTAAACGGCATAATCGTGGGACGTAAAACTAAAGATTTCATTTGCACCAGTATTAGTCCATCTCATCAAAGATATAACAATCTCCAAATTTTATGCCATAAAAGGGAACGAAAAATAAAAAGCATTTGTAAACCTGTACTATTTCATACCGTAATGAATCATCAAGACCATATTTTTAGTAATTTTAAAGAATCATCATAACATCTGATCCAAAACTCCCAATTCAATGACGTCATAGCAGGGCCAAGGTACCTCTGACTCATTCGCACCACCGTGCATGGCCCCTGAATAAGCATAAGCAAAATTTCAATTGGTGACGCAATCCCGGGCCAAAGCATCCCTGATTCATTCACTATGGTCCATGGTGGCCCCAAAATTCGATAATCGAGAGTGCGGTCAGGTGGGGCAATTACTACTACCAGTCAGGTTGGAGGCTCTATTGTAATGTATTCATGATGGTTACATTTGTATTTGATTTGTTGGTTTGATCGCAATATTTCAAGCAATTCCAAACGCCATTTAGACAGCCCCCCCACCTTGTCAAAATAAGTCGAAAATGGTATCAATCGTTTGTGCATCGTTTGTGCAGAAATGTGCAACAGAAATTTTCGTTCGTGCAACAATGAACAATGAGCTAGATCGAAAACAAAGTGGGGGCTGTCTAATCGGTAGCCCTCACCTTGTCAAAAGAGGTCGAAAATGGAGTCAATCCTTTGTGCATCGTTTGTGCAGAAATGTGCAACAGAAATTTTCGTTTGTGCAACAATTAACAATGAGCTAGAACGAAAACAAAGTGGGGGTTGTCTAAACGGTAGCCCCCCCACCTTGTTAAATTGGACGAAAGTGGTGTCAATCGATTGTTCATTGATTGTGCAGAAATGTGCAACCCAAATTTTTGTTTTGCAAGAATGAGAAACGAGCTAGAACCAAAACAAAGTGGGTGGTTGGCTAAACGTTAGCCTACCCACTGTCTCTAAATTGTTCGAAAATGGTGTCAATCGTTTGTAAATCGTTTGTGCATAAATGTGCAACACAAAATTTCGTTTGTGCAACAATGAACAATGAGCTATGGCGAAAACAAAGTGGGTGGCTGGCTAAACGTTAGCCTACCCACTTTCTCAAAATTGGTCGAAAATTGTGCCAATCGTTGGTTCATCGTTTGTGCAGAAATGTGCAACACAAAGTTCCGTTTGTGCAGCAATGAACAATGAGCCAAAGCGAAAATAGTGAGGTTATCTAAACAGTAGCCCCCACCTTCGCAAAATTGGTCGAAAATGGTGCCAATTGCTTGTGAATCGTTTGTGCAGAAATGTGCAACACAAATTTTCGTTTGTGCAATAATGAACAATGAGCTAGAGGGAAACAAAGTGGGGGCTATCTAAAGTTGTGTTGCACTTTTTGCGCAGATATTGAACAAAGATTTGACACCAATTTCAACTAATTTAGACAAAGTGGAGATGCTAACGTTTAGACAGCAACTCACTTTGTTTTCGCTCTAGCTTATTGTTCATTGTTGCACAAACGAAAATTTATGTTGCACATTTCTGCACAAACGATTGACACCATTTTGGACCAATTTTGGCAAGGTGGGAGCTACCGTTTAGACAGCCCCTCCCATTGTTTTTGCTCTTGCTCATTGTTCATGGTTGCACAAACGAAAATTTGTGTTGCACATTTCTGCACAAACGATTGACACTATTTTCGAACAATTTTGAGAAGGTGGGGGAATATCGTTTAGACAGCTCCCACTTTGTTCTCGCACTAGCTCATTGTTCATTGTTGCACACACGAAAATTTGTGTTGCACATTTCTGCACAATCGATGAACAAACGGTTCTCTCCATTTTCGACCTATTTTGGCAAGGCGGGGGGCTACCGTTTCGACAGCCACCACTTTGTTTTCGTTCTAGCTATTTGTTCATTGTTGCACAAACGAAAGTTTGTGTTGCACATTTCCGCACAAACGAAGCACAAACGATGCACAAACGATTGCCACCCTTTTCGACGTATTTTGACAAGTTGGAGGGGGGGGGGGTTAAATGGACGTCAATACCAAATATACAAAAAACGTCCATTCACAAGATTGTCGAGCAGTGCCAAACCAATGTGTAAATCATTTCAGCACATCGAGCTGCGTGGAACTTTGTTAGGTTGATCACAATATTCTAAGAAATGGCATATTTACATACAAACTCACTTTTCATGCTGGCAGTCATATTTAATTACAGATGATAGTCTTTTAAATTTTGTGGATATCTACACAGGATGGATAAAAAGTACTGGTAACCCTGCCGGCACGCACCATCTAGTGACGGAGAAGCACGAGATGACAACGAAGGAAATGTCAGTTGAGGAACTAAGGTGAGTGGGAATGCTCTAGTGTCAGTCAGTCAAAGAAGGCAGTGCCGTAAAATTGGTATCGCGAGTGGACGTGCTCTAAACGATGTTCACTAAACAGGAACAGCGCTCGTGGATCAAAATTGAAGTGGCACGTGGTCGTAGTGCACGAAAATGTTATCAGGGACTGCGTGAAGCTTATGGTGGTGCATCGTTGTCATACCGCACCGTGACGCGATGGGTTAAAGTGTTTCGTGAAGACAGGGAGAACATGGAAGACCGCCAACGTTCTGGACGCCCTCCAATGGATAACACGGCGATTCAGTTTCTTGCATTCTTGCTGGACGTGGACAGACGGTGGACGGCGCTTGACGTATCAGCAGACTTCGGGGTATACCATAAAACTTTGCGGGAGAATTGATTGGGAAGTTTGTGGCATATAATGTTCAAGAGGTTATTCTACACCATGCTGTACCAGAAGGGCAAATTGTGAAAGCTCTATATTACTGAAGTTATTTGCAATACCATCTGAGTACCCCACTTCGGAGAAAGCGCCCTCATCTTTTGGTACGAACCCCCATAATCTTGCATGACAATGCCCGTTATCATACAGCCAATGTTGTGACGAATCTTTTACGTACTTGGCAGTGGGAGATTCTGGAACATACACCGTATTCACCGGATGTCTCCCTGCGATTACTACCTTTTTGCAAAGACGAAGAAACTACTTCGTAGACAACGATACAGCATCAGACAAGCCATTCTCAATGCCGTAGGGCAGTCGCTGCGAGACATCACCAGAAAAGAAAGTGTTAAGGAGTATGGCGCCTTCCATATCTGTAGCAGAAGGTTGTGGACATACGTCATGAGTACATTGAAGGCAGGTAGCATGTATTTTCACCGTTAATGCAGCCATTTGTGAATTATAACAGTCGTGCCATTACTTTTTATCCATCCCTTGTACTATTGACCATAAACGTAAATACCACATTTCGCTTCTCGAACACCACTGGTTTGAGCTGGACATGCGTTTGATACATAGTGCGGCATTTTCAAGCGTCAAGATGTCGCGTTTTTGAACTTTTCGCATCTTTTCGTCACCTCCTGATCAACATTCATGCCTATGCTTATGCCTATCCTTTCGACATAGGTTTTAAGCGGCCATCTTGGAATCAAGGGGCCTCAGATTTTTCAATTAATCTTTTGTTTACATTTTGCATATCGCCATTTTGCATAGGGTTGTCATAAAGAGTCGAGACTTGCTTCATTTAACAACAGCTTACAAACGATGTGGCAACCTTTAACCCTCCTTTGCTATTTGAAACTTTTAAATTGGACTACACCTGGGACCCTGTGAGTGCCGTGGGACAAGATGTTTTAACTTAAATTTTCGTACTTTGAAAATAATGCACACGTCCTTTCCTGTTTTCAATTGTCTCACTTTTTCCGATTTATAGGGATGGACATTGACTTTTCAATTAAGATTTTGTTTACTTTTTCACCCGCCAACATTTTGCACAAGGTTGCCGCAGAGAGTCGGGGCCTGCTCCATTTTCTTTCATTTTACGGTATATTTCAAATGATGTGCTACTTAACCCTTTTTCCATTTGAAGTCCGACCCCGTCTGATACCCTGTGGGGGCCACTGGGGCAAATTTTACCCCAAAAAGTTTGCCCTTGAAAATGATGTGATACGTGTACGCCTAGTTTTCATTTACCCAACTGTTTCCGAACAAATGACTCGGTTCAAACTATCGCTCCACGTAATATTTTGTAGCTTTTACATTATAAAATATATTGTAACTCACGATACCCCGCTCGTTGGCACTATAACTTTGGGATTTATCTAGTTATAACATATGAAATGCAAACACAATTGTCTCGGTCTGATCTCAGCGCAGGCATTTCGTGACTCTCCCTTGTTAGAAACATTAGTAGAAATACGAAATTCTAGACCAACGTTGCTATATAACAAGACAATAGCTTAAGGTACTTGTAATAACTTGTCATCTATGAACATTCTGATCATGTTAGAAATTAATATTTAAAAATTCACAAACTAGCTCAAAAAATCTTGGCTCCCCTTCTCTTTAAGTAGATACAATTAGAGACCGTCAGTACGGAACGGAAGTAGTGTGGCTCTAAATAAGGATCTCAGTTGACATAAGAAATCATCATTTCTTTGATTTAATTACATATGTGGTTAGAATACAAGGCTCCACAAAAGAGATGGATGGCTAGATTTCTTGAGACGACTATACATATGTCCCTATAGAAACGCATGCAACAAAAGTGAATGGTCACATAAGCACTTCTTCGTCACGATAGCCACTTATACAGTGGCTGAATGCCTCTCTGATTTATAGTATTCCATGCTCGTAACTTCATGTGGCTAGGCGCAGAATGGCTAGTGATAAAAATGACCATACTGGAAACAATAAACTGTCTAGTGCTCGCTGGATTAACCAAGCAATATGAAATCAGACGTTCTTTCGTTGAATTTTGTGAGCCCGTAAGGTGTATATACAAATTTACAGGACAGAACTGATAACATTAATACTGTACGATGCAGTAGTAATGTTCTAGTGAATGATGACTAAAAAAATATCAAACAAATATATTAAGTTATGTTTTAGAGGAAAATCAAAACATTTGAATCCAAGAACAGATAAATAGTATTTAGAGAGCTTGGAAATGTAATGTTGGAGGAATATCAAGAAAATGGAATGGACGGGAAGAGTAACAAACGAAGATATTTTAAAACAAGTAGGAGAGTACAAGACACTTTTAGACACCACTGCTTGTAAAAAGACCAAATCTATCAGACATATCTTGCGAAGAAATTGCCTTCTTCATATCGCTATAAAGCGAAAGATGGCAGGAAAGCGAAGAATAGATTGAAGATGAAGACAACTTATCAATAATTTGTAAAATAGAAAAAAAATATTTCAAATTCAAAGAGGAAGCTAAGATCAATAAAAACATTTGCAGCCTCGAACCTAATAATAATAATAATAATAATAATAATAATAATAGTAATAATAATAATAATAATAATAATAATAATAATAATAATAATAATAATAATAATAAACTTCAGTCCAAAGACCTGAAAACAAGTAGAATAGTTTTTTTACCAAGAAGGCTGCGGTTAAAATTTGGACATCTTAACACTCCCCAAACATTGTGTCTCGAACGACTTGTATCTCGAACAGGAAAAGGGCTAGGTACAGACAGTCTTAAAATTCGAATCTAAATAAGAGCTCTCAGTTAAGGTCGATTTAATATCGTGATCTGTTGCTTACTGTCCTCGTCATAATACTACTTTCGAATGATCCAATTAAACAACGTTTTAGACAAATTGAATTCACTTTTAAATTACATCATCATCATCATAGGTATTCTGCCCTTACTGGCAGGTCACTTGCAGCAGCTGAGAAGCTTCCATGCTCCACGATCCTCCGCTAACCTCTTCATCTTCACGTATGATCTTCATGTTTTTATATCATCCATCATTTGTAGTCTCCTTTGCCCTCTGCCTCTCTTCCCGCTACCATACCCTCTATGACGTCCCTCATGATACAATTTCTTCTTAGGCAATGTCTCAACCAGTTTCTCTTCCTCTTCTTAATAATATATAAAAGTGTTCTTTTCTCCCCCACCATTTCTAACACCCACTCATTCGTTTTCCGCTCGACCCAACAAATTCTTTCCATCCTTCTACACACCCACATTTTGAATGCTTCCAGTCGTTTTTCATCACTTTTACGCAATGTCTTCGTTTCCGCTCCATATAGTACAACACTCCACACGAAGCATTTTATGAGTATCTTTCTCCACTCTCTGTTCAAGGTCCTACAGAACAGACGATTCTTCCTCCTAAAGGCTTCTTTCGCCATTCCTATTCTTACTTTTATTTCATGTTCGTACTTCATGTCATTACTAAGAATACTACCCAGATATCGAAAACTATTTATTATGACATAATGTTATTAAAGGCTTCACATATACGTACGTGAGGATCTCTCTGTCGCCGAGAAAGCCCTTTCCCTTTTAACTTGCGAACAATATTTTGCGAACGAACTGTACACTTGAGTCTGTCTACTTTTCTAATGAGGAATGATCTTACTTTACCTACCTGCTATTGACACGATATTTACATTGTTAGTTAATATAACATATTTCTGATTTATTACTGTACAAACAAATGTGGTTTCGTGGTTTTTAAAAATCGGAGTCTTAGTAATCTAATGGCTATTTTAACAACTAAGACTTATTGTTTTCTTCAACTTTACAGTTTAGAATTAAAAAAAAATAAATTGGAATAAAAAATTTTCTACCTATTAGTTTTAAATCATACTTTACGTTTCAACATGTGTGAATCTTTCTAATCAGTCCTGAACTTATTAGTCATCCGTGATCTAATGAGACTTAAATATCTCAATCAGTAAGGATGGCTCTTATACATCAGAGATGAGAAAGCCAACGTTTGTCTGTATAGTGAAAGTGGGTAAGACATGCTAACAAACACAGAAATATGTTAATGTTCTATACTTTGAATATTAAAGCTTTTGTTGAATTCTAACACTTAGCTAATGTAATTATGCACACACGGAATAAGATAACTTGTGGACAGTCTAGCATGGTTAGTGGAAGCACTTAGATTTTTTTAAAAATATCGTTCATTCACATAGTGGTATTATGCAGTCGCCCCTGTCAGTTCGAAAACTCAGATAACGAGCTAATGAATCCCAAATTTGAGGATATCAGAAGTGACAAGTTACACCCAGGATTTTTAAAATTTAGTATATGGTAGAGTACAAAGTACGGGATCTGACCTGGGTTGCATTAAAATAAAATCGAAGATATGCAAAGAGACAGATTGTGATGTCAAATGGGGGTTGAAATGGGTTAGAAGGGCATAGCGATTGGAATCGGTTAATCTACTAATACTTACTCGTAGAGTTCGGCGTTCCTTCCTCGATGAATCCTTTGGAAGCGTCGGCGTTCGTCCATTTATCTCCTCTGTCTGCTGAACGTCAATGTAGCTGGAAGTTAAGAGGCAGCGAAGTCCAAACAGGAAAACCAATATTACAACGACGATTAATCCAATTAGGATCGAAATCGACAACTATGCAACGTTAGCCTAGACAAATGCTCTCTAAGCTAGAACAAGGCATGACATTTGGTAAGTTCGAAATTATTGTTCGCGCTTTTACACCTTGACTCGTCTGAAACCCAATGGAAACTACCTCTTCCCAAACTCTCCCAGCGGTTTTGATCAATGTTCCTTCCGGATTCATATTCTAGTTCATTGACTATTTCTTCTGTTAGGTTAAAAAGTGCCTACTACGTAGGTTAACCAAAGGTAAGGTGATGATAGGCATTTGGACAGGGAAACAATCTGCTGTTTTATTGATTAAAGAATTACAAATGAAAGAGCAATACAACAGACAACAAAAGAGCTTCCTTGTTGGTAAAGTAAGTGAACAAAAAAATAATTAAAATATGACTCAACATTAAACAGAGATGATGCTTTTTAGTGAATTGGATTTAAAATGAAATGTCCCAAAGTTCAAAGTTCAAAGCTTCACAGTATTGACATGTACGTATGACCCTGAAACATATTGTTATCGGATGTTATATAGTCAGATTGGTTGATTTGTCCACGTCAATATCTACATGGTGGCTACCCAAAAGTAACAGCATCTGAAGATTGTTCTATAAATCAAAATTTTCATGATACGAAGCTGTGGTAGAGAATCGAATAGCATGTTGGAACTCTATTTTGATACTAGTATATTGGTAAACGTCTATACAGTTTGTATAATACAGCAAAGAAGTCTTCCTTCTAGAACTAGATTAATAGAAACTAGTGGCTTATCTTCTCATTAAGACATGGTATATAACATTCATATTTTTCCAGATAGAGATATATCAGGGCAGAAGGTACAGGTCATTGGATGGGGATATGTTCAAGACGGACAAGTAGTTGAAGATTTATTGCAGAAAGGAAACATAAAGGCAGCTAACAGAGAAGATTGTCTATATAGTTCACAGTATTCGGAGGACGAATTAGATGAAGGGAGTTTTTGTGCTAAAGATGTAGGAGTTGATTCTTGCCAGGTAAGACAGTATCACCTTCATATACATTTAAATAGTTTTAATCTGGTAATTCTTTGAGAGGAAACATTAACATATAATGTAACATAGTATACGATTGAGTTAACTATGCCGTACAGCTATTAATATAATTTTCTTATACATACTCATTACTAGTGTTCGGATGTTTGTTTGGGCCTAATGTTTTAATGTTTAATAATTTGATTTTAAGCGAAAAATAAACATGTTTTACCTGAGGTTGGTACTTCCATATTCCATATTTGTCATAAACTAATATAACTTCATAATTTGTTTTAATTTATGCACGTTATCATATTTTTTGTAAATTTATGTAATACTTACGCCATATTTTATTTCTTTCAAGAGTATTCGTACGTACGCGTAGAGCCCTAAATGACTGTTTCCTAAGTTTTAATTTGTTTCTTTTAAATCGGAAGCTGATGATATTTTTAAAGTTCCAAATTTTACATTGTCATGAAACTTTTTCTTTGGAATTCGAAGTACTATATTACTTGAATAGAAAGAAATGAAAAAATACCTTTTATAACAAATATAGTAATATTTGGACGTCAGGAGTACTTGACTTTTGTAGTGTTATAAGATTTTTTATGTATTTATTTGAGAGTGTGTATTTACACATACACACACAAACACACACACACAGACATATATATATATATATATATATATATATATATATATATATATATATATATAGATATATAGATATATATATATGGATGTATCCTGACCCTATGCATCATCATATATATTCTTTTAACATTCTTACACACTACAGACCTAAGCTTGAATGCACATTCAACATCTACAGAACTATTGTCGGAATCACAACTCACTCACTAGATATATGCCATGCAAACATCTGGTATTGCTCCTTCTTTATTATTTAAATATCGTCCATAGACTAGAGTCGTAGGGGTTGAATTGCAGGTTTCAGGTGTTAATTACCTCCGTAAATACTTGCATGTATAATTCTTACAAATTGCTACCATCGTTCTCAAAGTAAAATTAGACATTCCATACAACATATCAACCTGCAATTAATTCAGAATCTTGAACCCTATTTACACATAGATTGGTTCTGACTTTCACGAAGTAGAAATAATATTTTACTTTTATAACTTGTGACATGTTGTAACTATTGCCATACTGAAAAATCATTACTTTCTCTATAAATGTTATTATGATTCAAAATAGGCAATTATTTTACAATATATGAGCCGTGTGTTTTAACGAAGTAGCGTTTTGACATAAACAAAAAGCACTAATATACTTTCTGTAGCAGTATAATCGTGATAATATCATATAGCAATTGTTATAATTGTAGAATAATATAATATATTTACGAATTATTTGCATGCTCTTTCTTTTAAAATATACAGAAAGTTCAAATTTCAAAAATATTAAATGATACTTTCATTAATTCATTATCAAATGAGCGGAAAGATGTATTCTGCATGTGGGTAGTAATGTGATCATCTTTTGAACCTTTAGAGTCTCAAAGTTGAAGGAGTTTGATAAATTATGAATTAATTCTTTCACATATAAAATTCTTTCATGATTGCATTCAACCTTATGTCTTTAAAGTTCCAATTATCGCACTTGTCCTACGTTATGTATTGAACTACAGATGGGAGTAATATTCTTCCTTCTACATTAAAAGAAAGTATTCTTTTAAGCTAGGTATTACATATTACATAATCCGAACTTCAGTGGGACAATATACTGTATATACTATAATTTGGTTGATTTGAATAATCTTCACCAATGAACGTAAATCTTACTGTTGTATGGTTTTCAGACTTGGCGGTATTTATATTGTTAGACTGTTTTTTGGATATTGCAAGTCTTCAAAATATATTGCCAACTAGTTTTTGGTTTCAGGTCTATATGCATTGCATATCCTCTTCTTGATCACCGGAATGAAACTCGACCCGTGGATTGCATACCCGCTGCATACGGAAGAAGGCATTGAAATGTTAATGTGGTTGCTGGATCTAGGTGTCCTCTTATGGGTTAGAATACTTTAAATCATCACAACTATGACATATTTTCACTAATAAGTTCAAGCATAAGATTTTACTTCACGAAAGGTAATTTCCATTTGTTTGTGCTTTATCATATATTCTTCCAAGTATTAAGTATCTATTATGCTATACTTTTCTCATAATACGATTCTTTGGAAGACTTCTAAATGAATATTTTCAATAGCTCTCGATATGGTTGTAAATCTTCACACTACATATTTATGAAATGAAATTTTACTTCAACATAAAGGAAAGTCATTTCATAGTGACAGAAATAAAAGATGCAACACACCAATCAAATATTATATTTATTTAACAATGGCTTCACCTAGGTTACTTACTTGAAACTATGGAAAATTTAATTTGCTTTCCATTGATATTTTAACCGATTGAAACATGTTTGCGAAACCATATATTAAAGAACGGAATATTATTTTTTATACCACCAAATGGCATAATTCACTCAGACACAAGTTAACAACCTTGTGGCTATGAGGGAGTAATTAATGTAAGATAAGTGGATTAAACTTTTCTTTATGTGTATGAATGAATGCTAATCAAAAATGAACATAATAATATGTAAATAATTTGAAATCATGTTAGACTTTTAGGTCAAAGTACTTCAAAACGAATATTAACATTTTTTCTATATTGTAGGCATATGTCTAAATCAGAAATTATAGAAAGCACTGAATTCAATATTCAAGAAACATAAGTTTCTGGAGTCTGTAATTTTCTGTTAGTATAATTTTGAACAAAGGGAGCTTATATATATATATATATATATATATATATATATATATATATATATATGTATGTATATATATATTTCAAACATATAGTTGATATATTTGCAAGCTTACGCTATTGAGTTTTAATTGCTGACGTGGGTTTTAACCCGTCACCTGCCAGCAGGCGTCAGATTAAATATTGTTGTATGACGCGTTAATTAAATCATAACGCAGCGTACAATCTTGTGTATAGTTGAGATGATAAATCACTCCATTTCTTATTTGCCTTCTGTTTTAAAAAGTCATGTCACGAATCGAATTCCGGTTACTATAAAATCTGGTATCATTAATTGGATTAGACTGATTGTACCTGTTATTTTTAAATGTTGTATTATCATTAGTATTACGTTTGTTTACATTATTGATAAATCTGGAATTCACCTATTCATTACTACTACTTTACCTTACACGAAGGTACGCATACTACTTGGTTATTAATACAATTTTCGTACATTCTTGTTTGCATTCTTTTGGATAGCCATGTGCTTTTCAAAATCATGTAGTTTTAATAACAGATGGGTAAACTAATACATTTTATACAAGTAGTATCTGTTGTAACTATTACTAAATAACTATTTGTTTATTATGTAACAAAATTCTAATGGATGCAATAATAATAATTGAATTTTGCTGAAAAGAATGTGGTAACTTCAGTTCTTTATAGGTGATTACAAGGTCCATGATGCCCTTGTCTTCTCCCGGGTCTTATCTCTTATTTTTGACTTGTGCACCCCTATTTGCTAATATAAAATCATTATGAAAATTGCCTTACAAAATGCTCTTAAAATATTCATAGTTACTTTAGCCATTCTGGAATGCCTTAAACCAAACGGAACACAATCGCAATAATACCTGAGGTATACTAAAGAAATTAGATCGAATAGTACCGATCATTTGACATTCTTCTTCAAATTTATCTATGAAAGTACTATCCGGAACATCATTTTTGCGACCACTAAATTTTGTTAATGATTTATGATAACGAACTTTGCCGGTATATTTAAGGATGTAGGATGACTATCTTATATATATATATATATATATATATATATATATATATATATATATATATATATCTTACTTTTCTAAATTTTACCTTAGTATGATTACGTTTCGGTCCTTCTTCGTTCTGATTATCTGGAACCGAACTGGTTTCTTTCGTTGTTGTGTTTCTCCGATGGACTTTCATTTTCACATCTGTGCCTAGAAACAGCTGTGTTTCAGAATAACTATTGTACTTGTGGCTCTGTGGTATTGTCTTTTTTCTGAAGGTCCATGTTGTTCTCAATGAATGTCATTAACTTCTTCTTCTTATCCAAAACTTCCTTTCGAAACCTTGAAATTTAAGGTGGACTATTGTCTTTTCTTGTTTATATAACTCTTTCCAGCCTCTGTGACAATTGTTCTAATTTGTCACTTTGTGATTGCACAATTTGCTCCAATTTAGAATCTATTGTTGTTTTAATTTGACATTTTCTTGTTTCATCTTAACCATCTGAGATTGCTCTACCTGTTTCAACCTATTGGACAATTGTCCTGATTCGGCGCTATTGGATTGTTCTAGTCAGATGATGGCTTGTTCATACTTAGTGTTTATTTGGCTCTGTGGCAATTCCATAAGCCCTTTCATCTATTACATGAAAATTTCAAGGTCTAAGTTTGTAATCGCAGAACAATGTTCATCTGATCTAAATTCGTGAATAGATTAACTCTTAACACACCAAGCTGGGTCCTCTAGGGATCCCAGACGGTGATATTTGGTGATACTGCCGTAACTATACGAACCAATTTATCCTGGATTTTTATGTGTGCTGCATCCTTTTGGGATATATGCTACATACTTAGATCAATGATACGTTCGTTAAAATGCGCAAAAAATAGGTTGAGAAATTAAATTAATACTTGGAGTCCCTAGAAGAACCCAGCTTGGTAAACAACATTGACTATTTAGACTTGGTGCGTTAAGGGTTAAATCCTTTATCTTGTGTTTATATTTTCCTGATTTCTGAATAGAATGTAGTCTTTTGTAGGAAGTACGTAAATACATTAGACTTCAGAGCTATCACAAAGAATTTCAAGGTGGAACCACCATATAAAATATAATGATAACGTTATACCTTTCCTCAAATATGTTTTACTTTACTTTCGTAGTGTAACTAATTCATATAAAGTATCCTTAATTGGAACTACGATACATATACAAAGATTACACAATACGTTTCCATTGCTTAAATCACTATATTTCAGAATACTTATTGTTTACTTCACAGCAAATCAATAAATTTCTCTTTAATATGACGTCTTCTTGAATTATCCATAATTAAACATGTATAAACATGTTCTTGGTAACGCAATTGTTACCTTAGTAATCAGACTATTAAACTCACAAGGAAACATTTTATATCAACCAACGGAAAAATAGAACATTTACAAGCAAATTGTTCATGACGTTATACATATTCTTTCGCTTCTACTACTGTATAGCGAGTGCATACATTTAAGCATTTTCGTACTACATATTAATTAAAATAAACAAAAAACAAAGTAAATGTAGAGGCTATTGTTGTAATTGGAGGTTCCAGTTACAGCAGGAGAATACCCGCAATTATCACAATATTAAGAGCATTTGGTTCTTTAGCAGGAATATGATCACTTATTTCTAAAACTATAATCGATGTAGAAAGAATGAACAAGTATTAGAGGAATGAAAAAGACATAACCTAGCAAGAGATGAACAATAAGTGAAGATAGAAAATTAGAAAAAGAAACAAAATCATTAATCAACTTCGATATAGAGAAGCTGGTGAAAGAATTAAAGATAAAACGTTTTAGAGCCGTGTTTATAAGTATAAAATATCTAAAAAATAAAGAAATAGAGGGTCGTGTTGTAAATTTAGATAAGTCTAAAACAATTGGAGCGCATTGAATATTGTCATTAAAAAGGTAATAAAGTTAAATATGTTTGATTCCTATGGAAGAGTACCACCTAAATATCTAAGAAAACAAAATCTATTTTATAATGATAATCGTATACAAGAATTTCATTCTGTTTCTTGTGGACATGTATGTGTTATGGTTTTTAAATTATTGAGTGATGGATATCTCTTTAGCTATGTTGTGCATATAATAAAAAGAATAAAAATAATGCATATTATCTTATAAATTTATTGAAAATATTTATTCGTAATTTTGTATACAGATGAAGAGTTGAATAAGTTATATTCAATAGTCACTTTACAAAAATTGGTAAGAGAAAGTGCCAATAGTTAACATTCTGGCAATATAGATGAAAGAATAAAAGCTTGTAGTATAAGATAACTATGGCGTAATATTATATAAAGATTTAAGTTATAATTATCTCGCTTAAAACTTGAAACACATAAATGTGCCTAAAGAGATGTTTGCAATGTAAGATAACGAGTTTAGTAATATACAAAAAATCAAATATAAACACAATATATTTTAAGAATACTAAAGAAACACAAATGCTAAAAATATTATGATAGTGTTTATTTCATTCATTTTTATTGTACAGATTAAAACATATTAAATTTATAAATGAATATGAAAAATTATATGACATCTTTTGCTAACTATATTTTTTGAAGGTAACAGTTTTTATCACTGTGAAGTGTGTATTGTAATATCTGTTTAGGAAGCATAACGTACATACTGATATTAAGTATAAGCGAACAGAAATATTAAAGTAACTTTTAAGTATTTATGTTAGACACTTTTTACATAATAAACATTAGGTATCGTTGGTAATTTTATAAATAGAAATGGTGTTATTAAAGAAATTACCACTAGCGAGGACCAATTAAAGGTATTGATGAATTTAGACAGTGATGTGAAGAAAAAACAACTTAGTACTGTAAAAGCAATATAAACGTCCAATTAGAAAGGGAAAGTGTTAAAACTAAGTGTCTAGAAATGGTTTCTATTAGTTAAATGCATAACTTATATATACTCGAATTTCGACACTTATAGACAGCGGTCACAACTAAACACAGTGCAGACTGCAATAATTATTTCTGGTTCAAATTTCCAGCATATTGCATTGGCAAATATTGACAATAGGTAGTAATGCGTTGAAATATACTGTAATATTAAAACAGTCTAATTTAATTAAGCTGAATGAAATTGTTCAACTACGGTGTCGATTGATAACAAAAAATTTTGAAAGCCTTTTTTTATATATCATTTACTTGCTAACTATATATTTGTTTAAAGTGAGAGAATAATACATTAGAAATTAAGACTTAATATATGGATTATAAAAAGGGTTATAAATTCTACTCTACTTGAATGATATGCTAAAATTAGACCAATTAAAAGTTCTGATGTGTATTTAGTGAATTGAGGAGTTTGATGCAATAAATTCGTAAGTCCGAAACATGCAGTTGGAGGAAAACGATTTTGAAAATTTGAGTACTGTATTTTTCTTGCATGAAACAACGTAATATGCAGCATGTTATTCCGATATTGAATTGAAATATTACCAGGAGGCTAAACAAGTATGACAAAAGCCACAAATGCGTTTGATGCAAAAAGGGCGTAAACTCGCTTATGCTCTTATTACATCAAACTCCTTAATTATTACTTGTTATTGTGTATGTAGAAAGAGAAAAAATGAAGGTTCGTATCGTAATATTACTTGTTGAAAATTATTAAGTCTCACGAGTTTCTACATATTAAATAACATTGATGATGTATCATGAGTAAGAAATCAATACATAACGAAGAAAGATGCCATTAGAATAGAAAGAATAAAATAGAAAATATGTAAAGAAAAGAGCATGTCGCGTATGAAGAATAAATAAAACTCCTTCAGTAAGAAAGGAAGATGGACTGAAGAATGTAAAATGTTAGAGAAGACAGTATAGAAGAAATCCAGAAACTGACAAGAGCAAACTTTGAAAGGTCTAACGTTGTTTCCAAAGATATAGATAATATCTGAGAAACTAATTTTGTGGACATGGATAGTGCTGTATTAACGGATGTTTTTAAACTAAATGAAGGTTGTAAATATTGACTAGCTATAATTCATGTGTTTTCAAAATTTGGGTTTGCTTTTTGAATTGAAAGTGAAATAGATTATATTGCAAAAAAAATGAATCAGCGTTAAAAATAAGAAATCCTACTAACTTGCAAAGCGATCATTGTAAATAATTTTATAAGGAAACACTTAAAGAGGTAATGAAGGAATATAATAAGAATCATTACTTAACTTATAATGGTGAAAACCTTTAAACGTAGAACGCTTTCACAGGACTCTTAAACAGAACATAGAAAAAAAATTACAACCCAAGGAAATTATAAGTAGTCAGAAATATTACAAGACTAGTTAGTGAGTATAAGAATAAAACACAAAGAACAATTGGTGGGTAATTCCATACGAAATCACTAAATTTCAAACTAAAATGTGGCTCATATATTTTAAATTTTATTTAAATTTTGTGCATGTATTGTGGCACCCAAACATAGCACACATGTAAAATGTTACAACTCTACCTCAAAGGGGACTGATGTAGGAGCCATTCGAAATTTGGGGGTTTTGTGCAAGAAACACCTAAGTTCACCTTCGACTTAAAGTACTGAAACAGCTAGATCTCTGGATATATTGAAGCTATTTGAATGTTTTTTCAGTAAAACCATCTTAAAATTTGTAGCAATTGAAACATTGTAGTAATGAACTTCCCGAGTGGGGTTATGCATATGAATTACACCATCAAAGAAAAAAGGAAAATATGTCAAAATTTAGGAATAATTTCTTAAAAAGGGCGACCAAACACCAACCACAAATTTTGAAAATAAGTAGCTCTGCTGTTTCCATTTAACATATAAAAAATTAGGATTGTGTTTTTTATATGTTCAAGAAAAACAAATTATGACACAATCTAAGTTGAGAGCGGATTTAGGTATTGTTTGCACACAACCTCCAGAATTTCCAATGATTGTTTCTAATTTTCTGTGTTGTGTAACGCCCCTTCCACCTAGCATACACAGAAAGCTTCCAGTCCGACAACTATTATCATTTAAACTAATAATAATAATAATAATAATAATAATAATAATAATAATAAAATAATAATAATAATAACAATAATAGTCAGGCCGAATGCAATCCGATTAACGCCTAGTTGATGGGACTTTGAACCGGAAGATTTAGTTCTCCATCGTACAACCCATTAGTGTGAAAGTTAATTACCATTCCAATGTTTCCAAACAAGAGTAAATTCAAAGTAAATAGGAGACAAAATAATTATACAATAAATAAATGACGACAACAAAAATTAAATTTTCAATAACAAATTTATAACAATATTGGGTTGTATATTTGCACTATTGCGTTAGAATAGTGTAAATATACTATTGAAAAAAATACAACCAAAAAAATTTATATTAAAAAAATATACTTTCAAAAAATCTGAGTGAATCTGTAATCAAAAAGTTTCTTTAATAAACTTGAATTCTAAATAGTAATAATATCAAAAAATAATTATTAAATTAATCTTCTATTATGCAAGAAAATACAAATGCAATACGTTAAGTTCCTCTAAATATCAATGATTCTCAATAATTCTATAAACGTTACTTTTACCTGAATTCATAAAGATAATCAAACTAACAATTTACAAGCGCGCATCTAAATTTCTCTTTCTTTACGAATTCTAATAAAGATCTTTATTACTGAAATATTCAATTTCAAGCAAATAAGTCTATACAATATGGCTATATGATGTATTAAACAATGCATCCATTATATGAACTCCCAGTCTCAATTTTTATAAAAGTGGAATGAAAATATTGAATCTCAATTCTTGACTTAGATATATATGTAATTCAACATTTCACACAATTCTTAATCAATACCTTTTTAATATCTTTCATTACTCTTTTCAAAACAGTGGAATGAGAATGTTAGAGGAAAAAATATTTGATTCTAGTTTTCTAACGGCCAATTACTCGGAACTCTTCATATAAAATGAATATTAACCATATACTGTAAAAGAATCAAAATTGAACTGGAAATATTGGAATTCTAAAGGTTTTCAACAATTTGGTCACTTTTGTCGCCCGTACTATTTAACTCCGAAAAGAATGGAAAATTCCATAAAAAATCTAGAAAATCTTCGAAAGTGTGAAAAAATGATGGAATTGCCTTAGCAATACAACCTGAATTGGATTTCAATTCTGACAACCTCACACACAGAATAAGACAAGTCACAGCTACTACTTGTAATAAGTCAAAAATTACACTCACCTTGACTTGTTTATAGTATGGATTACCTTCTATGTGTAATGCTCGCTCTCTTTTGGTAGTCAGGTTTCCGTCTGAGCTTTCTGATATTCGATTGAAATCAGATTGGTGGAAAAAACTTCATTTTTCGAATGTAAGGTAATTCCTTACAATAATCTTTCTATGTCTTAGTTTCCGAACGAAAAAGTAAAACAATAAAGAATTATTTCTGGTATTTAAGCTAACTACACCAGCTAGTGCCCGATAGGTATTACTAATAATATGATCTAAGCGGGCTTTCACTCGGCACAATAGGCCCCACAAGCACTGCCCTTTAAAACTCACTATTCCTCTGCACAGAAGTAACAAAAAAAGAAAGAATAAGCTTACAAAGAAAATAACTCTCTGTGCTATTAATTCACAAGCATAAATATCACTATGAAAGAATACTTTCACTCTGCTATTCACTTTCATTACTTATCGGCCACAAAACGAGGAAACAAAAAGAGCCCGTTTGACTTGCCACTAAATTTGCTTGCAAGAATAGAATAGACGAGGAATAAAACATTATTTTTTCCACTGATCACTTCGTTATTTAACTGACTTAACACGAATATGATTTCATCGACAGTCGACGATAATACTCTCATCACACAAACAGGAATAACTACGGTGAAACAATTCTCAAAAGAGAAACCCTGCCGAAACGAAACAAAACTCCATTCACTGCACAATCCTCTCGTTAAATCAGTACTCTGTTTTCACAATCTTCCAGCTATACAATACGAACAGAGTAATCATCCGGCTATACCACTACGAAACAGAAGGGCAACCTTCCGGTTAAATAAATACGAACACAAGTAAAGTAGGCACGGGACCCACTTTAGCTTGTAGATTCGGTTTTTTAAGACCACGCCCACAATTCGCGACTGCAATCTTTCCTCTAACAGTCTTACTAACTCTCTTAAATATTTTACAGTTTCAATATTTTTTCTTCCTTCCTTCCAACATTTTTTACTTTTTCTTTTTTTAAAAAGAAAACATAATATGACAATATCAATGAATCTACACAACCCATAGTGACTCTTACAATGAATATTGATCAACTCAATCTATTTTACATTGTTTTTATCCTTCATTGGATTAAATTCTCCTTGTGTCGTGTCCATACTCGTCGGCCTCATTCCACAGTCGGCCTCATTCCGAAGTCGACACGGCACATTCACCAGGCCTTTACAAAATAAAATTCTGCTCCAGAATTTTTGATAATAATGGTATCTATAAATATAGATAGTTAACATTAATATACAAAATATAATCTCATAAATATTTCTTAAATTCACACAAAAATATAAATCTAACTACTACATTATATACTATACACAGGATAAAATTTAATTATTATATACAATACTCTATATACAAAAATTTCGATAATCACGGCCGTGATTAAAATATATAATTATTTAAAATTTAATAGTAGCTTTTGACATTTTGTTATATACACATTTTTTACTATTTTACAATTTTCTATTTTTTTCATTTCCAATTTTTGCTTCCAGCTTTTCATTTAACTTCTCAATGTCTCTGTACCCGATAAATCTTAATCTCGGAGACGTGACTCCTCTTATACGAATCAGGATTATCGTTCTCGTCCGAAATTAAAACAGTATTTGGTGTCAAGAACCTCCTGACTATAAATGGTCCATTCCATTTATCACTGAGTGATTTAGCAACTTTATCTTTTAAGGAAGATTTCACATGCGCTCGAATTAGTACTTTGTCGCCTACCTGGAACGCTACTTCTCTTCTTCTTTGCAGCATGAGTCGTTTCCTTCTAATCCAGCTTTTTTCCATATTATTTATGGCATCCATCCATAAAGCTTTAGCTGATTTTCCGGCTATATCTGCTTCTGAGATGTCCCATCGATTTTCTAGTGGGGTGTAAGTAGGACGTCCTAAAAATATTTCGATAGGGCACATCTTAAGACCGGAATGCTCGCTAATATTTAGCGTATACTGTAAATCTGGTATTAGAGTCGACCAAAGATGTTGCTTATCTGCAAAATAAGCACGAATAGAAGACTTAAGCGTTTTTATAAAACGCTCCGCTGCGTTTGCTTCAGGGTGGTATGGACTTAATGTAATATGTTTTATCCCCAGTCCGAACAAGAATTTCTTAAATAACTCAGAAATAAACACAGGAGCGTTTTCTGTGGAAATAGCTTCTGGATATCCTAAACGACTGAAGATATTAGACATTTTGTAAATTATTGAGGCTGATGATAACGATCTCAATTTCTCTAGCACTACAAATCGGCTAGCGTTATCAACCCCCATTAATATATACCTATACCCCTTAGAATTAGGCAATACACCAATAATGTCAAAGTACCAATGCGATCCAATCCTCTTACTATATTCTGATATCAGTAACCCCATCTTTCTTTTATTCTCTTCCTTTGAAAGCTGACACCTATGACAAAATCTAACATATTCAGCCACTTCCTCTTTCATATTTCCCCACGTAAATCTTTTCATTAGCTTTTTCAGAGTCCGATAGGTACCAGAATGACCTCCTACAAGCTTGTCATCATGATAGTACTCTATCAGAAGTCTACGAAGAGCCTTAGGGATAAAAATCTTAAAAGGGTTGTCAACTGAATTAGTTTTCTTCATAATATCTTTTTGTTTAAAACAAAACCAGAAATGATGTCGCCATTTTCTAATCTCTCAATTATCGCTTTCAATTCTGGGTCTTCTCTTTGAAGATCTTCTATTGGTTCCTGAATCAGAGGCAACTTCCATCTATGAGCTAACCTTAAGTTGCTATCAAAGGCCGCTAACCCCAAAGGTCCGTCTACTAAATTAAACTCAAATGGATCGTAAACTCTTGTGAGAGTGTCAGCTATCACGTTATCTGCAGACCTAACGTGTTTGATCTTAAATGAAATCTGACATAATGTCTCAACAAGAGGACCATACTTTAATAGACGCTTAGAGTTACTTAAAATCCAAGTCAAGGCCTTGTTATCTGTCAGGACATCAAATTCTTTAACCAAATAGTGTTTAAATCGGGACATAGCTTTTACTAGGCTTATAAACTCTATCTCGTATATGCTTCTATGTTTGTCGGCTTCTGATAATTTTTTACTGAAGAAACAAACAGTTTGAAGTTCCCCGTTACTGTTCTCCTGAGACAAACAAGCAGCTATGCTCTTTCCTGATCCGTCCACATTTAATACAAATCGTTTATTTAGATCCGGGGTCTTTAACACAATATTATCCACCATTATATCTTATAATTTGTCTAGAATCCTTTGGTGTTCAGGACTCCAGACAAATTTATTCTTAGGAGATTTTAGTTCACTGAGAGGTCCCATCAGTTCCTGGAACTCAGGAGCGAATTTTGCATAATAACTGAAAAGCCCCAAGATCTTCATAAGACCTCTCCTATTCCGTGGAGGTGGTATGATTCTAATTGCTGAAACCCTAGCCGGGTCGATTTCCATCTGACCTCCGGTAATAATATAACCTAGATAATTTATCGTAGTCTGAAAGAATAAACATTTATCCGGGGATATAGTAACGTTATATTCTTGAAATCTTTCTAATACCTTAATTATAGTATTTTTATGTTGTTCGATCGTATCTGAAAATATGAGAACATCATCAAAATAAGATCGTACTCCTTCCCCTTCCAAATCTCCAAGTATTTTATGCATCACTCTATTAAGAATGTTACTACCAGTTTTAATACCTACTGGGACTCTCGTAAATTGATAAAGACCCTTTGGCGTAACAATTGTAGTGATGTCACGTGAGCTAGGATCAAGTAGTACTTGAAAATATGCTTTCTTAAGATTAATCTTTGAATAGAATTGCTTGCCTGATAGGCCAGCTAAACATTTTTTTATATTCGGAGACGGGAAAGGATCATTTACTATAAGCTCATTTGCTTTAACAAAGTTCCCTACAATACGATAACTGTTGTCCTTATTCTTCACCAAGAAACAACTACTGGCGTAGTTCGAATGGTCAACTTCAATTAATATACCCTGCCTAACTAATTCTGAAATTTGAGCATCAAATTCCTTTTCTTTATTCTTAGGCACAGGGAATGGATTTTGCTTAAAAGGTTTGTTTTCGGACAGATATAATTTGCCTATACAACCCTTTATACATCCGATTCTATTCGTAATAACGTCAGAGTACTCAGCTCTTATCGAACCCATGAAAGAATCTGTATCAGGATTCCGAAAACTCCATGATTCTCGATTAGAGTTTTTCACCTGTATGTTTTCTGGGTTTTTCACCTGCGGGAATCGGTCAGAACAATTAACTGAATCACGATTAATGTCCTCCACAATATATTTCTTATTCTTCTTCAACAAGTCGTGGAATTTCTTTGATTGCTCGACGTCCACGTCAGAAGTTTCCGAAGAACTAGATGGTTCATTGTGTTTAACTTTTGAAGTCGCCGTAGGAACTAAAACAGCGTTCTTCTTTTCCTTTTCACACACAACACTACGATCGTGTTTAATCTGTTGATCATTTGCACAATCCATAATGTTTGTCTTCTTTTTCTTTGGCTTCTTCTTCTTCTTCGATAGTTTCTGTTTCTTAATCTTGGGATCCTTCTCTGAAAGGTTTATATCCGGAACAGTCTGATAACCGGTGTCACAATTCATATCTTCTTTCGAATTGTTCTTATCTTCAATGTCACCAACATTTGTTGAAATCATCGCTAAGTCCACTGAAGATCTAACATGTAAGCCATCTTGATCACCATCCAATGACTTATGCGTGATGGAAGAGGTTTCTGGACATCCCTGATCAGTATCCAACCTCCGAATCTGCTGGTCCACACTAATGCTGTCTCTCGATAACTCTCCTTCAATTAAATTTCGAAGCCCAAGAAGCTGCGAAGCATCAGGAGCATTTATAGTTAATAAATGTTTTTCTAGATGTTGAAGATCGAGGTCGCACTGTACACCCTTTTCGTCAGGACGGATTGAATACGATTCAGCCCTAATAAACATTGAAGATATTCGAGAAGATTTGTTATATAAATTCTTCTTTGGAAACTTTACACCAGCCCCTTCTCGTTGACTAGGCTGTTCTCCAGATCCAATTCCCTTTCGGAATGATTCCACAAAATCCCTGCGATAATTAAGTCGCACACGTTTCTTTCCATTACACAGAACCAACAAAGGTTTCTCGTAATTCACTAACGCCGACATTGAACGCAGATATGGAATTCCCAACAAACAGTCGCAAGGAAGATTATCAGTTATTCTGAATACCACAGATTGAAAAAATCCGGATAAGTTTATCACCAAATTCACCTCTTCGTCCGTAACAAAGTTAAAACCAGAAGGCGCATTGCTGGTTCGTTCTTCTACCTTACGAACATGTTCTTCCACATTACATCTTTTCACTAGATCTCGATTCACTAAGTTAAAACTAGAGCTCCCATCAACACAAATATTTGTTAATATATTATTAATTTTTCCAATGACGAACGTTGCCACTAATCCGTTCATCTGTGATGGGACACTATTATTCTTATTAACTGGAGGAACAAATCGATTTTTATTAAGGTTCCCAGAAAATCTTGAAGTATCCGAAACACTAAAACTATTCTTCATGAGGTTCGATATTACATTAGGTAAAGTAGAATTCGGATTATTATTACAATATTCTTTCTTGTTTACTGAAGAACCTAAATTCGAACAAGACATTTTCTCATTGCCTTTGTTACTCCTCAATAATTTAACATACTCCATTTGTTCCCTATTTTGCGAAACATATTTTTCGGCTATTTCTAACAATTCCTGTCTATTTGCTGGACAATAATAATTTAGCATCCGAAATCGTTGATTTGGATTCATACCATTTAAGGTTACCCCAACTAGTTGACCTTCATTCAACCCGAGTTGTAAAATATCCATATATATCATTACTGATTTGACATAATCGTTAATTAATTCTGTCAACCCCTGTTTTCTAAAAACCTTTTCACCTACTAATGAATGCACATCTGTGGGTGTAATATATCGATCCATAATATATCTAAAATAAACCCAATCAATGTTATTATTCAAAGCTGAAGTAACTTCCTTCAATATACTACCGTCACATCTAGAGAGAAGTACTGAAAGAATCATATTAAATGAATAACTAGTATCCATTAATATTTCTTGGATTTTAAATAACATCTCAAAAGTCTGAATGCTATTATTTCCACTAATGTTCCTAATTTGTGACAGTTTGTTCTCTAAATATGTCAAAGATTTATGAAAAGTAAATTTAGTCATCAGCTTATGTTCTAGATTAAGGTCTGAATATACATGATCTTGTCTATTCGTAGGAACGTTAATATCCCTATTACCTTAAGAACTATTCTGATTTCTATAATTCGAGTTATGACCATGCATTCTGAGGCTAGGATTATTTAAACCCACTTTAGGAGTCGAACTCAAAGCATTAGAAACTCTCTTATAATAGATTCCAAGATTTAAAATATCTATTCTGCATTCCAACTCGTTCTCCTGAGTTACTATTATCAGAAATGTTCGGAATATTTCTACCTAAAGGCGGTTCCGAAAAAGTTACTCTAGGATCATTTCTAGCAATTTGACTATTAGATGGATTAGCCATACGACTGGCTCTATCTAGATCAACTGAGTTCATAATCGATTGATTATTACCAATAGGAATACTAAATGATCTTACATTAAAGCTATTCGCTAATGGAGGAGTAAATTCCATACTCAAATGACCAAAAGTTGAATTTTGACCAAGCTAGGATAACCAGTAGCGTCTACTGTTAAAAAATCTGCATTTGACATATCAATGCTAACATAGTCTTGTCGAGACTCCATTATATGATCAGTATTTAAATAAACAATTTTATTAAGAACAACAATACAATATAAGAATAATATACTATAACTAAAAATATACTACTATTTTCTACTCTACAATAATACTAAGATGGAAATCTACACGACCAAAGCAACAACGCTGGAAGGAAAATCGAAAATGTTCAAAGTTTCCAATAACATTTAATATATACAAAAATTTGTAAAGGCTGGCTTAAATATTTCTATCAAAATTCTCAAATTCAATAAAAATATTATTCAATTGAATTAAATTAGTTGAGTCACTATAATTTTCAAAAATTAATTTTAAATTATTTCTGTATTCAAAATTTAAAAAAAAATCGGTGGAATTATAATGTTGGAGGAAAAAAATTTTCAATGTCAATTTCAAATACTTGAATTACTACAAAATTAATTTCCAAATACAATTCAATAGTCAAAGAACTTATTAGAGACTGAGAATTTTATTTTTAATATTAACAATAATAATAATATCTTAAACTAAATATAACAAAAAAAAAAGTACTTGACTTGTGTTCGTATCCTGTAACACCCCTTCCACCTACTATACACAGAAAGTTTCCAGTCCGACAACTATTATCATTTAAACTAATAATAATAATAATAATAATAATAATAATAATAATAATAATAATAATAATAATAGTCAGACCGAATGCAATCCGATTAACGCCTAGTCGATGGGACTTTGAACCGGAAGATTTAGTTCTCCATCGTACAACCCATTAGTGTGAAAGTTAATTACCATTCCAATGTTTCCAAACAAGAGTAAATTCAAAGTAAATAGGAGACAAAATAATTATACAATAAATAAATGACGACAACAAAAATTCAAATTTCAATAACAAATTTATTAACAATATTGGGTTGTATATTTGCACTATTGCGTTAGAATAGTGTAAATATACTATTGAAAAAAATACAACCAAAAAAATTTATATTAAAAAAATATACTTTCAAAAAATCTGAGTGAATCTGTAATCAAAAAGTTTCTTTAATAAACTTGAATTCTAAATAGTAATAATATCAAAAAATAATTATTAAATGAATCTTCTATTATGCAAGAAAATACAAATGCAATACGTTAAGTTCCTCTAAATATCAATGATTCTCAATAATTCTATAAACGTTACTTTTACCTAAATTCATAAAGATAATCAAACTAACAATTTACAAGCGCGCATCTAAATTTCTCTTTCTTTACGAATTCTAATAAAGATTTTAATTACTGAAATATTCAATTTCAAGCAAATAAGTCTATACAATATGGCTATATGATGTATTAAACAATGCATCCATTATATGAACTCCCAGTCTCAATTTTTATAAAAGTGGAATGAAAATGTTGAATCTTAATTCTTGACGTAAATATATATATAATTCAACATTTCACACAATTCTTAATCAATACCTTTTTAATATCTTTCATTACTCTTTTCAAAACAGTGGAATGAGAATGTTAGAGGAAAAAATATTTGATTCTAGTTTTCTAACGGCCAATTACTCGGAACTCTTCATATAAAATGAATATTAACCATATACTGTAAAAGAATCAAAATTGAACTGGAAATATTGGAATTCTAAAGGTTTTCAACAATTTGGTCACTTTTGTCGCCCGTACTACTTAACTCCGAAAAGATTGGAAAATTCCATAAAAAATCTAGAAAATCTTCGAAAGTGTGAAAAAATGATGGAATTGCCTTAGCAATACAACCTGAAGTGGATTTCAATTATGACAACCTCACAATACACAGAATAAGACAAGTCACAGCTACTACTTGTAATAAGTCAAAAACTACACTCACCTTGACTTGTTTATAGTATGGATTGCCTTCTATGTGTAATGCTCGCTCTCTTTTGGTAGTCAGGTTTCCGTCTGAGCTTTCTGATATTCGATTGAAATCAGATTGGTGGAAAACACTTCATTTTTCGAATGTAAAGTAATTCCTTACAATAATCTTTCTATGCCTTAGTTTCCGAACGAAAAAGTAAAACAATAAAGAATTATTTCTGGTATTTAAGCTAACTACACCAGCTAGTGCCCGATAGGAAATATTAATAATGTGATCTAAGCGGGCTTTCACTCGGCACAATAGGCCCCACAAGCACTGCCCTTTAAAACTCACTATTCCTCTGCACAGAAGTAACAAAAAAAGAAAGCTCTCTGTGCTATTAATTCACAAGCATAAATATCACTATGAAAGAATACTTTCACTCTCCTATTCACTTTCATTACTTATCGGCCACAAAACGAGGAAACAAAAAGAGCCCGTTTGACTTGCCACTAAATTTGCTTGCAAGAATAGAATAGACGAGGAATAAAACATTATTTTTTCCACTGATCACTTCGTTATTTAACTGACTTAACACGAATATGATTTCATCGACAGTCGACGATAATACTCTCATCACACAAACAGGAATAACTACGGTGAAACAATTCTCAAAAGAGAAACCCTGCCGAAACGAAACAAAACTCCATTCACTGCACAATCCTCTCGTTACACCAGTACTCTCTTTCCACAATCTTCCAGCTATACAATACGAACAGAGTAATCATCCGGCTATACCACTACGAAACAAAAGGGCAACCTTCCGGTTAAATAAATACGAACACAAGTAAAGTAGGCACGGGACCCACTTTAGCTTGTAGATTCGGTTTTTTAAGACCACGCCCACAATTCGCGACTGCAATCTTTCCTCTAACAGTCTTACTAACTCTCTTAAATATTTTACAGTTTCGATATTTTTCTTCCTTCCTTCCAACATTTTTTACTTTTTCTTTTTTTAAAAAGAAAACATAATATGACAACACCAATGAATCTACACAACCCATAGTGACTCTTACAATGAATATTGATCAACTCAATCTATTTTACATTGTTTTTATCCTTCATTGGATTAAATTCTTCTTGTGTCGTGTCCATACTCGTCGGCCTCATTCCACAGTCGGCCTCATTCCGAAGTCGACACGGCACAGTTGAACATTTTATATTTTTCAAGACTGAGGTGACTGAATAAATTAACTGTGCCAGAAAACTGATACTTTAAGTATCGTTGCTGAAAGGACTGTTTTAGTGAAAAAAATCAAATAGCTCCAATATCTCCATAGAACTAGCGGTTTCAGTAGTTAATTCAAAGGCGGTCTTAGGTGCTTTTTGCACAAGATCTCCAAATTTCGAATGGTTTCTACAGCAGTCCCCTTTGAAAGTAGAGCTGTAACATTTGACAGGTGTGCTATGTTTAGATACCACAACATTTGTACAACATTTGAAGAAAATCTAAACCACATGCGCCATCTTGATTTGTTGATTTCCTATCGAATGGCCCTAGTATAAAAGCTATAGAAGTTAGTACAAAAATGAGCTAAGATATTGGAAAATGTATATAAGAAAGAATATCAGGGTGTTAAGATTAAATATAAAATTGGTGATTATGTTCCTGCCACAGGGCTGCAAATGAAAACAATCTAAAAGTTGTTATCGTTTTGGTAGGTGAATTTAATAGTTCTTGACTCGCCGATTTCGAAAATGAGATCCTTTTTTCCCATCACCCTAGGTTTTTCCGCAAATTGACTTTGAAAATGCAACCCAAAACCACAAAATGTGTATGTATATACAGGGGATAACAAAAAAATCTAAAACGTTTGCAAAAGTGTGAAAATCATACCTAGTATGATGTGGTGCCTCCTTTTGCGTCCAAAACAGCTTGGATCGGACGTGGAATGGACGTATACAGCTCCTAAATCGTGGTGTGTGAAATTTTGTACAATTGTTCCTCCAAAACATGCTCCAGTTCCTTAAGGGATGCTGGTGGAGGGCAATGAGACCGAACAAACCTTTCTAGCTCAGACCACAATGGCTCAATGATGTTCAGATCTGGTGATTGTAAGAACCAGGGCAGATGTGATAGCTCCTGGTTATGCTTCTTAAACCATGATTTCACCGGTTTTGCAGCGTGGCACGGGGCCAAATCATCTTGCCATCACCATCAGGGAACAATATTTGGGCCATGGTCCCCCAAAATGGCCTCATACGCTTTAGCATTCATCATTCTATGCAGGACTATGATGGAACCTGCGGAAAACCACGATATCACTGCCCATAATGTAGCAGAACCACCCCCATGCTTTACAGTTGGGAGCAGACAGTCTGCATCATATGCCTGCAACGGCGTTCTCCATACGTAAACACAACCGGTTGTTAGAAACAAGGTGAAGGTCGATTCATCGGACCACATTACGTGTTTCCACTGCTCATGAGTCCACTCCTTCTGGCCCTTGCATCACTGGATACGCCACTTCGCATATACTGCTGTGACCAGGGGTTTGGCGATAGCGGCCGTGCCATGAATTTTCATTTTATCAAGTTCCCGTCCCACTGTTTTCGACGAACCCGGGTTCTGTAGCCCGGAATTGAGTTCAGACATAACTTTCATTGCAGTTGTCTTCATTTTAGCTGCTACAATCCGTTTTAATGCCCTCCGGTCCCTATCTGACAGGATTGTCTTTCGACCACTGTTGTGCTTTACAGACGTCGTTTGACGATGAATTGTGTATGCTCTCGTGACGTTGGATGCAGTACCTTTCGATACCCCCACAATGTTCGCCACTGTTGCCACTGAAGCTCCAACCAGACGGGCACCAACAATCATGCCTCTTTGGAAGTCTGTCAGGTCGCCTATTTTACCGCACCACTATCACACCACGACACTCACAGGTCAACTGGTTACTGCTGACGGAAGAGGAAGGTCAACATATCACACTGAAAACAAACAAACAAACAAAAAAAACGATCGACAACCGCAAGACGTATTGTACAGTTGAAGGCCAAACTTAAGTGTCCTCTATGAAGTGTTTTTAGATGTTTATCACCCCCCTATATTATATATGGGAACAGAGATACGAAGGAACTATACAGATGTATGTAATGAAATGTAAATCTGAATGAATATATATACATTCACCTACACAAATATTTTCATTCTTTTATATATATATATATATATATATATATATATATATATATATATATATATATATATATATATATATATGTGTGTGTGTGTGTGTGTGTGTGTGTGTGTATGTATGTATGTATGTATGTATGCATGCATGTATACATGTGTGTGTGTGTGTGTATACAACCCTACATTTTATGAATACATAAAACAAATACATGATATTTGCTTTTTAAACGCTTTTTTGTAAGCTTTGGCGCGTTTCTTACACCGTTTATCAGTTTATGCTCCACCAATAGTCCGACATCATTCTAACACTAGTATCTATGCTCCTATGCTGCATATCTCATTTTCTAATTAAATATCTCATCTTGATTCTCATTTAGTTGATCAATATTTTTGGGATTGTAATCCAGGTGTCAATGCAAGACATGTATCTTAAAACTGGTGTCGCACTCAAGTTCTTGAACTGTCTTGAACAACATAGTTTCTACAATGTTCTTATAATCTAGACTTTTGGAGTTACTGAGAAAATTCTGTTACATTTTGATGGCTACCCAGGAATCTCTCTCATCTGGATTTATTGTTGCTTTAAAGTCTCTGTTTATCATAAGTTTTCGTATATCGGGGTCAATAAATATGCCTTCGTTCACTTTCTCATAGGACAAAGATGGAAATATATTATATATATAAACTTGGACCATTATCCCTGTTCGTCAAGTGTTTCACACATTGTTTAATGAGTTCCAACTTAATGTCAAGATGTGAAAGTAATATTTTTCCTAACGAACTAAATGTTCATGTGGAATACTTTTAGATCCTTGATTCCAAAGTACCCATACTGGCCATTCCATTCGTACCAATGCTCACTTCTTGCCTTACTATCCCACTCGCAAACAAAACATGGCATCTTCGTATATCCAGATTGCTGTCCTAGTAAAATGCCCTAAATCTTGAAATCAATACACACTTCCCACCAATGTTCTTGATATTTAATTTTGTTTAGAATTTATATTTCATCGCTTCTTTCATTGCAATCGAATGAGCAATAGGAACAAATGGGAACTTATTTTAATTGTGTAAAAGAAAAAAATATATTTGTTTTGTTAGAATCAACAAACAGTATCTAAGTAGTGAAAAGAAGGCGAAAACTTATTAAGCAAATCTAACACATCACAACAGTACACATACCCTGGACTCATAATTCCATCATAGGTCAATGACTGATCACGTGATGATACCAATATTTGACAATGAATTACCCAAAGAATGGAATAAACTAAATCTCCAAATTTTATATTCATATTCTAAGAACAATTACCAAATATTGATTTATCAATTCCCAAAATTTAATAGTGAAGTTATGTACCTGTCTCAAAATTTAAGATGCACAAATATACCTGTGTTTTATGAAAAGTAATTAATCTGTACTCGAATAAGGTGATAAAGCCGTATCAAAGAAGATAAAATAGATCAATAACCTTCAAATTTGAATGTTTGGCCATTTTACATCCGTAAGAGAGAACAAGATAGACAGCAACGTTTTTCTGTGGTTCCTATAAAACGTTTAGTGAATAATGTTATTTGGTAATTCCCAAATTAAATAAATGGTCCTATGTACCTCAATAAAATTGAAAAATGAAGTATCAAAGTCTACATTTACTATAAAGGAAATTAACCCTGTACACATCCATATAACGTCTTAAATCATTATCAAAGGGGATCAATTACTTCTAAAATTTTCATCTTTGACAATTCTTTTATTCATGAAAGGCAACAAAATTTATAACGGTATTTATCAGGGCCATATACTATTATGTTAAATATTTAAATTGGTGAATTTTTAAGTTTTAAGGGGTGAGCCAATGCACCTATCCTAAATTTTCCATGTACCTATATCCTAAGGAAGAAAATGAAGGAAGACCTTTCTATCCGTCGATATAAACATATAGAGTAACAAACCCTTGTCAAAGGGAATAATTAGGACAAAATTCTTCGAAATTTAAATTTTTGCCAATTTTGAACCCATGAAAGAGAACGAGATATACCACCCAAATTTAGTTATATATATTCGGGTCCTATAGTATTATACCAAATGCATAAATTAGACAATTTCTAAAATTTAAGTGGTGTGCCAAGGTACACTTCCCAAATTTTTAAATGGGTGCACCAATGTAAACATGTCTTATGAAAGGGAATGGATCCAAGTACACACCCATCTAACTATATAAGGTAATATGACCTTATCAAATGGAATAAATGCATTGAAAACCAAACACGTAGTACAAGGTATTGCTTACGTTTATATTTTGGCAACTTTTTACCCATGAAAGGGAATGAAATGGACCACCCATTATTGTGATATATATTACGGTCTTATACTATACCAAATGTTTAAATTCGGCAATTTCCAAAATTTAAGCGTTGAACCAAGGACCCCTCTCAAACTTTTAAAGGGATGCACCAATGTAACCATATCTTATGGAAGGAAATGGACACCTGTACACGACAATATAACAATATAAGATAATAAGACCTCATCAAAGGGGATAATTTCGGTCAAAAGGCTCCAAAATTTAAATTTTTGGGAAATTTTTACCCATGAAAGAAACGAGATGAAACCCCAAAACATAAAGTGTACATACCTTGGTCATAGGCTACCACATGAAATTTTAAATTTGGCCATTTCCAAATTTATGGGGTTGGTCCTATGTATCCCTGTCATATTTAGGGGTGGGTCAAGATATCCATCTGATGATGTAGAGGGCGTGGTGCTAGGAAACCCTACATCATTGACCTGGGTTCCCGGGCGCCAGGGGCGCCAATATTTTAGAGGGTCGGTGGTGCCACTAGGAACCACCATAAACTCGATCATCTGGGTTCATTACTACTGTTTTAATAGCAGAAACTCGTTGTATCACACAACATAGATATGCGTAAAATATTATCGATGTTCATTGGGCTTTTGCTGTAATCGTAATCCTAAGACATGTATTAAATATGATGTGGTATGTTTCTCATTTTGTAGATACGAAGTCAGTACTGTTCATTAACTCCTATTTAAAAATAATTTTTAATACATTTTTACTCTCCTTTTTCTCCCTTTTATTATTTTTGTGTTGCGAATAGAAAGAAAAATGAAGATGATTATAAGTGAACTTGAGCAAGTTGTACACATTCTGTTTTATGTTCACAAGAAGTAGTTGCAAAGCTATCACTATTGTTACATTGTTGACCTTTGAACGTCGATTACTAGGTGTTCTTGGTGCTTTGCTAAATGCTACTTGTATAGGGTGGCGTGGCCAGATATTGTCAAGTGTTTACTCATGCCAGATAATAAAAGAAGCTTTCATGTAATTCTGCTTGGATACTTCCTGGAGAAATTAATTTTTGACCTTTAGTGGAATTCACAGCTAAGTTTGGCTTCTCGAACTAGAACGCTAGAATCCAGGAATTTTCTTATTGTGACTATCACAGTAAACGAAAAATTTGACAAAAACATATCAGGATGTTCTGTGCAAGTTTCTCCCAAAATCTATTTCCTTAAATGTAAATTAATTAAAAAAAATTGAAGCATATCACGAGAAAGGGCCAAACAATATATCTATTAAGTAATTAGATTGTTATTTTATCATACGTTACATATACAAATAAATATTTCATAACAATTTGCACTTCTAGTAAGATCTAACAGCAAGTGCCATCTTGTGTGCTCATTGTAAAACAAATCACATATTTTTTTCTTTGTTACTTTTTTCTATATCAGAAGACGCAACCAAATGAATCACTGTCCGGTGTTGTAGCTGAAACATAACTCTATCTTATAGTACAAAATTTGTAACATTTAACCTTTCATTGCGCAGTAGTTAAGGGAATGAACTGAAATATGTACTGACTTCCGGATGCTTATCCACCTTAACATTTTCGTTATGCGTAACATAAACTGATCAGTACATAAATTATACATAGAAAACGTTAATACCTTTACTAATAAAAATACAAGCGAATTGAAAGTAGAAAATTAAAATGGGTTCTTCTTTTCAGAAAGATCGTGTTATTTGTACTTCGTTATTATTATTATTATGATTATTTGTCCTCTGATAAGATATCAATATAATATTTGTTTCTAGGGTGACAGTGGAGGCCCCGTAATGTTCGTAAACGAGAAGAACTTTGTAGAATTTGCAGGTAATATAATATTAACATTATTTCGTAGTTTTACGTTTATGTTATTCCAAATACTTTGAGAAACTGATGTGAACAATTTCTTATGGGGGAAACTAACAGTTAAAATTAAATTTATACTAATACACATGTTGAACCTTTTGATTTGGAAATGTATTTCTATCAAATGTTCGGGAAATACGTGGATTTTACAACAACGTCAGAACATGCTATATTAAAAATACTCATACAATATTATCTCAATACGTATGGCAAGATATCCCCCCCCCCCTACTTTAGAAAATTGAAACAATGACTAGGTCATTCGTTTGTACTACGTTTGTACCGTTTGTACCGAAAATATTTTCGTTTGTACCATTTTCCTTATAGGGTTACTTGAGAGGTCGACTGGGGGGGCTATCTTGGCGCCAAGATAGCCCCCCCCCCCGTATCACAGCATAAAAAATTGGAATACACCATTCGAAAGCATATCGTTTGTACCGTTTGTACCGAAAAAAGTTTTGTTTGTACCCTGATAGCTTCCGAGAAACAGGGAATGACATTTGGGGCGCTATCTTGGTGCCAAGATAGCCCCCCGTATCACAGCACAAAAAATTGGAATACACCATTCGAAAACAAATCGTTTGTACCGTTTGTACCGAAAAACGTTTTGTTTGTACCCCGATAGCTTCCGAGAAACAGGGGATGACATTGGGGAGGCTATCTTGGCGCCAAGATAGCCCCCCGTATCACAGCACAAACATTTGAAATACACGATTCGAAAGCAAATCGTTTGTACCGTTTGTACCGAAAAAAGTTTTGTTTGTACCCTGACAGTTTTCGAGAAACAGGGGATGATATGTTGGGAAGGGAGGCTATCTTGGCACCAAAATAGCCCCCCAGGTATCACAGCACAAAAAATTGAAATACACCATTCGAAAGCTAATCGTTTGTACCGTTTGTACGGAAAAAGTTTTCTTTGTACCCTGATAATTTTCGAGAAACAGGGGATGAGATTTGGGGGCTATTTTGTACGCAAGATAGGCCCCCTAATGTGTACTCCTTTCATGTCCATTAATAAGTATTATATGTTTATCTATGTGAATTGATGGGTATTTAAAATTCTGGTTGTGCATATCAAAATAAAAAAATGAATTTTTCAGTAATAATCGTACCAGGACAGCAACAGCTCAAATTCTGAAACTTCGTGCAGATATTGACTAGAATTTGAGTTCTCAGAAAAAAAAACTCCCAGAATTTGAGCTTTCAATTTAAAGGCTCTAAGTCCATGTGAAAGGCGGTCCTGCCAACTTCACGCTGCAGGACCACCGAAAGCTCAAATTCTCAAACTCTGTCCAGATATTCAGTGGAATTTGAGCACTCAAAAAACCAACTCCCGGAATTTGTGCTTTCAACTTAAAAGTTCTAAGTCCACTTAAAACTTGCGCCACTAACAGCTCAAATTCTGAAACAGGGTGCAGAATTTGAGTAGAATTTGAGCTCTCAGAAAAAACAACTCCCAAAATTTCAGCTTTCAAATTAAAGGCTATAAGTTCATTTGAAAGGTGGTGAAAATTTGAGCTGTCGGTGGTCCTCCAGCATGAAGTTGGCAGGACCACCTTTCACATGGAATTAGAATCTTTAAATTAAAAGCTCAAATTCCGGGAGTTGATTTCTCTGAGAGCTCAAATCTAACTCAATATCTGCACGAAGTTTCAGAATTTGAGCTGTTGGTGTCCTGCAGCGTAAAGTTGGCAGGACCACCTTTCACTTGGACTTAGACCCTTTAAATTGAAAACTCAAATTCCGGGAGTTGGTTCTTTTGAAATCTCAAATTCTGCTGAATATCTGGACGGAGTTTGAGAATTTGAGCTTTCGGTGGTCCTGCAGCGTGAAGTTGGCAGGACCACCTTTCACATGGACTTAGACCCTTTAAATTGAAAGCTCAAATTCCGGGTGTTGGTTTTTTCGAAAGCTCAAATTCTACTGAATATCTGGACGGAGTTTGAGAATTTGAGCTTTCGGTGGTCCTGCAGCGTGAATTATCAGCGTGAATTTGGCAGGACCACCTTTCACATGGACTTAGACCCTTTAAATTGAAAGTTCAAATTCTGGGAGTTGTTTTTTCTGAGAGCTCAAATTTTACTCAATATCTGCACGAAGTTTAAGAATTTGAGCTGTTGGTGTCCTGGTACGATGTGTTCAAAATTGTAGCTTTTAAGTGGTCTTAGACCCTTTAAATTGTAAGCTCAAATTCCGGAAGTTGTTTTTTTTTGAAAGCTGAAATTCTATTGAATATCTGGACGGAGTTTGAGAATTTGAGCTTTCGGTGGTCCTGCAGCGTGAAGTTGGCAGGACCACCTTTAACTTGGACTTTGACCCTTTAAATTTAAAGCTCAAATTCCGGGAGTTGGTTGTTTGGAAAGCTCAAATTCTACTGAATATCTAGACGGAGTTTGAGAATTTGAGCTTTCGGTGGTCCTGCAGCGTGAAGTTGACAGGGACACCTTTCACATGGACTTAGACCCTTTAAATTGAAAGGTCAAATTCCGGGTGTTGGTTTTTTAAAGCACAAATTCTACTGAATATCTGGACGGAGTTTGGGAATTTGAGCTTTCGGTGGTCCTGCAGCGTGAAGTTGGCAGGACCACCTTTCACATGGACTTAGACCCTTTAAATCGAAAGCTCAAATTCCGGGTGTTGGTTTTTTGAAAGCTCAAATTCTACTGAATATCTGGACGGAGTTTGAGAATTTGAGCTTTCGGTGGTCCTGTAGCGTGAATTTGGCAGGACCACCTTTCACATGGACTTAGAGCCTTTAAATTGAAAGCTCAAATTCTGGGAGTTGTTTTTTCTGAGAGCTCAAATTTTACTCAATATCTGCACGAAGTTTCAGAATTTGAGCTCTTGGTGTCCTGGTACGATGTGTTCAAAATTGTAGCTTTTAAGTGGACTTGGACCCTTTAAATTGTAAGCTCAAATTCCGGAAGTTGTTTTTTTGAAAGCTCAAATTCTATTGAATATCTGGACGGAGTTTCAGAATTTGAACTGTTAGTGGTCCTGCCAACTTCACGCACCTTATATACGTAACAAGTAAAATATCAAATGGCCAGAAGACAGAGATAAAAAACTTAAGAATGTTGTTCTGTAGTGGCTTTAGGAGAAAGAGGAGGAGTCCGACATGTATTATGATGAAGGTCATTACGAAATTGATCACTTGAGTGCATATGACCATAACACAGAATCCATAGTGATATGTATTTCTCACTAATCATGGTGATATTTTTTGATTTTCTAAATATATGTGCAACTAATGCACTTTGCATCCAGAAATTCAATACCAGTTCACCTTAATTGTCACGAAGGTTTTTTTAGATATCGGCTGAAATATGATTAAACCTCAGCTATAACGCTGATGCTCTATTCCCAAATTTTCAGATGGAATGAAGAAGACAGTCTGACTACGACTGTTACTTGCTGTTGAGAAAGGGAGAATGGTCAATCTTGAAGCCATCAGGGTCCAAAGAAATTTTCCAGGCCTATGGAAGAAGAAGAGACAAAAGTACAAAGAAGTAGTGCTTGAAATGTGAGAGATAGATGTGTGGAGAACATCTCAAAAATATTTGTGTAACATGCTTGCAAACAGTCTAGTAATCATAAAGAAAAGAAAGTCCATTATACTTAGTAGAACACAGTGTACAACCGAAAGTATAAACTGAAAAATAACATTTTATTAAGTATATGAAAGAATCATTATTTCAAGATGACTAAGTATTCTAGATGCATTTTAATAGGTGGCTGACACCTGTCCCCCACGTGCCTAATTGTGCAATAAAAGCTTATGAGCCTAACGCAGGTTAAACGTCAAACCAACTCTAACCACCCCATTAAGAACATATTTCTGAGTTAAATGCCAACTTGAAACCGAACACGAAAACTGAAAACTAATCATGCACCAAGTTAGCTTCGTGGTGAATAAAAACCATGTTTCTAAGTTGACTCGGGGTTCTTCCGTTTCCTCCAACTTTCTTCTTTTAACCAGTTTCATTAATTTCTCATCATCAACGTTTCCTTTAGACTAGCCGACATATTCGTGGGACGTAAAACTTAAAGATAACATATATTTTATTGAAAAAGTTAGTGTAAATCATATTCTGCATTTCTGCTTAAAGATGAATTTAGTCGCAATTTTAGAAATCTGTAATACCTTAGGTTTCTCACCTCTTTACATCGAATGATCAGTTGATCAGTTGCTATTAAAGAAAGAATTATCTATACATTGAATTTAATTAGTATATCGGAATTGTTGTTATAAGAGCAAGTTTATGAAAATAGTATTTATAATAATAGTTATATATGAAATAGAGTTTGCGTAATGGGGTAAGACCAGCCTGGTAATAGTGGAAGTTCGAACTATCAATCCTACCATTCTACTTATTTCGCTAGAATGTTAATCGAATTCAATGCTCAATTTCATTTTCCAAAGTGGTACCCGAAATGCATTGATATACAGGGTAAGAACAAACAAATAGTCGTAGCCCATAGGGTAAAGTCGTGGACTGCTAACGAGGGAGCACATGTTCGAATCTCGCTGCGGGCATTTACTGTAATTTGTCGTAGTAGTCGATATTATTTGCCAGTAGCGTATTTTAACTTTTGCTGAAACATCTAAATCTCTTCTACTGCTATCAGTATCTGAACTTGGTTGTTCCAACACGTCATCAAATAGAAGTTTTTATTGGATTATAGCTAGGAGCCACTCCTTATTTTGCTATATGCTGCTTGACTTAAAGCGAGCATTGCACAACTGTTTACGCGTAATAAAATCTAATATGGTATTCTGTTGAAATTTACATCATGCAAATTTACACGTAACTAAAAATACTTGCATTCACATCGTAAGTGTCTCCTGGCATAAGATAAAATCAATGGAAATGTTTTTAACATAACATACTGTTCTGTGACTACTTGCTCAGGACAGATTTCGATTTGTTTTTTCCCTATCTGTTTCTGCTACGTGTGGTCTTTTTAGAAACACATTTTTATATTGTTAATCATTTCCTTTGTAATTCGCACAGGGTCCACAGATATAGGCACGAAGTGTCAAGAACACTTTTCACACAACGACTGTCGTAACCATAGCATAACTCGTGATATCGATATATTTACAGAATAGGTTACATTTTGTTGCTATTTAACATGCAAGTTTGAAAGGTTTTACAACTGATTTGAACATTTCTATTGTTTTTATGCATCATAAACATATGGTAAATTAATATTTTACTTCTGGTTACAAACTGTTATTTTGTTGGTTAAAGTAAAAAAATGACTCGAGCGGGAATCGAACGCGGCCGCTTGCGGAAGTGAGGCACAGATGCTCATCACTCAACTACGCCGTCAATTGACAACTGAACCGTTGTATCGTATATGTGGTGAATCGGAAACTTTAAGACGGTTTTTCCTCGCTATTGTGCTCTTCCAATCTGTGATATTAACACTTTAAATGTGCATTACTACCTTGCGAGAAATGGCCCGGAAGTTAATATATACCAGTCTGCTTTCCCCTTGTAAGTAAAAAGAGAACTTCCGGCATTTTGGATGTTGATATTTGTAATTGAATAATAGCAAACCGGCCTTAATTCTTGGTTTCGAGACACAGTCAGTGATTTTTAAGGAGCTAAGTACTGGATAAAATATAAATTAGAATTATTTGTAATATTTGAATTATTATATAAAAATGTATGTAACTATGTGTACGTGATCACCAGGACGAATTGCGAAGTTAAATGAAATGTCTTTTGGTATATAGTTAGGCCCTAATCTCAACTAGTATGCGACATCGCTTTCATTATAATACATATCCTAAGGTTTAAGTAGGGGTCCAAAATTTGCAGAAAATTTAGTATCTCAGGCGTTGTTCAACTTAGGAAGCTGAAAGTATGTGTATTAACTCTTTATTAAAAATAAACATAACGTGTCCGAGCATTATCAAAATTTTCTTTTATGGAGAATGCACCTTCTATATGGAAAGTTGGTACGGGTTTGCTTTCGGAAATAATCAATATTAGTTAAGAAAAACTATTAATTCAGCAGTAAAAAAAGAGATCACCACATTTTATATCCACAGCTTTCTATTATAATAATTGCCGAAACTTCTGTATATTATATGGAGAGTTCAGAGCATTAGGCAATCAAAACTTTAAGTTGTGAGAAAACTCACAAAAATTCTCAGTCACAAATAAAATTTGTACGATACGCTTAATTACATGAATATTTTAAGTTTGTACGGTATAGTACGGTTTGTACGGTATGGATAATTTTTGACATTTTCCCCTTTACGTTGACCTACTTTACCTTGATCTGAGACTTTCAAATTTCATCCTATTTTCCACTGAAAAGTATCTGTAATTCAACAAGGAAATAATTATTGAAATTCGTCGTAATTTAGCCAATGATAAACACTTTACCATTTATTTCGTGAAGATCACATCAGCTGGTATTGTAACAGAACGTTGCTTGAGCGATTAACAGTAGAAATTCAAAATCGGATTACTAATAATCTCGCACTGTTGTCTTATCCAAGTGTAAACTCTTTAGTCAGTGGAGAGGAAGATGTGGATCATGGTTCAGAGTTGATGAAAATGGATTTTGATGGGGTCACAGTTGGGCAGTTGTTCAAGACACAAATGGGTCAGAGTGGGTCACGGTGGGTCTTGGGTCAGAGTGGGTCATAAATCAAAGTGGGTCATGGTGGGTCATTGATCAGTGTGGTCTCGATGGGTCATGTGTCACGATGAGTGGTAGGTCAAATTTTCATTGACCACTCTATCTGTCCTCGACATCATAGCGAAAAATGTATTTGTTTCTTCATGCATTGGACGAAAGATACAAACAGTAAAAAACATAAAAAACAAAACAAGGAAAAGGATTCTTTGTAAAGTACTTTGCTCTCTCGAATCAATCACGCAATATATTACAAGTTTATATGTACGCCTCGAGCATTCTATTAAACTATTCAAACGCGGTGGATTTGTGACTTGCCTGTGTGCTCTACTGGCTAGCACGTGCTTCTGGAGTGTACGGGGTCTCAGGTTGGATTCCGGGTGGGAGAACGCTTGGAATTTTAAATATTATCGATGTGTCTGCATTCGTGTCCCTGTGGTTCAATATTTCAAGAAATAACTTTAAAAGCTTTATACTCAATTAGGAAATATACATAAGTTACTGACAAGGGCAAGTCAGAATTTTGTAAATAAACTTCAAAGCTATCTTTCGAGAGGTAGTACTGCACATCCAAACTGCTAATATTGCAAACTGGAAGAGCGCAATAACCAAAAAATACGTCTTAAACTTTCAGGCTCAGCACATATGCAAGACGACACGTTAAGTTATCAAGTCACAGAGTGAGCAACCTCTTCACCTCATGTGGAAAAGGTCCCGGTTTCGATTACCCGAGTCACTTTTTGTTTTCCATTGTAACCAAGAAAGCAAGCACTTGTAAGTATAATATTACTTCATCATAAGTTTATAATACATAAAGCAATAGAAATTATCAAATCAGTTGTAAAACCTTGCAATGATTCACGTTCCATGGCATTGTCGTCGAAAATGGCATCCCTGGTTATAGCATACATCCAGAATTAGCAAATGGGATTTCCCCTTATAAATCGCACACTGTCACAGATATAGACACGAAGTGTCAAGAACATTTTTTACACAACGACTTTGGTAACCATAATACAACTCGTGATATCAATATATTTACGGAATAACTTACAGTTTGTTCGTAGTTAACATGGAACATTACAAGGTCTTACAACTGATTTGAACATTGCTGTTGTTTTATACATTATAAGCATATAGTGAATTAATATTTTAGTTGTAGTTATATTTGGATACTCTGTTGAATAATGCTGTTGACTCAAGTTGGATACGAGCCCGGGACCATTTGCAAGTGAGTTGGAGATTCTCAATGTGCTACAACGACATGTGATAACTTTACGCGTATTACCATATATAAGGCGGGTCGGAAACTTTAAGACGCTTTGTTCTCTATTTTTACCCATTGCGCTCTTCCAGTTTAATAACACTTTAAATATGTATTAATACCTCGCGAAAGGTGGTCCCGCAGTTCATTTATCAAACTATGCTTTCTTTTTATTAGAGAATTATATTAACCTCTTTATTTTTCTCCTGTCCCCTTTACCTCTCTTCTCAATTATCTGTGTGTTTAAAATAAGGCATAATTACAGACCAACATTTACAGCAAATATTAAGAAAAATAAACTTATTAAAATAATAATAATATTAATAAGTATTAAAATATAAATCATTAGAAATGTTATTAATAATTTTTGTTTAAGAAAACTAGAAAGTGAGGTGAAGTGACTCAAACCCGCGCCTCTTTTACTTCTACACCGAAACAATATGTACTGTACCGCAAAGCCAACAGAATATACGAGCCACACAGAATTTACAGTTTGTGTGTGAATATAATAAGGTTTGCAATTGAAAAGATCATAACACACACTCTGCTTCCAGCTCGATAGAATTACACATACTTTCTACAACATGTTTCATGTAACTTTTCTCTGTATTTGTGAATCTACATCAGTAAAGAGAATTGAAGGGTACACAGGAATAACGATCTAGATTTTATTTGCGAATTTGAGCTGTTATTACAATTTTATACAACGAATAGTGGTCTTATATCTAGTAAACTGTGTGTTTCGAAAACGTGACCAATGTCCCTGAAATTTAGCTCTGGAAGAATCGTATACTTTGGAAAATGATCGAAGTCCACAGGTCCATTGGAAAATCCATCGGAGTCCTTAGTCCATAGTCTCACCGATTCAGTTCAAAGACAAGTTGAGTTCATGTGTCTGTACGTTTCGTTATGTGTTTTCATGTTTGTGATCATAACACAATATCAGTGAGTATCATTAGTAGACCTTTTGTTTTCTTTTTTAAGTTGACTCCTCTTATGTAGATTTGCTTTGAAATGGACAACTCTAGTTCATATGAACCGTCTGTATCGAAAGCTGGGCTAGGAGGGATGAAAACAAAAGTATAAGGGCGAGTTTCAGATGCATCAAAACGGATTGGAACCATCTCCAGTCACATCACTGGAGATGATTGCATGAAATTTGATAATGAAGTTTGGATGAAGTTTGCTTCATGTTGTAGCTTTACTGAACGCAAGTTGTATCAAAAACTGTTAGTGATTTGCACATATTCTTTGATTCCTGCCAAGGGCAGAATAAGAACTACACAATATTATGATTGTTTCACTTTCTGGTCCACACAACGGAAAGATTTCAGCGCATTTATATTACATTGCCAGTAATGGATCATTCATACTTAAAAGGCGACAAAAACATGGGCATAATAAATACCAGATCCAAATGTGAAACACCTAAGATCTGGCCTGAGGTCATTGAACACGCACGGAAACAAACAGAACCTTGCATTGTGCTAGACTGTAACCCGGAGTTTTCGGCAATGGACATTTTTTGGCAAGAGATACAGGATAAAATGCCCTTTCGCATAAAGAGCAATCTTATAATTCCTAGCAAAGAAGATCGATACACTGGTTCACCTTCGAAAGTTATACTTTGATGCATATGAAACATACAAAATCATACAAACATCCTGATTTCGAGAACTGAAAGCAGGGACAGCCAACCGGAATTTCGCTGTACAAAGTTAGAAGACTTACAATTCTTGAGGCAATTCTGTGGGCCAGAAGCGTAACAGACTTCCGTTCATTGGGAATACGTGAAAATAAGGTAGGCAAAGTCAGTGAGTGAGTTTCAGTGAAGACTCCTCCACAAACAAGAGACGATGTGAAATATTATCTCTATGCATGTATTGGGTATTCAAGATATGTTTTGCATTTTGTTCGTTAACTGTGTTTTCTGCTAGTGTCAGTTAATCATTGTATTATAAATGGCTGTAGGTTTCAATAAAATAGTGTATTACTTGAGAACACGAAAGCATACGTAATAATTGTGGAGAACAAACTGAAAATAGTTCTTACATTTCTAAATCGCTTTTTCTCTCAAAGTTAACAAATGGACTTTAATCGTTATTCCTGTGTACCCTTCAATTGTTTGTATTCCGAAAAGGTACTATAAACATTGTCGAATGTTTTGTGTAAGAATCGAACTGCCAAAAGTACGACGTGAAACTCAGAAAGTATGAAGTGAATTCCTTACGAATACGCTGAGAAGAACACGACTGGGAGAAAGAGATGTTGAAGTTGTTGGTGTGATGCGTCGAAAAGGTATGCCAAATGCTTGTGTATATACATCTAGTAAGCAGTTCTAAATATACAGTTATCACACACACCATACATCTGTGCTTTAGAAAAATGTGAAAGATTACTGTTTCATATAATATTGCTTTTCTACTAAGCTCGTTTCGGATCGGGCCACCAATAGTTGCTGACTGTCTCTCTTGTGTGTCACAAGTTTCCATAGCTATATACAATATATTAATACTCTGTACATCTCTAACCTGTGATACTTATCTCCACGATCAATTAAGCTGGTCACATTTGCAGATTGCAAAACCAGACTATCAGAGAGCAGTAAGGATGAGCATGAGCCGAGTTAAAGGTAATTTACCCGATTCGAGTCGAATCGAGTTTGATACTTAGCTCGTCCGTGCAGCTCGTTCTCACTGGTTTTGATATCATCACCTAATTATCTGGAAAACGAAAGGTAGGAAAAACGAAAGCAGTTACGATGAACAGTTTCAATGTTGTTCACGCGCGGCGACAATTTTAGCTCAAGCAGGAATACATGCTTCTTCCGAACTCAAAACATCATATTTGCCTCCAAGACTTTTCCTACCGAATTCAGTAGTTAACCAGTAATCAAATACTGTAATTTTTACTATTCACAGAAAAACAGATCAGATTTAATATTTATACGTAGTGTTATAATTTAAGGTAAGAAAGATAGAAAGATATATGAAGGAGACAGAAACGTAGATTAAAATAAACTGAAAGAAGTGGAAATCCTTTCACTTTTTCTTCTTTTTCTTCTTCTTCTTCTTCATATTATTATTATTATAATTTTTATTTTTATTATTATTATTATTATTATTATTATTATTATTATTATTATTATTATTATTAATGGTATATGTACAGTGCAGGGAACATCGTAGTTTTACGTACTCTGGAAGAATGTGAGGAACAAGAGCCGAAGGATCATAAAGAACTTTAAACAGTAACTGCTTCCGTTTGAATAGGCTCGACTTGACTTGAAGAAAATTTTTCGATTCGAGTCAAGTTTCAAATTAAAGTCGCTAAAAGTTGCCTATATCTGTAACTAGATGGCAGGGTCAGTAATCACATTAGCCGCATGTCTGCAAACTCTGACACACATAAATATTTATAATTCACTTTCAGATTGCACGTGTCAACAATTAATCAAGATTTTCATTAACTTTCTATTTTTATGCATGTACCAAAGCATTCTAGTGAACTGTAATGATTTTTAAGTTTAAAAATAATTATTCATTTTTGAATAATTGTAAATGTGTAAGTTCAGTAATTCACCATGAATAGTGGCAAAAAGAAGTGTTGTCTTAACGAAGAAATTACGACATAAAATGTGAAATCTCTTTTATCAAACCAGTTGATATTTTAGAGTCGACAAACTTACATTTTTAGGTATCATTTACCTCGAAACCCCGGTAACCAGAATTAGCCCTTGATAGCAGACTTTTATTTAAAAAAAATGACAATGACTTTTAGTCTGAGAGAAAAAGCGAATAAAATCTCTACATTCTAATTCTGTTATTCTCGTAAAACTGAGTCTGTGTCGAAGGTATTCATGGAAATAAGAACAATGAATTATGATTATTTTGCAGAACATTCCACTCAAGGGCGGGTCCAGGTCCGACTTCTGGGTGGGGTTGTCATACTGCTACTTAGAACTACTCATAACACTTTCATACTATGGGATAGTTTTGTATATACTGTATATAATAGAAAAGTTTCCTCTTCTGGTGGGGGCAATCGCTCCAATCGCTCCCCGCTGCATCTGACGCTCATTCCACTTTCATATCGCAGGAATTTCATCTGTCAGTTTGCTTAATTAAGAAAAACTATAGAGCATATTAGTATAGAACGTAAAGTATGTGTACGGTCGCTGATTCGTGATGACAATCCTAAAGAAAAGTAAAACGTAAATTACAGTACTATTTTTCTTTTAACAAGATAATGTTTTTGGTTAAATTGTGTAACGGAGAAACTTGTTACGAAACACTAGTTTATGTTCGTTTTCAGATATTCCATTTCACGAATTTACATTGACGAATACTGCCAAAGGATATCCTAATGTCCCTAGGAAAGAATACCTCCAAAATGAAACTGATACCGGAGAGAAGAAAGCCTCTGAGGACTGAAAATAGGATATCCACAGGGTATCCATGGCTGTGTGGGGAAGTATAACTTTTTTTTAAGAGTTTTTGAGGTGCTTAAGATTTTTGTTCGGCATACCAACTTCCCTCTCAACCTTGGGTACTGAAACAGAAGAACATTTAGATTTTGATTCTTGATTCCAGTATATTTCAAGCATCATTTCTCGGATCTAGGCTTGATCAATATGTCGATGTATCGCAAAATCAACATTCGTTATTGCAAATATATCAAAATCGATATACCAACATACAAACCCTTCGATATAGCTATTCGGGTAGGATAGGTAAAAGTGAGGGTCCGTAAAAATTCCAATGGATGAAGGAATCAGTCTTGATTTTTGATTATCACAAACCCACTTACTAATTTGCAATAGTACATACTGTAATTTCTTAGCCGCCAGAACTTTTCTATTCCCGAGAAAAAATGAAGAAAAAGCACCTGTCGGAAGGAAGTGTTTCGAACTTTAACCTAGAATATATTATAAGAAAGTATTTTGGTTCCCCTCTCTCGGAGATTTCCATTCTCTTTTGCCTTTGGGATCGCTCATTGCTAAAAAGTGCAGGCATGACCGCTACATGCACATATGCTCTTGAGTGGAGTCATATAATTTGAAAAGGAAACGAGTTTCTAATAATAATAATAATAATAATAATAATAATAATAATAATAATAATAATAATAATAATTGGGTTTACATCTAGTGTCCCATGTCTTTCTCTTTTATGGGAGAACCGCTAGTTTGCTACGCCAATTGTGTCCCTTAGTCTATATTTGTCTCTCTTTCCGTTTCTTGTGGAAGTTTGTTGTTGTGCTGCTAGGCTTTTATATTGAACCTTTCCATTATGTAATATTTTTCTTTCTTTAGTAGTTTTCTTGAAAAAGGAATGAATTTGCTTTCCTCTGATATCTATTTCTTACCATTCATCTTGTTTGAACTGCTTAAGTAAGATCATTTTGTAACTTTTGTGTTATCAATTGTCCTCAAGATAATTTTTCCGTCTCTCTGAAAAAAAAAATATATTCCCTTATTTGCAGTTCGCCACACTATTATACTTGTAACAAAATTGAGATTTGGCCCAACGCTTCTCTAATTCCCAACCAAATCAACGACCCTGCTTTTCGGGTTGCTTACTGTTGCAGGAAACTAAATGTTGTGGTAATGCACTTTTGTAGTCCTCCATATAACAGCACAGTATAGTGGATTAATTAAACCTTCCTGTTGAAAGTAGAAGTCAGATTCTCCGTGTTTCTTTTAGAGATATAAAAATACCGTGTATTTTTAGAATATTTTCTCTAAACGAAAAAGTTGTCTATTTGTCTTTGAATCAAAACACATATAATAGATGGAGTTCTTTGATTGTAAATGTCTTGGTAGAAACGTTTTAAAAATCACAGAAATTCAATCAAACTATTTGGTCTAGGAATTAATTCGTGCGGTTTTTAATAAAAATTGAAGCTTTATTTCAAAAACAAAGTAAATGAATACGTTAACAAAAATATTGTCCAAAGCTAGCCACTACTTTCTCCCATCTTTCAGGCAATTTACGGATTCCGTGTCGAAAGAATTCCTCATCTTTTGACGCAATCTAATCAAACATCCATTTTTCGATATTTTCTGAAGAAGTGAACCGCTGTCCAATCAAATCGTTATTCATGCAATCGATCAAGTAGTAGTCAGACGGAGCAGTGTCTGGTGAATATGGCGGGTGGAGTAACACTTTCCATCCGACATTTTCCAAATAGGTTTTGACCGGTTTTGCGACATGTGGTCGAGCGTTATCATCTTGATAAATAAATTTATTATGCCTGTTATTCCATTCTGGTCGTTTTCAGGCCAGAGCTTGCTTCAAACGCATTAATTGTTGTCGATAGCGGTGTCCATTAATAGTTTCACCAAGTTTCAGAAGTTCATAGTACACCACACGTTTCAAATCCCACCATATATACAGCATAACCTTTGCACAATGAATATCTCGTTTCGGTTGTGAAGGACCTGGTTCACCTTGCTTCACCCAGGCCTTTTTTCGTTTAGGATTCTCGTAATGAATCCACTTCTCATCACCAGTTACAATTCGATGCAAAAATCCCTTCCTTTTCTGTCTTTGAAGCAGCAATTCACAAACGGTTTTTCTTCTTTCAACGTCTTTCTTTTCAATTCATGTGAAACCCAATAAGACATCTTTTGAATCATTCCTATGGCTTTGAGACGTTTGGAAACTGTTGTTTGCTCAACTCCAAATGCTTCTGCAAGTTCGTCCTGCGTTTGACACGAATCCTGATCAAGCAATGCTCTCAATTCTTCATCTTCAAATTCTTTTGGCTGTCCAAATTGCTTTTGGTCTTCCAAGCTGAAATCACCACCTTTAAACCGTGCAAACCACTTCTGACACGTTCGCTCAGCTAGAGCATGGTCACCAAACACTTCCACTAAAATATGATGACTTGCGGTAGCACTTTTCTTCATGTTAAAGTAATGAAGTATAACTCCCCGCGAAAACACTTTATCAGGCACAAAATGCGCCATTTTCAGTTGAAGAAAAAATGTTGTTGTTTCCGCTTCAAGCAACTGACATATACTAAACAAGATGCTCAATTACAGTAGTTTTCAACGCATGTTTGGATCAACGAAACTATGGGACAATAAGCTAGTTACGCCATCTTTTGTAAAACCGCAAGAATTAATTCCTAGACCAAATAGAAACGTTGTTCAATTTGGTCTCCATAGTCGAAAATGGTATGAGTCTCAAGAATTGGCTCTTAAGAAGGTATGGGAACGTTTCTTAAGATTACGAAATTACAACATTTTTTTCTGTATAAGCTGATGATCACCTTATTATCATGCTGTTGTATCTTAGATTAGGTTCATAGTCTAATTTGGAGTTTGCATTTATCGTACTCAATCTCCAAGTGTTTGAAAAACTCCAAGACGTACAAGACTGAAAGAATCGTTGCTGGCTTTGTATGAAGAGGATGATCATATAAATATAGTAGCAATTTTAATCTTCTTCACTGGTAGTATATTACCTAATTAAAAGCAACTCATGGGGCTACGGTGGACCAGTTTTACGGTAATACCTTCTGGTGAATAAGTCTTGTGACTCGATCACAGCTCCTGCAAATCAAGTTTTGAGGTGCATAAATACACTGTATGTATATTTTCTCGTCCATTTCTCGTTTCCTTTTAATTTCTTCATTCAACTATTCTGATTCATTTCATCATCATCCCTTTCCTTAGTCTAGGCGCAAAATTTTGTGACGCTAAATTCAGAAATAGGGATGCACGCGAGACGAGACGAGACGAGAAATGGAAAAGTCTCGTCTCGTCTCGCAGCCTCAAATGTTGGTCTCGTCTCGCGTCTCGTCTCGTCTCGCAAATGTGAAGTCTCGTCTCGCGTCTCGCATAAAATTTTGAGTCTCGTCTCGCATCTCGCGCGAGACTTTCTCGCATGGTCTCGCAGTCTCGCATATATTCTGGGTTAAAATTTTGCAATGTTTTATTCTATGGCTGTTAATGAATGATGATGTGATATTCTGGCCGAAGCCAGGTGTTTGACCTAAAAGTCCCTTGGCAAGGTGAACCCATGGTGGTTTGTCATTGCTTTCCATGGGATGAATGTTCATAACATCCTAAGGAGACGCAACCTAGAGTTCAACATGGTATCCGAACTTGTGTCCACTCAGCTCCAAATTAAAAGAAAAGTTGTGCTGGAATTTGATTGCTGGACCATTAATTTTCGCATAGCATAATTTACAGCAAAACCAGCGTAAATTGTTGCTGAATCCAACATTGTTTTCCAGCTTAGAGTTCTCCAGCAATATTTTCCAGTATGCCATGCGGGCACATTTATGCCCCGAAAAAAAAGTCGCCAATGTAATTAGGATATAAAGGATTAGGACGTTTCCGTATTTGTTTTTCTGCACTCATTGAACCAAGCCCGGATCCTTTTACTATATCTATATGTATTTTTTTAAAGTTAGCTAGCTATGGTGTAGCTAGCACCCATTGCGAGGGCTACACCCTCTATTTGGGAAAGAGATTTAACATTATTATGGCGAAAAAAATGAATTTCTGTTGGGCAAAGAGACATTTATTAACTTTATTAAACATCCATGTTTTATTTATTTATTTATTTATTTTTGTTGTACGTGAGGAGGTCCTGTTAGTAACAAGCGGGTTTACTGTGCATATGAAGGTGAGATATGGGCCGGTACGTGTGATGTGCTGAGGATACTGATGATCTTATAGTCCGGATGATTTGGAAGTACGGTATATTTATATAATGCGAAAAGCAGTGAGAGAGGTGTAGACGTGTGGTGGTGGCTGTGAGTGTATGGAGCGTCGCTGTAAACGGTTTCAAAAAATAAAGCGTGTTCGCTGTCATACCGTTGAGTTATATATTTAATACGAAGAGCTTCAATATGATAAAGAAGGTGAGGAAATGTGATGCGGTCGTACAATTCACGGATTGGACTTGGTAATTTAATGCGGTAGGCTAGGCGGAGAGCATGTCGTTCCATTATTAACAGCTTTTCGTAATGTTTTGCGCTTGCTGATACCCATGAGGTAAAACGTATGTAAGAACGGGACGGAGGAAGACCTTGTAGGTGTTGATGAGCGTAGAAGAATGGAGACCCCACGTTGTACCTATGAGACATTTAAGTAAATTTAATCTATTTTTGGCTTTGCTTACAACGGTAGCGAGGTGTGGACGCCGTGTAAGATTATGATCAAATGTTATACCCAAGTATTTCACGGGGCCGCGGTGGCTCAGTAGTAGAGCGTTCACCTCTGGTGCTTGGGGTCCCGGGTTCGATCCCAGCCCCCGCCAAGTGAACCTTGTGGTGGACAAACACCGTGTGCGTGGGTTTTCTCGGGGTTCTCCCGTTTCCTCCCACTTTCTTCATTCCACCATTTCATTCATTACTCATCATCACCGTCTCCTTTAGCCTAACCGGCATAAGCGTGGGACATAAAACCCAAAGATTTCATTTCATTTTTTCCAAGTATTTCACTGTCTTTGAGTGCTGTATGGCAGTATGATTGACGGTAAGGGCAAGACGAGCTGGGTTTCGATGAACTCGTGATCGACGTTTTGGTGGAATAAAGACTATGGCCTGAGTTTTGGTAGCGTTTATTGTTAAGCGCTACGTCCGACACCAATCGCTAAAGCGACGGATAGTTTCATTCATCGCATTGTTTATTTGAGAGATAGTTTTCGTTAACGCCAGGAAAGCCGTGTCATCGGCGTACTGAAAAGTATGAATGTTTTGCGGTAAGGACGGCATGTCAGCGACATAAAGCAGATACAGCAGCGGGGACAAGGCAGAGCCTTACGGAACGCCGCTATGAAGAAAAACAGGATAAGAGACACTGTCATTGATGTAGATGTAAGCCAGGCGGTTTGAAATAAAATTGAAGATGAAGCAGATGTACGTGATAGGAAGACGGAAAGACAGAAGCTTGAATAAAAGTCCCACGTGCCATACTTTATCAAATGCCTTTTCGAGATCGAATAAAACTAAACAGGCATGCTTGGAAGAGTTGTAATGATTAGTGATCATGTTGGTGAGGCGAAGTAACTAATCGTTAATACTATATTCTGGTCGGAAACCAGCTTGATGTAAAGGTAGCAAATTTTTCGCTGTTAAGTGAGAGTGAAGTCTTTTGACGAGGATGCGTTCCAATATTTTGCTGAAAGTCGGAGTTAATTGTATGGCCTGTGATGATACGGAATTTAGTGGTTTGTGTGGCTTAGCAAACATGAGTGTTTTGGAAGTCTTCCACTGAGGGGGAAGATAACCTGTGCGGAGAATAAACGTAAATATAGTTGCTAAATGGTGTAGTAAGGCGAGAGGCGATTCTTTGACATGACCGTAAGTGATTGAGTCCAGACCAGGGGCAGTATTGCGTTTGCGAGCCGTGACGGAGTTGATATCTGTTACAGTGATAGGCGTAGCAAGAGGATGGTCGGGTAAAACATGAGACGTTCTCGGTTGAAGTTCAGGTGAATTTATGTTAAAGGTATGTGTGGGATGCCTGCGAGGAATGGCTGCTTCAGACGGCGTGAAAATAGATTGTAGATAGGTTGCGAAGGCTTCTGCTTTTTCTTTATCTGTCTAAAGAGGATTTTCATTTTCTAGGAGAGGATAGGTAGTATGGGTCTTGCGACCAGTAATCACGTTGAAACGGTTCCAGTATCTGGATGGGTGTGCATCGTCTCCCAAATTATTACAAGCTTTTATCCATTGACGGAGTTTATATGCTTTAACATAATTGTGAACTGTGCGTTGAAATTGACGATGTAAATGCAATGACTCTAGATTTCCTGTACGTTTGTAATCTTTGTAGAGTGCTCGTGAACGTCTGATAAGTGGTAAATAATGGGGTGGGAGCGTTGGGTGATAACTATGGGATGTACTGGTCTGTATAAAACGGCTGGTAGCGTCATGTAGTGCTGTAGTTATTCTATCCAAAGAATTATGAAGATCTTCCTCCGTTTCTGATAGAGTTGAGTTTGCAAAAATGCTACTAAGGTAATTTCGATATCCTGGCCAGTCGGCTTTGTCGAAGCGCAGTGTGGTAATCTATATGTAAATTTCTTCGTCTTTATTTAACCGGATTTCAACCTTGTCTTTGCCTGCTTCTAGTCCGAGGAATGCTCTAACGTCACAATATCCAAAATTTACACGGATTGTTCCCTTAGAATAGGTTTTAACTTTCTTTTCAGAACTTTAAACTCTCTAGCATTAAATTTGTGGAAGCAGCAGAGAAAATATAAAAATACGTTACTTGTGTAGGAGAACAGTGCTGCCATCTATTGTCGCCTATCTCCCTTTACACTAGCCACCAAGGAATAACATTACTTGTGTGAACGGACTTGTGGATAACATATACTAATATACTAACCTAAATAACTGATATACAACATAATTATGTTATATACTAATAACAATTATATCAATGGCTCGCCGCGGGGAATAGTGATAATTAATTTTCAACACTTTAGACACTGTCAAGTATGCTATGCACTTACCTTAGTTTCCTTCTTCTGAGAGAAATATATTGTTATATCCTCCTTCCTGCAGCTACTCTTCTGATCTTTGTCGCTGTCGGGGTAGAGAATCGCGTACTCTTTCTTCTTTCTTCACCGAGTTATATTACGAGAATGCATTTTCAATTCTATCTTCTTAGGCTTACATAACTTACAAATAGCCAACTCAGCATTCGTCGCAATTTCAAAGTAATCCTGGAACTTACTTTTACGCCCTGCTGTTTCGGATGGATCAAGATTCGAACTTGCAGAAACAGTACCTGAATCCGTTTCACTTTCAACTGGGTCCCCATTTGGCTCTTCTAAAATATCGTCGCCACTATCAACATTTACATGTTTTGGTCGTTTCCTTGAAGGGTGATTTTCCATTATAAAGATGTTTTTATACCACCAAAAGCGCTTGTAGATAACAAAAGAACTCCTCACAACACAATACGACCCGATTCTTTTGGTTCGTTCGCGCTTATAGCAATGTTGCATTATCGCATTTTATCAACTTTCGCTTTCAACTTATATAGTGTTGCCATATCTAGAAAATAAAATTACTGACAGATATAGGGCCATTCCTACCATCTCCCACCAAACCTATAGGGCCATCCTACCAAACCAGTGTTTGAATTAAACTTCCGAACTAGAGGGGGATGTTTTTGATAAATATATAGAAAAAATACTTATTCCATGTAAAAATATTACGTTATTTCTGCGAGTCGCACCGGGGATAAACTTTAACGAGAGGGGATTTCAACGCCATCCCCCAACATTAATCGCTATCAGTAATGTGAAAAAGACAGAAACAACAGAAATATCACATTTCACAGCAATAGGGAGTCTTATTCGCTTTTCAGACCAAAAACATAAGTTCATGTATTCGTGCGCACCCGCGTGTATGTGTTTGTGTCGCAAAATAAAGTCCTAAATCGATGCTGTAATAAATTTCCAATTTACAAAGCTTTTCTTTTTTAATGATGTTTAGAAACTAAAGAAGGCTTTAATTCTGAAACTCAACCTTGAATAATAATAAATCTCATAAAATGTCTATTGCCTCAATCACTTTTTTGTTACTGGAGACATTAACGCTCAACTTAGAAAACTCAATAAATGTAAAATCACTAAATATACAATTAAATGTAATTCATAAATGTTGCGAGACTGCGAGAAGTCTCGCGAGACTTCTCGTGCGAGACTTAACCGAGTCTCGTCTCGCGTCTCGTCTCGCATGGTTTAGTCTCGTCTCGCGTCTCGCATAAAATTTTGAGTCTCGTCTCGTGTCTCGTCTCGCATTTGCGAGACGAGACGCGAGACGAGACGAGACTTCTCGCGTCTCGGGTGCATCCCTATTCAGAAAATATATCATACAGAAAAGTTAAAGTAAATAGTAGTCCTAGAAAGAGAAAATATATTGATGACTGCTATATTGAGTTTAATGTGGATATATGCATACAATATAAGAGTTAAATCGTCTAAGGTGTTACTATTATGTCTTTAACGGACACTCACATTCTATAACCGACATTCTCAGATGTTCGATGGGGCCTTGTCTCGTGACAGCACAGATATCCAAACGATAACAACAATTTTGGTACACACGAACGTGTTTGTGCCTTTCTCCGTAAAGTGTTTTACTCGTTTTAGGATGTTATGCCAACACGGGGCTTGTTTCCCAATTTTGGTCTAAAATTGTCTCTAAACATATTTTAGCAAGTAAGTTCTGATGTTTTGGAGCACACACTAAGTCTTCTTCGTCCCTGACTCCTTTATTTTAGCAATTAGCTATTTCGAAGATAGCAAATTCTCTATCGATACTGATTCGGATGTTAGAAGTTTACTTTCATATCACTCCCGAACTTTCAAAATAAATTCATTAGAAAAGTCACCGGTGTTTCTCTTCCTTTTATATAATTCATTTTGCAATTTTCGTACATATATTGCTCTAAATTATACTCGTATGAATGGCAATAAATTCCGACTTATACACTTTTAAAAGAGTCAGAAGCGATGTTAAAAGAAGAGTAATGTTTAACTAACTATTATATTTCCTATTTCGACGTAGAAATAAATCAACTGAACAACAGAATTGATTAAGTCATATTTCGATAGATCCAATATAATTGCAGAGTAACAAAGATGTAATGATGTCACATTAATTTAATATGGCGAAAAGTAAATGATACATTGTTGTTAAGGAGGAAATTCTATAACACTTAAAGTGTTTTACATAATACAATTATTAATAAATTTTCAGAGGATATGCCCTAACTTTAGAAGTAATCCTCTATATATGGTGATATTATAAATTAAAAAAAAACATTCAATATATTTGTAACAAGATCCAGTTTGAAACTGGACACGAGTCATCACATAACATTCAACACTGAAGACGAATAACTTTTATTTCTTTTCACAAACAAATGACAAAACCACTTATTTATTAAACCATTGAATATTTATTTTAATGTGCTTGGTGAAATGCTATGATCTAAACTCTTTCATATTTTTTATAGACTGACGCAGGTAAATTGCAAGAATTCAAGCCATCGGCTATCAGCTGGTAACTCACGCGCAAACAGTTCTTTAATGAGTGTGCGATATTAATTAATACATCTTGTCGTTAGTTGAAAACGTACATTGGAATGGTACCTAATAAGCTCATTTATTTAAATCGTTTTATAAGAATAACACTAACGAGACTTCAGCGCAAAAATGAGAATTTTGTTATCAATATCTTCTCATTTCCGGTGGCAATTTCGAAGACACAGAAACAAGAACGTCTTGAGTGTTGCTCGTACGATTTAAGTTTCATAGAATACGGAGGCTGTTCAACTTGACGTCTAGAACATCCGTTACGTTCGTGTTCGGAAACTAGCAGCATTGCTACAGGTGGTTTTGTTTAGGGTGAAAAGAATATCTTTGTGGAATTTGCAAGAAATTGTAGTATGTCAATAATAAAAGCATGTGGCTTTAAGAGAATAGAGCTACATTTAAAGTACCCTAAATCTATTCGACAAAGTACTCAATAAATATGTACAAAATGTGTTTTCAAACGTAGAACATACTCTTTCCTGGTGTAATCTCCAAGACATATTGAGTGTTGTTTATTAGAATAATGATTTCTTTTGCAACACCGTTAATCATTAAATATATTAGTTTTTACGTTGAATGTCAATTTTGATTTATTCATGTGCATCATCTTTTATTATTAACACACTTCTTGATACTCATCATTCAATGCAATTGTTATACAGGGTGGCCAATATAAAAGAGGTTCCATTTCTTATAACTTGTTTGTTGTAAATACAGATTACAGAATAGTAAATTATTATTATGGTCACAAATAGTCCCTCGACATCACATCTCGTGACCCGGCTCGATCGCCGCACAAATGATAAGAAATAACAGCACTAAGAAAGGTGAACATTTCGTGTTTCTTATCACACAGGGGCTCTTTTATCTTGGCCACTCTGTAGAAAAAATGTTGACAACCAGTTTAACTAAGTTTATAATTTTGAAAGATTTTAAATTAGTAACTGGGTTAAAAATTAAAACAACCTCCAGAGGAGTATATAATATGTCAATGTATACTTACATTATACAATATACACCAGTTATATTAACTTATAACTTTTCAAAAACAAAATCTTTTATTGTAGGTATTGTCTCCTGGGGCCACGCTTGTGGTAAGAGCTATTTCCCTGGTGTATATGTTAACGTCACCTTTTATGAAAAATGGATATTAGAAAACACACAGGATGCTAATTACTGCAAAAAGTAACGCCGTAGTGTTGTTCATTAGAGACAATTTTTAAAGGAATTTCTACTGGCTATGTACAGTTAATAAGTTATTTATTGTTGAAGTTGTGCAACATGTACACGAAACGAGACTTAGTAAAGAGGAGTTCATTTAAGTTATTTCTTTAGGAAAGTATAGATTGTACACAGAGCCTTCCCCGTCAACTTTCAACTGTTAAAACTTGGGAATCAAACGTATGAATTGAAATGAAGAATTTTAGTTTAGAGTACCCCAATAATACTCATTAGGATAAGGTATGATTAAGACAAGGTAATGATAATAGAATGGTGGAATGATAAGTGGGAGGAAACGAGAGTAACCCTAGAAAACCTACGGGCACGATGTTGTGTGACATAAGTGATGATTACACATGAAGAAAGTATGACTTTGGCACATTTTTCTGGTAGAGTGAAATAGGCCACATAAGTAGGGGAACACGTACAAAAAGTAAGAATGGCGTTGGCTGTTAGGACAAAACTAATTTGCCTGGAAACACTTCCAAAATCCATTTCACAAAACTTTCTGTAGTCTGTAGTGTTAGACATGTCACAAGCTAAAATATTGAAACAAGTCGGTTTTGTTTGAATTTACAATGTACGGTATAACAGTGAAACAGCGTTATATGACCTTAGTTCAAGCATCTACATTTTCGCAAATTTATTCACTAGTGCTAGTAATACTGTGAGCATAAACATTAACCATATAAAGAAATGTACTTTTCAATTGTCCTAAAATAATATGAGTTTAGGTGGTTGAATCCTCCCACGGTACATTTCTCTGTGCGCAAATGTGTGTCTATAATGCTTGCCTACAGAACTTGTAATGTTTCCTTATTGTTATTTTACACCTCTTTCAAGTAGCCCGCAAGAAATAATCGGGTGAAAGAGGCCAAAGGTACCAATGATATAATACAGAGCACCCTACCAAGACACACATAGTTTCAGGCAATTAACACTGTATGGTTAATATAATAACACATTTAACCTTAACTGTTGTGTAGTGTCTACCTCGTATGTTCTTAGTACGTGGGATCTCGAGTGAGGTTCGTGATGGGAGGGTACTGAATGCATTATGATGGTTCGAATCTCACCCCTAAATCTATGTACATGTCGCAAAATAACTTGCATGTGCAAACAATGTACACAACTTGCGCCAAGCAAACTAACAAACCACTTTTATTATCCTTAAACATTGAGAAGAACATCCTAAAGTACAGGATCGTATAAAAGGTGAGAGTCAGTTAACCATACCCGCAAAACATCATACCTGAACTTGAAATAATGTGTTTGTGTTTTTTTATGAATATATGTGTATTCCCGGGATTCCATTCGGTCCCGGCCTGTGGTGTGCACTTGTGCACAATGTTTATTTAAATGACAATAGACGTAGTTTCACAGAAGAAAACGAGTCGAATAATGCACGGTCTGGACATTACTCACTGTACACCTACCTTCACTGAGTCTCGTCCATATTATGAGAATTTTAAGTATGTATATTCTGAAGTTCTGGCTGTTCCACAATCAGATAAATTAAACCACAATCCATCAGACAACTTCACTTCTTGAATTTCTTCCTGTGTTGTGAATATCTCAGGAAACCACCAGCAAAATAGCTTATTTCTCCATGTATAACTGTTTCAGTTCTTGACGATACGAATCAAATGAAATTTAATGTAGAAATTGCTTTTTGTAATAAGGAGTTTGATCTTTGTTCTCTCGATAAGGGGAAACGACCATTAGGGAGACCTAGGCGCAGATGGGAGGACAATATTAAGATGGATCTCGCAGAGATTGAATATACAGTTAGCCAAGGAACTCAGTGGAGAGCTCTTGTGAACGCGGCATTGAACCTGGGTTCCATAGGCCATAGAGTTAGTTAGTTCTCTCGATAAAATATTTCCTAGGTAAACGCCTTGCCAGGACTAGGATATTTTGCTAGGGTTTACGACATAGCTTAAATAGAGAACTTATATGTGCCCTTCCGTATCCTAAGAGAAACAACAGTAACCTAGAGGGTCCATCTGGTTCCTCTAGTTACGCTAGTGGTTGAATATACGTAATGTTTTTTTTTTTTTTTCAGATATTCGAAAAAGTTAGTTGTCACAAATACTGCTACTTCACTTCGGGATCAGACACACAAAGTTTCAGTTTCGCACAAATTGCTCCCGCACTTATTCAAAACTATTCGTTCTCAAGAATCCATAATGATAAATAGGTTCTTGGAATGTATAACCAATTTTAATAGCAACATTGGACGTGAGTAATTAATACAATGAATCCAGCAAGAACAAAGAGGCTAGATTTCATAATTATTTTTGTAATAGGAGGATTAAAATGTGAGGGACTTCACTGAGGAACTACTTACTAAAGGACATAAATGACAAGTAACCGCAATTTTTATCTTAAATTGGGTTGGGAATTTTCGGTTAATTGTGTATTCATGATGTCATAAAATGTTACTTAACAGTGAAGCCAAAAATTATAAACACACCTCACTGACTTCATTACATATTTTGCCATGCCGCATATCTGGAACTATAGTGAAGTTCCGAAGTTCCGTGGTATTAGATTTTGGAATTTTTTCATGTAAAGAAATTACCTTCATTATTCTTGATTTTACAGATCTCCATTCTTACTCTTCTCACATGAGTCCTTATTTTTGAGCGTATTTCACTTTCCCAGAAGCATATGCGAAATAGCCGCACTTTCTTCGTGTGTAATTCGTATTTGCATCACGAATTCCATTTTCAAGTTGGAAATTGACGGGACAAGACTTGATAGGCAATGCAGATTTTCACTTCTGTTTAGTGCTTGTTTTTTTCTTTATATGTTACTAAAACACTTATTGTTTCGTACAAGGAGATTTGATATTAAATGATCTCTGTACAAAATCGCAATTATTATACAACTAATGATATGGAACCTCTTTCACGATAAATTAAGTCTGAATGAACTATAATACAAACTAAAAGATAAAGTGACGAAAAAAAGGAATAAAATAACACACTTTCAGTTTTTGAGGTTCTAAAAGTTCGTTTTGATATCTGATGGGGCTTTCATGCATATATGGAACGTTTTTTTATTTAAAGAACAGCAAATAATTCCAGTGCATAGTGAATACATAAAAAGTATAGTAAAATGATAGAATTATAAATTTCGTGCATAATAAATACTATAATGCATGATATTTAAACTGTGCTGTTTTCACGACTGTCGTCGTATTTCTTCTGAGTACTTATTTGGAATCATTAATAGAAAACCAAGAATATTTAAAGAAATGATGACCAAATCAAAAAGGTAAAATTTCAATGTAAATTTTTAATGTTTTGTGTGGTAATGTTCATTAAATTGGATTGAATAAGAATGTAGCGTGCTTTACAGTAGCGAGCTTTTTCGAGACTTGGCTCAATAGCCTAAAGTAGAATCCGAATCACTCAAGCTCCCATCTGGAATAGAACTCAAATCTCTGGCATCGAATACACGTAAAAAAGCCTGATATTTCACGGGGAGCTCTACAAATAGTTTACATATTTACTGCAAACTATGGAATACACACACTTCTGTACTACATTGAAACAGACGAAAGAAAGACATAACGACGCAAGAAATATATGTTATATACGCAGATTTTAAAACAGTTTGTAAACAACGAAAGGTACAAACTTTTTACTCAATAAGAGAAAAGAAAAATATGAGAAGTTTAGTAATTAACACTAGAAGGACCAAGGGGCAGTCAATGTTGCGCGCGAGTCCTTTTTTTATTTATTTTATATAGGTTAATATTTATTCAGGATTCTGTTTTTTCGTTATTGATCTTTTCGATGAAATATTATTTTTCTGTTCTTCTAAGTGGAATATACTGCATTGCTTTTGTTAAAAAAAAAACAAGTTGCGCGAACCGGTTTGACTCTCTTTTGTGATACGTGGCACCCATCTTTGTTTACCCCATAATTCTTACGATTTGTTTTTTACACATAAAACTTGTTTAAAGGCTTTTCCTCTTTACATCTAAAAATGTTTTTCACCTTTATATAAACGCTTTGCCTATCATATGACTTGTCGACTGTTACTCATAATATTGCCTTTGTGCATAGTATTGTAAGAAATTCAGTATAATAAAGAAGCAGTTTTACGCACTATATTTAGCCTGTTTTTAACAAATAAAAAGCATAATTTCTTGAAAAGTTTCTGTTTTGAAATTTAGTTAAACACAAATCGAACAAATATTCATTGAACATTTCTTCAAACCAGCACGCGCAACTTTTACCCCCTTGGTCCTTCACATAGCAGATACGACCACGAACTTCCTAGGATTAATAGTATACATATTTGCTCTTGTTTAGCTTAACATATGTCATGCTTAAACAATAAATTCACTTGTCTCTCAGATACCGCACGCTTCTCTTTAGATAGATTGCCGCCAAATGTATATGTATTCATGCTATCTTTAGCATGTTTTCGCATTCTAAAATACGATAAGAAAACTTAAAGAAGAAAGTATATTTTTCGTTGTTTAGAATTTGTATTTCATCTACAAAAGATTAGTTGAATTGAGATAATCAAATTGAAAAACGTTTATGCTCTTTTTGTCAATTACGTTTTCTTTAAGTCTGCTGAAGTGAAATTACACCTGGCTTCATTTTGAAAATGGATATATGTCTACTGTTAATAGACGAAAACTTTTCGTCATCTATGCCACCCATATTATCAGTATGCATGATTCTCTGACCAATATCCGTGGATATAAAACTAAAAAATTGACCATTTTATTAACGTTAATTGAAAAGAAAAACTGATTTCAGAAAATGTATTTGAAAGATTATTTTTGTATATGTTTTAATTTTTTTACTCATGAAGGAAAATTGTTCTACTTCGATTTCCGAATACGCAATGGAGATGTAACTTTATTTCTGCTGTACCTACTGGATTTGTTTCATGTTTGTTTAATGAAATGATACAAAACTAATGTTATAAATTAGAGGCGGAAAAGAAAATACTAGCAGCGCTACATCATAATGCATGCAAACCGAGAGGACATTATTTTTCATATATAGTAGAAAGACATATATTCATCGAATGTAATGTCGATCATACAATGTATACATACACACATAAACATAGATGTAAACCGTAGAGGTATTCACTACAATCAGGGTCGCTGATGCAGATGTGTATACGGAGAGATGCCAACTTAGATGTGCATAGGCGTTCACCAGACTAAATATCCCCATCAGAGTGCGTATATACAGACAAAGAACAGCTGTGAACTTTAACCGTGAAATACAATTGTCTCAAAGCTATATTTTGGACGTTGGAACAAGGTGTATGGATACAGATTGACCCTCGTAGGACAAGTGGAAGGGATGCCAAATCATCTTACAGAAGTACGACAGTGTACAGCATACCCTCCTTCAAGTGACTCTTTGATGCATCCCAGTGTGATAGGATACACATTTCCGAGCAATATTATCGACATAGCTGAAACCTGGTGCGATCATGAAAACAACATTGAAAAACCTGTACATTCATTGTTGCAACTCTTTGTTTTCCGCATCAACATTCTGTACCAAATACACAATAATCTTGAACTGGTACTAAAAGTGGCGTATGATGTAAATCCTGTCATATGTATAATACAGTTCTCTCAGATCAGAGAGGACGCCTCGTACTGCGACAGGTCTTAGAACGTCTTTCCCGTCCTCCACGATAACACAGGTTGTTATAATCCAGTTCTTGTTTAAGATCATCTTCAACGTTGGGGATGGGGAAGTCATTTGAACATATAAAATATATTCAAGCACTTGTACTCGAACTGTTGATGAGACACTTAGAGGTTTGTGAAAAGAATAAATAAGGGTCACGAAGGCGGTAAAAATCAATTTAATTACGATCTATTATTGTTGCGACACAACTTTACCGTCGGGATATAAATGAGAGGCACCTAAGATGTGCGGAATAGAAATACCAAATTTATAGTAATAAAGCACATTCTAAATGGGGGCGTCTCCACCACTAGTCTTAGGCGACTAGAACCATGAGCAAAATTAACGTAAGGAATAATAATTTATTGTTAAAATAATTTGAAAATAACCATTGAATTTTCATTGAGAATTGGTAGCAATGAGGGCGTTAAGAAATAGATGGTAGAGCAAAGGAATAACAACTAATTTAGAACAGTCCCAGCCTAATTCGAAGTCGTTCCAATCTCCTCCCTCTTACTCATAGGCGATGTTTAGGCGCTGTCCTCGAAGTTCCAGTGACTTGCAAATTGGGTTGTCTTGATAAAATCCATGATGAAAACTTGTCCGACAAACAAAATGGCATTGAATGCCGGTCCCATAGGCAGGGAGACTCTGATGTGTCTTGTGTCAAAGTTGAGGTCCAAAAACCAAGCTCGTTCTCTCTCAATTACTTTTACCTGACGTCAGAATGAGATGGTGGTGACACCACAAGATTTCCTGAGCGTGGTCGATTACCCAAAACTGACATTGACCAAGTCCATGTTTCTACATGTCGTCGATTCAACACAAAGTTTTCAAACTTGCTCCTGAGCTTGCTAACGTAGTCAGGTAAACGAAGCAAAAGGAGACTCATCTGAGTCAAAGTACTTAATTCTATAATCTTTACTTCCTTGTTGTCATATCGTGTCGTCGGTAAAAGAACGTAACGGACAATGTCTTGTAGTAGCCTGACTATGAGGAGCCAATGGGGTCTAACCAATTGAGAGAAGGAATTGATCTAGCAAAACAAAATAAAAAAGTTGCGTGTGAGACTGTTAAAGAAAGAAAGTTCTAAAGGTCGCTACCACTGTTTATTACAAATTACAAGTACAAAGACTTCCTCAATAACAGCAAAGCAATAGTTAATTTATCGTTCAATGTAAAGTCAGCTAGCGACGTAAAACAGATTATTGGTGTTAATAACATGAGGCAGTGAACTCTTGAAGGCTGCTTGCCTTCCATTGATGACTGGTTGAATTTGACATGAAATAAAGATATTCTAGCTTATCCTTACTTCATATCCCGTAACTGTATTATCAAAACTACAAAGACTGCAGACCAATTCTTAATTGTTGTTCTTTGTTTCTTTATGCATTAACAATAGAGAGATGATTTTCCTAGCACTGGAAACACGTTTGTCTCCTTTGGGATTCTTTCCCTACCTGCATATGTATGTAATGCTTTAAAATAAATGCAATTGTAATCGATAAGCATTAATAATCAAAAAGCTTCTTTCTAATTGGAAATTACTTATTGGTTTGCTGGGAAGAAGTGTGATAAAAGTGGAGGAAAATATTATGAAATAGGTTGAAGAAGCGTGCTACATGGGACATTGCTTTCAAATTACGAGCAACATTCTCTACGCGGTAGAATGTTCTGTCGTAAATATTAATATAAACATGGCTCTACTGGTGTTCAGCGTTTTCTACCATTGATGATAGTGCATCATAAATAAGGCAGGCGATTATTTTTGAAACATGTAAGCTTTCGTAAGTCCTACAATAATATGACTGTTCTCTGTGGATTTTTCCAAGATCTTCTATCCAACTCCCGTATATAGAACCTAACATGGAATGATCCTGATTAATTATTACATTATAACAAAAGAAAGAATGATCTTTCAACTAGATTGAGATTAACGTTTCATTTCACTATGTAGTTGGTTATTCCTACTGGTAAGTATGGAAACAATCACATTGATTATTTTGTACTAGATTCAACCTAAACTAATTATGTTAAGAAATTGAGCTATCTAACAAAAATATTTATTAAAACAGCTCACTCTTATAAATATGTTCATATAATTAAACTACTAATCTTGTCTTTCCTTACTGGGATTGAATGTTAAATCATGTTCTGACTAAGTTGTGGCAAATAGCTTTAGTTGTTCATGTAATATAAGAGTTGAAGTAAGATATATATAATTTACATCATTTTGTTGGTAACTGGACAAACGGTATTGTCTCAATGGCCTTGTGCAGATATCAGTAGAAATAACACTCTATTTTTGATGTGAAATACAAAATTAAAGAACAAATCAAGTGAAATACTGTGATGATCTCGAAATTTAACTTAAAATGTAATAAAGTCCTCAGAATACATATAATTTTTTCACAATACACTTAATGTGTATAAAAATGAGTTTATGTACTCTTGTGTATGTTAATATTATAACCAAGGAATAAAATATTTAAAGAGAATGAGCATTATGATTGTTTTTATTGCATCCTACTATTTTTAGAGTTAATAATAACATAAGTTGACAAAGTGTTTATTTTCCATGTAGAAAATATAATTATTTGAGAGATTAAAAGATACACATGAGCATGAAAATGTGTTTATTCAAAATAATAACTTAGACAAAGAATGTTATAATTTTGAACTCTATCTGAAGTCTTCGGAGAACGGAGGAAATGTTTCAATATAATATACATGCTTTATAAGAAATGCTTCACAGTTTCCAATAAATTAGTTCATGGCAACATTATTGCTACGGACATATATATATATATAATAGAGAGACATTTTGTATAAAAATTTTGAACATTTTTCTTATTGCATATGGTGTGCTTGTCTATCTTTTTTATTTACAGAAAGACGCTAACTTCTAATATTCATAGCAGAGTTTGAATGCATCGTATTATAGTAAAAGCCATAACTTCACATTATCTCTACTGCAAATTGTGAAAAAAGTTAATTTCCACTTAAATTAACATGTATAGCTTCTCTCGGTATTGTACGAGTAATAGAGTAAAATTTGTAAATAATATGTTACGATATGCTATTTAATATGTGTACGGTATTGAATCTAATGTATAAAGATGAAATTCATCTTGTGAGTGATCGGATCGCAGGAAAATGGTATAACAGATTAGAATGATCTCTTGATGTAGTTAGTAAGTGCCTGGAGATATGTTTTTATCATGTTACTTTGACTAAGATACTTATCCTAAGAGAGAGGAACTGTAAAGATCTATGCAAATAACTTCATCGAAAAATTTACTATCTCATGCGCTCATAAAGTTCGGAAAGAAACATCTGGTTTGTAAACTCATCATTAAAGATAAAAGGACAAGTATTCCATCTTTTCATAAAATTGTCGTTTTAAGGAAAGGAAGTAGGAGATTTAATAATTTTCTTCAGTTTGATTCAAAAGCAAGATACATAAAAGAGATAGATTAAATAGCTAATCTAGAACTTGCATGCAGAGTTAGTTTCTCTTTGTAAGTTTTTTTATTCTTTCCTCTTTTTGAAAATTTCTTTCCTGTCTAACAATTATTTTTGCTTAACTGTTGTTTACATTTGTACTTTCCCTTCTAGTTTCTTTTCATTACCGTTGAACCATACTACATGTTTCAATCCCTGTACTCAAATGTCAGCCTTCTTCCGTACATTCAAAAATATTTATTTTGATACATCCTAATAAGAAGTAGCATCTTTCGTCTTAGTGAAGATGAAAGTTCATTCAATGAAGTAGTACTCGCTGTGATCTTTTGAAAATTAGATAGCATGAACCTCAATTCACCAACTGGAACAATTTCTATCGGACCTGAAAATGATATTTCTTGATCAGACGTGACTCATTCAGTCCTTGTGCGTTTGAAGCGTATTGTGAGCATAGTTCTGACGAAGTTTAGATTCCACATGGATCATTAAAAAACCTCATTGTATATATGCTGAACAGTTGACTTTGATACACATAAACAATTGGTAAGTTCATCTATTGTGACACCATAGACTCGTCCAAATATAATGATATTCTATTGCCAGTATGATGCATTATTGCTTCGACGCATTTTGACGAGATATTTCCATACAATTCACTGCAATACGTACCCTAATTTAAGTGCAATGATTATGTGTGGAAGATTATTGCATACTAGTAGTAAGTACGCCATGAATAACGATAGACTCGGACGGTTATCAGTACCAGAGAATAGGCTTTTCAAAATTAAGTTGTAAAACAAGAAAATATGCTCTTAATTACAATTCACGTACTAATATTTTTTTACATAAAAAATGATCTAATCTCTTTTGTATAGGTCTATTAAAAATTACTAAACATAGAACTAATACAAAAAATGTAATCAATTATTATTTTTATATTGTCATTAGATCAAGATCTGACATTCTTAGGCTCTTTAAACTAAATAACGTAAAACCAAAGGCTATTTAAATTCAAATTTAAATTCGTGGAAATCAAGAAAATTTCACGTTCTGGGAGTAACTCACACAGGCCATGACACCCTAGGTACTATTCTATTATCGCAAAACTATGTGCGTATTTACACATTTTGAATCAATGAACATTTTAAAGTAAAAATACGATGGGAAGCTTCTGCATGATGTGCATACTTTAAGAAAAACAAGCATATTTACGTTTTGCTTTTAGTAATTAAACATTTTCGACTATAACAACCCGAAGTACCGAGTCTCTGAAATATTCATACGTCGCTATTTAATACAAATAAATTTACCGAATATTTCAAGATAAGCAATTTTAAATGAGAAACAACTTTTCTTAACATGAGAATTAACAATATACTAGGAGCATCCGAAGTATCGAGACATAAGTAAACTTCGTTGTATATAGAGATAGAATAAAATTGAACGATAGGTAAAATAACGGAATCAATCTAAAATGGTGAAATATTTCCAATCACACCAGTTTTTATATCTTCATCTTATCCAAGTGATTTACATTAAATGGAGATGCAATGTTCTCAATTGAGTATACAGTACGAATGGATAGTAAGGAAACACAAAAATAATACGAGGAATGTATACATTGCTAGGTAAAATATCCAGAACATCCCATTAATGATGTATTGTTAGTATGATAAGGACACAAGAGAACAGAATGGTATACTGACGATGTTGCTTTCCAATTTAATACAGAGTACATCACTAGCGTGAAATACAACTAGCTGATGCGACTAGATTAAATCCACTATAATAGATTTTTGGACAACCTGTTCCCAACAACCTTTTTCCTTTCCATTTTTCATGAATGTATTCATAAAGGATTTGGATTATGGACACTGATTTTTGATAGGTCCAGTACATATTTTTTTTAAAACATTACTTCTCGAGGGTATTTGCTATTGAGTGATTAGAGACAAGTTCGAAATAACATCAGAGTTATGTTTGTAGTGAAACATGTCAAATAGTGTCATCCGACCATTTATATTAAATATTTCGGACCTGAATCCAAGATGGCAGATGGTGACCATAATAATTCTATTCAATTATATATGCCGTCGTACCTTTGTTATGTCTATTCAAGATATGGTGACACTTCGTTTAGTCGCCCTGAACTTACAAGGTTTCTAGTCTCATATTATACATAATAAATACATTGAAAACTTGAAACGTGTATTGCACCATTTAATATTACATTAAATGAAATTAATTTTTCACTGTTTAAACAATAGAAAAAGAGAAGTGTTGTATAATGTACCTAAGCACTCTCGGAAAATTACGATTAATTTGTTTAAACCAATTTTAACTAACTAATTAATTCTATGGTCTATGGAACTCGGAGGTTCAATGCAGCGTTCAAAAAGATTTCCACTGACTTCTATCCTTAGCCAATTCGATCCAGTTTCTACTTTGTATTCCTATTTCTGCGAGATCCATCTTAATATTGTCCTTCTATCTACCCCTAAGTCTTCCTAGTGGTCAATTTCCGGTTGTTTTTCCAGTTAAGATTTTAAAAGTGTTTAGACCAATATTATCATATTAAACCCTTTATCATTTTAGTTGTAATCGTGATATATAATAAATATAAATTTCCTTTGCATTCTAACATTAAATAGTTAGTGCATCACTCAAGTAATTTACTAGCACAGTAGTTGTAAAGTAGAATGGTAGAAGAATCACAAATCGGATTTCTGTATTAGTTTCGCAAAACTAATAATTTTCTTCAAAGGATATACCGCTCTATATAATCTCGCATTCGATTATTCCTATAACTTAAAATTTTTAAAAAGGCTTATTGTTATTATTTATCTATTGTGTATTTCGAAGTAGATTCTTCAAAAAGGCTCTAGAAACTTCACTTTTACAATATTAGTGTTAATTTGCTTACGTTCAGTTTTACCACAACTAAAATGTATCCACTTAGTTCAGTAGAGCAAGAAATATAACATGAATCAAATTTACTATCTGACTCTATCACAGAGTCTGAGAAGGTGTATTACTGAGTGCCAAGTCAAAACATTTCTGTTAGGTAAACTAGAGAAACAACAAGGATTTTGGTTAGTGGAGAAAACAGAACTCTTTTAACAGTAAAGGAAGATTTTGTCATTATTGTATTTAGTTATATGTTGAGATAAAGACAATTCAGTTCGCTTTCGTTCAATTCGGTTTCACAAATGTAACATCCCTTTCCTACAAGAGATCTAAAAGCAGGACTAAATACTGATTTTGTATAAATATTCCAAATTTATTATTTGAAGATGTTAATACCCTCGCTTGTTTTATGTTCCTTATAAATTTTTAAAATATCCTGCTTTAAGGAAAACTCCCTCTATAAGATTACCATATGCATAATTAAATCTGTATATATAATTTATCTGTGCAAATCTGTATAAATCAGTATATATAATCTCTGTTGTGTTTATGACAGTGTGGAACATATAAACATGTAATTCTGAAGGAAACCTAAACTCTGCACTTACAGATGGATGAATCCATATAAAAAGAAACACCTATAACTATCTTTTGTAGAAAAATATTTGAGCTTGGGTTTACTTCAAACGTTTATGACATTCAGGTTTAACTACTTTACAACATATACAACATTACGAAGCACACAGAAGTAAGAGGTGACACCAGGAACTTTATATGTTTATCACAATTAACAATATCTTTAAGAAGACATAATATATTAGTATAAGTTTCGAGCATTATAAAACTAAGTTTCACGCAACTTTTTTTTTTTAATAATTACGTGTTCTCAAGTCAACGAAAGTTAAGCAAAATGTGTTTTCAGTTTCGAGTATGACAAGGACAGACTAGTCACTTCAACGAGGGTAAATTTCATATTACGCACTCAGTATTTTAAAACTCAGATTAAATGAATTAAAAATACAGCACCTTGCTACCATACTATCTTAAAGTAAAGCAAAATGACTGCTTACAGGAATCAAGCAGATTATTCCTCGCTTTCCTAAATTAATGATGTATCTTTATGACAAAACAAATATTGAGATAATGTAAAAAATTTGATAAAATATTGAAAAGCTCGTCCTAAGATTGGAATTTTGAGGCTGTTTTTTTCAAACTGGATACGCAGACGTTCAGTCTTCTTTTGTTTGAAATTATTTGATCTAATTTGAATTTGTACTGAGAGAGGATTACTTCGTCTTGGATTCGCTACGTAAAAGTTCATATGTGAATTTTCGAAAATACGATTTGGTATTATTGATCACTACATGAACATCAGAAATCACATAGCTCGAAAACATTTCTTAATATCCACATAGACTGAAACATTTACATAAATGAACTACGTAAAAAGTTTTGCAATGATGAATGAATATGATATAAGATACTAAAGTGGTAGTTAACCATCTTTCGACAAGGTATATGTAATGTCTGGGATTACGAAGAAACAACATTTTAACTTGAAAGTTTATGCTAATTGCTATATGAAATCCGTTTCTCATGAGATAGGGAACATTACAAAATTAACAGTCACCCTAAGTTACAGTATAAAATTCATCTTGGAATATTTATAAGATTGATGTGGTGGGAATTAAATGTCCTCTTTGGTTTCTAATGGAGAAACTTATCTCAGCAACAAACTTAGGTGTAAACTAAAGTCACACGTGCAACGCCAGGAACCGACTACAGTTCCACTTAAAGGATCGGATAGTTTAACAGTCAAGATGGAGTGTGTACTTGCGCAAGATTGTACAGAACGGCGCTATGGATTACACACAATTTCGAGTGAATTTTCTATGTGATTGCGAACTGAAGCATTGTGAAAAACAAGATGAATAAATCATAATATTTCATTTGGTTCAACACTTGTCAAATTTCTTCTGGTTATACCCTGTTAGAAAATGAGTTATTAGGCACCGAAGAACGTTATGTTCAATGATTTTATCTTAAGGTATGTTTCTTTCATGAACAATTTCAGCTTGACGATCTGGTAGAAGTTGTGATACCTCATTTCTCCTGCTATAAAATCCACTCCTTGAATTCGTAGCAGTAGTGATTCGTCTTCCTATCGAATAGGTGTTCCTTTAATTATACATTTATCTATTATAGTGACACATGTTACTAAAGTTTCCCATGAAACTTTTTTTTGTGATCCCTATTTTATCTCTTTTTCTGAACAAATACGCAGTGCTCCTCGCTAAACATGATGTCTACTACTTATTGCTGTATAGAAGTACGCTCCAAATATGGTGAATTATCCACTAAAAGTGTACAATTTTTCGCCACACATGATTCAGCAGACTGACGTAGGAATCGTAGTAATTTTGTGAAATTTTGGTAGTCTACTATTATCAAGTCACAGACAGACTCGAACACAAACAATATACAAATTGTATAATGCTAGGGCAATTCAAAGAACTACGTACTACATACTATATTAAGTCCGATTATCTGGTGCATATGTAATAAGAATACATGCCCTAAGCAATAACTTCGAGAGTTATTTAATAACTTCACATATCAGTAGAGCAGACATGTTTGGAAATATATTCATATTCAAAACAACAAGTATTTTTCGAAGGGACATAATGGAAACGGACAACAATAAAATTATTCCTTTGAAATATTTTCTATTATACCATGGCCCAACAAACATAAGACCTTCCTGGAGGATTTCTCGGTACTGAGAATCTGTCATAATATAACGAATGAGAAAATGACCTACAATAATTTGTATCACTTGTTTTCTATAGAAATAAAAGGGAACAGTGACACAAAGTCATACTTCTACTTCCATGAAAATAAATTATTATGAAACCTGTGAAGACTATAAATTACGTATGTCACTGCTGCTATTCGATGAATCAAGACAAAATTTTCATGTTAAGTCGAACATAAAAGAGGACACCTAAATTGATTTTATTTTGCACCTAGTTTGCAGTGTTGCCACGTAATAACTAAAATAATCTCTTGAAGGGACGTTTTTAAGGGAAATTTTCTTCAATACCCCTCAATTATTTTTCCTTTGTATGCAGAAGTGTCTTGCTCGATACTTAAACTGAAAACCTACACCATTATCAATCGATAGAGATATATTTTGTTCCAGTGTTGTACTGACGGTCGTATCATTGACACAAAGTAATACTCGTAGTTCCATGAAAATCTATTATTCTGAACTCTGTGAAAACTATAAAAAACATATTTGCTCAGCTGCTATTTGAGAGATCAAGATGAAATTTTCAGTTTACGTTGAACATAAAATAGGACACATAAGTGAATTTTATTATTCACCTACTTTGTAGTGTTACCACGTAATAACTAAAGGAATCTCGAGCAGGGGCGTTTTTAAGGGAAAGTAACATTAAAAAAACCTTCAATTAGTTTTCTTTGTACACAGAAATGTCCCATTTGAAACATTGCGGAAACGGAAAGCCTTCAATCTTAAAAATCGGTCGAGGTATAACTTGCTCAAGTGTTGCACTAACGGTCTGATCTACGGTCAATTAAAGAGATCCCATCGGTGTCTGTAAATGTACACGGATGCTAAAGGGTTAAGGGCCTCAGGACCCAGGTGTTGAACTAAGGACAAGAAGGAACACTTCTAATATAGTGGTAAAAGTTCCGTAAGGGTGTGAGTTATCACCTCCTTGGCCGACATAACCACACCTTGGCCGTCAGTAAAGTTTAAAAAATAAATAGTTCCAATGATTTAAAATCTATTAATTTTGAAACGGACAGAATAGACTTTGAAGAATCAATGTATCTCTTGGAATTACATTGTTCATGTTAATGTTTTTAATATTTGTGCATAATTTTGGTATATTGTTCTGGTCAAATTCGCGTAATCAATTGAATCAGCCAGTTCGATAAGCAGTCATTTCCAACGAAATTAATTTTAGAGGGGAGACACAAAATACTAAAGTAGTCAATATGCATCTCACACAGAGCGCTGCTTTCATTCTTGGACCGTAGTATATGGTAGTTCTACGGTGTAAAAATGACAAGAGACCTATATGTCAAATGGATATTGAATAATTTTGTTTTTTGTATATGCTCTCTGAAATTGGGTTCGATTGACATGACCGGTTTTCGAATTCAACGATACAATTATAAGTACAATCCACGAAAGATTTGTAAGAAACGGGTGAGGGGAAACAACACTGACACACAGTATACATCTAATAAACACCTAAAATCAAATCCAACTTAAATAAATGTTGAATTCTATTTCAATTAATCTCAATCCAGGAGTTAATTTTCGAGAAATTAATATGAAGATCTTAAATATTCATTGAATTCTGTTGGTTTTAAGGTTTAGTTTCAAATATTTCATATTTATGGATATACAGGCTCCGTATAAAATACTGAAAATAATACACCATTGTCTCCAGAAACAAATATGAAAGCAAACAAAACGAGAAGAAAGAGTTTTTGGCATCTTTGTAGATCATGCAATCAGGTTGAGAGATCAGAAAGAAATTGTATTTACTAAATAAGCCAAAATACACATTCTTCTTTCAGGGAGAATAACAATATGAGACATCTCTGAAAGTAAACAAAAAAGTGTGCAATATAAAGACGAGCGATGGCTTTGATGTTGCCATTATCAATTCTCGGTTCAGTTAAGATGGCCGCTTCAGCACGGGAAGAATAATGGTAATACAAATGGAATCAAACATATGGCAGATATGCAACTTGGACGGCAGGAAAAATAACTTCTCTCACAGGAAACATGACTCATGTTGTATATACTTATTTTAAAACTGACTCCTCCAGAACACTCCCTAGAGGGGACCCCCCCAAAAATGACTCCATACACGATTATCTGTAGAGACGATTTGTCTGTGGGCAAAATTTCGTGCCTCCATGTGACTTATTTCTATGCAAAAATATGGCGATAGTTATGTGCATTATTTATATAATACCAAGGACTGAATTTTTAGCAAGTATATAGTGAATATAAGTGAAAATTTCTATAAGATGTGTCTTTGTTTTTATTTGCTCGAAATCCTTCTTATGATGTTCATCGTATTGAATTCTAAGCAACTTCGGATGTACATTGTACCACTTGTCTCATTTGCGTTACCTATGTTGCAGAAGCCTTTAAAGTGTTTATGTTTTCGATGTTTGAGATGCTGTAAGTAATTACTTCGTACATTAAATAATTAGAGCATGGAGTCCGTGATTCTATCCAAGCTCTCCCCAAGTGAACTTTCGGGAGGACTAACACCATATGAGTGAGTTTTCTTGTGGTTATCCCTTTTCCTTCCACTTTATATATTTCATCACTCCAATCGTTTCTCACCATCAACGTCTCTTTTAACCTAGTCATCTAAATCGTGGGACACAGAACTGAAGGATTTTATTTCATTTTTTAATATTTTACACAATAGTGTTGTAAGTTTTTGTTTAACTTATAGATTCCAATAATAGTGGGGTAGCATAATGATAGAATCATGCATATTGTGATAAGAATATAAAATTTTGCACAGAGCTTACTAACATAGTAAGAAATAAATTTTGACGTAAACCCCAAAAATCTGACGACAATTTCCTGGAATTCAAGGCGCTGGAACATCTGGAGAACTGGAGAACGGTATGTTATCGCTGGAATAGCCATTACGTGAAAACGGCTTGACCTACAGAGCCAAAGTAAGACTCAAATGCAAGAGAAATAACAAGCCTTTGATTTAAATTCTATATTGTCTTAATTGAACTTCATTCAGGGCCGCACGAGGGGCCCAAAACTCATTAAAAAACAAAAAACCCTATGGCGTACTTGGTCACTTCCTGAAGAAAATGTTATATAAAATAGTAATAAAGTCAAAATTTAAATTAAGTAAACCAAAGTTTCTTGCTGTTGTAATTGCATCAGTTTATAGTCATTTACACATACCATCACAGATACACAAGGCTGTGAATGAAAGGAATAGTCCAGCACATTTACACATATTAGTGCACAGAGATTTGCATCTGCAACGAACAAGTTCTTGGCAGTGCTTGAAAAGTTCTGGTAGCACAGACCATAAAGGTGTATACTCTGAATCACTTCTTTTCCAGCCCCACTGTTCAGGATCTAGGAAATTAGGTTGTAACACAGACCACTGTGACCAAATATATCCTCCTTGCAAAATGGTTCTTTTCACATGTTGAAGAAGTGCAGCCTGAGTGGGAATTACGCTTTCCAACTGACGACATTTTTTGTTACAAGCATTCGACGACAGTCGTTTACATTTTGCAGGTTGCTGGTTCGATCATATAGGTACACGGTGAAATCTTGCAATTTCATGAATGTATTATCGTTAATTTTAAAGGTGCATATGAAAGTTCTACAAATGCAGCAGTAATTTCTATATTTGTCTGCCACGCTTCACAAGCTGTTTTCTTTTTCGACCTGCAAAGGCAGATACATTATCGCATCCGGTGAATGCGTGCCAAAACAGGATGCCGTCACAGATTTCTGTCCCTAGTTTCTCCGCGTACTGGTGAATCGGAAGAAAGCGTCTATGCTTACCAACATCATACTCAACCCACAGGTGGGACAGTAGTAGTTTGGGGAAAGCATGCAAAGCCAGGACAACTACATCTGAATCTACTGTTTTGATGATAACGGATTTATGGCCTGCTTTACTGGCATGTTTGGCATGCAGAAGCAATCTCGTATTGGCCTCTTCATGCGTTTTTCTCATTGGGTATTTTAGCCTCGTTCATAGATTCTGCAATTAAGTCAAAAAGACTTGTTTTGTTCTCTTCATTCTGCAAGAAGAGATTCCAATTTTTCGAGATGGGAGTAGAGTTTGTAACACGAACTCGTGATGCTGACCCTCGTTTCTGTCTTTCTTCACCTTTTAAGCTATCTTGCAAGTAACGATCAAACACCTGATCTACTCTTCTCTTCTGTGATAGAATAGATGAAATATAAGGATGTACTTTCATCTGCAAGTAATCATGGAATGTTTGCGATGGTGACGGCTTCAACATATGGATGATAGCAGATCCGTCCAATATCACACATGTAGCAGATGGAGGGGTAAATTGGGTATTGCCGTATTTTTCTAAACATGTAACTACATCCGATTTAGTTCCGTTGCGTATGGACCCGTCTTCAGAAATTGACGGAGGATATCCCAGATTTTCATGAGCAAAACAGTCTGATAGATCTCCCTGTCGACTCTGACATGCTATGAAGAGACGACTGAAGAGAGCACATACATTTTTAATATGGATAGCTGACGGTGTTCAGGAATAAGTTTTTTCATTGTCTTGCGACAAGGAGAATGGCTATTTTGTTTAATTAGTTCATACAGTGATTTACTGCATAGCTGCAACTGTTCCTGTTTGAAACTGTTATACTGATCTCTTACAAGAGTTTCAGCAATGTATTTCGACTTAACTGAATCATCGGGCATTATAGAATTAGTCGCAACACTAAAAAAGTTCATTACATTCTTGAATAAAAGGATTGTTGCCATTCTCTAAGAACACACGTACCAGTTCTGTGACATCATTTGTAAATCGCATATTAGCACCAGATGATTCTTCGTGGCGTATTATGAGATCATCATTATCAGAGATCAATCCATACTCTTCCTCAAAATCCGATAGAAGGTTGGCAATTACAGGTCCGGACATCATCCATTTTAGCAACGCACTTGAGTTGTCGAGAATTCCAATTGCACCATTTTCGGACTCGCCGTTTTGTTGCACTGTTCGTGCATTTGATCATGTCCCATACAAGGATGTGTTTTACTTGTTTCGGAACCTACAAAAGCTCCACGGACAAATTCCGCATAAATGACAAGATGTCTAACTCTAAGTTCCTGTAATGATTTAACAAACACTGACATCCATCTCGCGTAGTGAGTATGGTCAAGAGCGAACATCCAAGGGCACATTTGAAATAGTGAGCTCAGATACTGTTCAAAATCTGGTATTCGCACACTGTGTAGGAAGTCTAAGAGCTGCAATTCCAATTGTAATACCGTGTACCAGTATTTAAACTGAACCGATTCACTTTGTCGAATATCAATCCATTCTTCAAATGGCAGATATCACCAAAACCAGAAGCCACATACTCTACGTACGCTTTCCTTAGTATAATGTACAATACTGCTGATGTTACCTCGTGAGCATATCTAGCTCGCTTAACGTGAGAAACATGCAGACATTGAACGTTTTTTCCAGAAGTTGTTACACCTGCCTCAACCAAAAGATCCGTCCATCCACTTCCAGTTAACCACGTGCCCAACATTTCCAGTAACGCCATCTCGATATGCAAAGGGCCCATCATAACTATAATTAAGTCTTCTCTATACAAATTGGGCAGTATCCATTGTACTTGCTTTGCCATCGCATAAACAGGCTGATCACACGTAATGACAGGTACTTGAGATGGATTCAATGAAGATGAAGTTCGCTTGATTATATCAAAGCAATGTCGAATCGTTGCAGGCGAATTTATGGAATCTGGAAGTAACGGAAGTAAAACACATTGACTTTTAGATGGAACCTTACCACGATACTCACAAGTATAAAAAGCTGTCCATGTCATGTTTGGCGTATTTCCAGGACTTTCTGTTGCAACTGCTTGGATGTGCTCCAGGCACTTGCTTAACAACAGCTTACTTTGCTTAGGCAGTTCATCAGGATTTATGGTCGAAACGGGCACATTGGATTTCAGTGGAGTCATTCAGGGGACATTTGTATACCACGCTGGTAACACACTTTCGCATTTTTTCGAAAATGTCTTAATGCTAACCCCAGAGTCACTTTTTGGATATGATGATAGAATTATTGATATTGCTGTTCCATGAAAAGACTGATGCGATGTTGTTGATGGATTGTGATCGATGTTGTCAATGGCTGAAAATGCGAAAGTGTTAGGTTTGAGGAAAGAAGGGTATATTCTTTTTTCTTCTTCGTACTGCTTGCATAACGCATTCGTCATAGAAGCCGAAATTTCTCGAACTCGATCGTACGAAACACTTATTCCCGGTTTGTGGAGTCTATCTACGATAACTTTGTTTCTTGTCTTGGAATGAATCATTAATCCAATGTATTATCTGTCAGGAAAGTAAATGTACAGGTGTTTTTTGATCTGGCATTCCTGCGCTCCATCCATGGAGAGTATGAAAATTAAATCAATCAAATGTTTACTGAGGGACAAGAAGAAAAGTCTAATCTGAATAAGAAATTGCAGAGGGGCACAAGCTGTGAATACGAATAGTGCATAGTGTAAATAAAGGGCGACAACGAAAGAGAAAGCCAGAAACAGCTGCTAAACGGAGAAAAAAGAGTAAAATTTGTCGAAGTGGGAACATAAAATACAAATATAACAAATATGCCAACAAGTAAGCATTTACCAAGCAACGATCTTGGTGTAGTGGTTAAGACGCTAGCTTACAAATCCGAAGAACGGGGGATGCGAATCTGCTTCAAGTGGTATACATATTTTTTAAATAATGCATACAGCACATGAAAGGTGGTAAAAGAGAGCGTATTACCCGTTTAATATGTTAAGTGAAAACGAGTTAAAAATTTTGGTGAAATTTATTAGAGGAGTGAGACTGAAAATAAGGAAGCAAGTATATTTAATCAGGGGTTGCATCAGAGGGTGGTGACCGGAAAAACTGGAAATTTTCCCGAATTTCGCCCATGTGAGTCTCTACAATAGGCAAATTTCTTAAGAAATGTGCGTATTGCCGAGAGAGAGAGAGAGAGAGAGAGAGAGAGAGAGAGAGAAAGAAAGAGAGAGATGCTCCCGGAACTGAGAGTGTGGTGCTTCCATTCAAATCAACGAGACGACAAATAGACGTTTACATAATAAGAATGCCGAATACAAACAGCCATAAATCAGCAAAGTAATAATTGCAAGCGTTATCACCTAAGGTTCCAAGATTCGAACAACATATCACTAATATCCCGAATGCCAAAATATTGTGACTTACACAACACCCCCTCTCCCCAAATGTGTCCTGTGGAAACAATCACAAGCTTTGGGATGAGGGACCATATTGAGACTACAATATTAAACTATATAAGTAGACTTTTAGCAGATTCGTATTCAGTTATTTTTTCCACAACCAGTTTTATTGATATTCAAGACAGCAAAAGCACTATATTTGTTAACGACAAAGCGAAGTTATTGCAACACTGCGTTACACAGTGAATCATACATTCGTGAGTTTTGCTATGCAGAGGCTAGCCACCGAGGCAAGCTGAATAACGCCTGATGGAAGCAGCGAGGACAGATACAGTGAACAGAACAAGCAATGCATTACAGACATTTCAAGAGAAAAAAAGAAAGATCCCTCTTTCCACACTTCATGCTGTAGTTTTAACTTCCGTTTCCCCATCAAAGTTACATGCCTAGACTATTATACAATTACATTACACTTAATCCAGAGCCTTCAAACAACTTTATTCTACGAAGGGAAATGTAGAACACTACACTTATAGGTATATCATACATAGACAGTTAAGTAGTAATAGATGAATGGAATTAACCCCACATAATATCGATTGTCTAAATATACACTGGTTTCAAACAATTAGACACATAACAAACATTCACAACACAATTATAACCTATCATATATTAATTCCACTTCACAAGTAGTAGAACGAAAACCGCAGACTGACCGTGGAATGAAAACCGTAGGAAATAGAATCATTTTTTAAAAATTACAATTATGGACACAAGTTAGTGAATGAAACAATGACGATCAATGAAAAAAAGATGATCCGAGGACGGATTTCGAGAAATAACTTGATAGTGAGATGAAAACAGAATTTTATAAAAGGAATGGTTATGATGCGCTAGACACAACATGGTGCCTGTTTCGTCTCGTCATGTGAAAATGTCTCGTTTTAGACAGGCGAGAAAAAGCCTGTTTCGTCCTGTGCAGTGGCGAATCTAGCTCGGACTAGGCCCCCCACTTTCAGATTGACGAAAATAATTTAATCTATTATTTATATAGTTTTGAAAATTTATAGTAAGGTCATGAAATATTTTATCATAGTCTAAATTCAGGGAGCCCCCCAGTTTTTACCTTCTACACGAAGATCGTTGCTTGGTTAACGTTAGTTGTTGGAATATATGTTCACATTTATATCTTATGTTCCCACTTCGACAATTTCTACTTTCTTTTTCTCCGCTTTCTCTATATTGATTTAATTCTCATATTCTAGATAGTTAGAGCGAAGGAATGTAGTGGCTAAGACGCTAGATTGAAAATAAAATGGATGTAATTTCGAATCCACTACAAGTAGAATGATTTTTTAATAATGCATACAGCACGTGAGAGGTGGTAAAAGAGAGCGTATTACCCGTTTGAGATGTTAAGTGAAAACTTGGTAAAAATTCTACTGACATTTATTAGAGAAGTGATAAAATGAAAATGAGGAAGCAAGTATATCTAATCAGGGGTATGAATCAGAGGGCGGTGATCGATAAAACGAAATTTTTCCGAATTTCATACATGTGAGTCTCTACAATAGGTAAACTTCTTCAGAAATGTGCCTATTACAGAGACCATCATATTCCGCCGATTGCGCTAGCCAAAGCTAGTTTAACAATAACAAATGGTGTAGTGTTCTTTCCTTAGAACGATAAATTAAAAAGTGCATATTGCAGATGAACGAAGTGTTTCGAATGTCCTAGTAATTTCCTTGCCCTTTACTAATTAACATGCGTAAATCGTCTCTATCATGATACAAGTGTTTGCGTCCACTTTCTTAAGGATTGCTCATTTAGTATGAGAAGTCACTCTTTGATTATTCACGAGTGCTTTGAAAATAAACTAACTTGAAAAGGATTTGAAGCTATATTGATTAGCTCTATTACACGCAAATCCAGCACTTCAGCCGTATATTATCTTCTCATGCAACATCATAAGCTAAATATTGCTAAGTTCAGCCCTGATGTTTGGAACGAACCAGTAATGTTCCTGTAATGATATTTCCACCAAAGTGCAAGCCGAAGTTAATTTATTCGATGATCTGGAGAAAATTTAGTGCCCATTAATAAACTAAATAACATACAATGGACTAAAATTACAAAAATGATACCGTATTATACAGCAATTTCCCCACGCAAGTTCAACAGTATAATAATAATAATAATAATAATAATAATAATAATTATTATTATTATTCATCGGACCTGCGCGCAAAGTGAGAATTAAATCAATCATATGTGTTGTCACGGTAAGGAGAAAAGCCTAAACTGAATAAGACATTCAAGCGACTCACAAGCTGGGAGTAAGAATAGTGCATGGTGTAAATAAAGACGACACTGAAAGAGAAATCCAGAAACAGCAGGTAAACGGAGAAAAAAGAGTAGAAATTGTTGAAGTGAACATATAAAATACAAATACGAATAGGGATGAGCACGAGTCGAGCCCAAGCAGAAGACCAACCCGGGTAGTGATATCAACCGGCCCGGCTCGTATCAACTGAGCAAACAGCTTGAGTCGGCTCGGTTGTGATGAGCCATTGGTTCGGTCCAATTGAGTCGATGACCTGAGCAGGCTCAGTTGGAACGAGCCATCGACTCGACTTAATTGAGCTGATGGCTCGAGCTTTCTCGGTTGGGATGGGTCACTTACTCGGCTCATGTGAACCGGTTCGAGCCAGCCAAGTTGATACTAGTCCATCGGCACGGTTCGACTCAGCTCAACTAAGCCGATGACTCAAATCGGCTCGGCTGGGTGAGCTGTTTGCTCGGCTCACTTCTCGGTTCGGTTCGGTACTAAATGAGCTTTAAGCTGAGCCGCTCGAGCCATTGAGAAGCCTAAACACAGTCCCAGCTGTTTTGAACATGTTTGGCTGAAGCCTATAACTTTTAACAATTTTTGGCTCGAGCCCGAATACTTGCCCCTTCGAAACTCAAACCCATAACGTGACCGATGTCCTTGCCTCCTGAAGACTTCTCGACGACCAAGATCGACAGTCAATTAGCTTTTACTATTCAGATACAAACCGCATATCTTTTATACACGGTGTTGATATAATAATAATAATAATAATAATAATAATAATAATAATAATTGCATTAAAATTTTAAACTTGCCCTAAAATTTGGCAAAACTTACTTAAAAGTTGAGATTTCGGGGAAAAGGAAAAGGTTCCGTATCTTCAAGACACACCTCTGGAACTGCCAAAACTTTAAACTAGAGCTTTCCACAGAAGTTTCATGTAGAAAGTATTCTACTGTGTTTTAGGGAAAATACCTGTAATAAAAATAACCAAATATCACGCAATAGTAAGGCATATAATAAAATAATTTTTAGGATATGCAGAGGTAAATATAAAAGCTTTGCTACAAAATATCTACACAGGCCATAATTCAATGAGCTCTGAAATACAATGTAACGAAATAACCTATGAGATTCAGTCTACAGAGCAATTGTTACTTAAAGAATGGACATACACTATTTCGAGAATCGAGAGAAGACGGGAAATGTTTACTATACTTTTCGTCTCGTCTCCATTCTCGTCTCCAAAGCGAGACGAAAATTTTGAGTTAGCCTTGTCCCGTCCCGAATGTAAAATGTTAATTCTCATGTTATTTTGTTTGTTTTAGAAACGAGATGAGAAATTCCTCTTCTCGTGGGCAAAATTACACCAAACCAAAATATTCTTTCCAAATGTCACATTTCTGCTTGTAATGGTATGACCTGAGCGATAATTAGCTCCTAGCTCTTAATCTTCTACGAGATAATAATTATTATTTATAGTTTATTATTTTTACTATTACTATTCCTGAAGATTTGAATTATTATTGCTGAAATTCAAGTACTGAAACATCCGAGTATTCAAATGTCTGAATATAATAAAACGTATGTCATCGCCGATCAATGGCCATAAAGAAAAAATGAGACGTGGATTCGCACAAGCATCTTGACCACTGAACCGCGATCGCTACGTGGTAAACGATTCGTCTTTAGTCTGGTTACGTTAGGTTTCTTTGTCTCCGCTTGCAAACTTGTGCGTTATATTTCTTCGATTCAAAATGTCTTTCGTATTTTTTATGATGTGGGCAAAGTTTATATTAATAACTTGATTTGTTCTTAAAACGTCGGTTCACAAGTTTGTTTTTTGTCCACATGAAACTACAGATATGGCAGATTGAATTCTCATACTCTCCATTTCATTGAAAGCATTAGCAATTACATGGTCAAAGACTTACTTCCGCCGCGATTCATATTAACCAAAATATGTTCTTTTTTCGGAAGCGGAACTTTCACTTTCTGGATTTCGGAAAATTATGGAATTCAGTTAAACTCCGGAATTGAGAGGAATTCCGGAACTCGGAAAGAATGCGGAATTTAGAAAATTCCGGAATTCAGAAAAACTATGGAGTTCGAAAAAATCCGGATTGTTCCGAATTCCGGAATGTTAACAAAATCAGAAATTTCTAAATTCCGGATTTTTTCGAATTTCGGAATTATTTCAAAATCGGAATTTTCCAAATCTCGGAATTTGTCCGGCTTTACTTTCGGGAGTCCGGAAAGTAAAAATTCCGGAATTGGCCATCCCTAGTTTATACACAACCTTTCAGAACACTAAGCTATTAGTTGTCTACAAACAAACAAGTAATGCAAAGCGTTTTGTAGCCTCCAATACGTAATGTATTAAAATCCGACAGGAGTTTCTGTACCTAACCAAAAATTGCATGTATCTAGCTATTGGAAGTTGAGGTACGAAGAATTGTATTGTGTTTTATCTTTTTGTGTCTTATACAACCCTGCAAACCAATGAATATATACACGGCCTTCATTAAATCCAAGTTGTAGTACTCACAGTTTCATCCATTTGTGTCTATATGACCGTGTTACTAAAGCTTACTATATGATAGCGTTAGTAAGTCTTTCTCTGCTCTCCCGGAAAGTTATGATACGATCTACTACAGGATAAAGAACGAATTATCAATGTAACGAAGTTGTTTGTTACTACACATCTGCATCCGCCTCTGTCAGCTCTGGTCGATCTCGCTGACGCGACATAGTTGCTTTTTTATACCCCTTTCTTCGTTTACTAAATTAAACAGTAACTATTTTGAATCATACTACTGCGCATGCCTCGTAGATAAACATTTCTGGTGCCAATAGTTTCCGATTTGTCCAAGGAATGTTCTTTTTCTTATACCCAGCATGACCCTTTTATTACATTATATGAAGAGCATGTTGGTCTAAATACCTCATGTATTACATAGAATGTAGGTTTAGCTCTTTCTGCAAAGAAGGAACATGTGATCATAGTATACAACCCACTGACGTGATAGCTGGCAATACACTGGTCGTAATCCCAACGACACAAAGAGTGAGCGGTGCGCTCCTCGCTGGTCTAGAGGCTAGCACGTGCGCCTTTGGTGTATGGTGTCCCGGGTTCGATTCCCGACGTGAGAGCATTTATGATTTTTAACTGTCTTCGATGTTTCTCTGTTCGTGTCCCATTCGTTATAAGGTATTAGAAAAAGCAAGTTAAACGAGTGAAGCAAGTAAGATTAGCAATAAGTAAGTTACAGAAACACGTTCGGTGAGTCAGTTAAAAAAAAAGTGGACAAAGCACTGGCTTTTCGCGCCGTCCATGCGAGTTCTAATCTATCTCGGCTTGATTTTTTATCCATTTGAGAGAAAGTAATGTTTCTTTTCGCTACAGGTAGTCACTCCTTTTGTATTTTTCGCCGTCCTTCACAGTTAAAATAACTGGCAATTCTTATTCTTTCTCTTTGGTTTCATGTCAAACATGCACACGTAATCAAAAGTCGCTGTTGATAATAATAATAAGAAGAAGAAGAAGGAGAAGAAGAAGAAATATTACTAGCTAACTCGTGTGTGTATTTCGGCAATATAATTTTATGTTATTATGTGGAAAGAAGTAAGGCTGGCTGGCGGCCCCCCTAATTTTTTTGATTCGCCTTATGGATCCACGGTATCCAACGTTGGTACCATCCCATTATCACCCCCAGTTCTCTCCACATAAGTTATCGATATTTGCCTAAAGAGGGCTCTACCGTGGCCCCATGACTCCCCATGACAATGACTCCGTTCATTTTGCATTGAAATCGCTTATTTTTCTGAGTACTATGAGTGCATACTGTCCAACGTGGCTCCCATCACTCTACCATTTTCCCGTTTTCTCGATAAAATTTCTAATATTTTTTGTAAGGGAGATATAGCGTTACAATCATTACGTTTGAAGAAGAATTGAGGAAGATATTGCCTTGCCACAAACAACATCTATTGTTATTATTATTATTATTGTAGTTGTTGTTGTTGCTGTTGTTTTACTTACCACTAATGTTGCCTACCTTTATTTGCAATGCAATGTGTTAGTAAAAAGCAAATCAAATAACATTCCTCACCATTCCCGCTCCTGAACTCGAATTACATGATTTACAGTTCTCTGTGTTAGGGGAAAGCACATTTATTATATTATTCTTTCAAATAAGACGTTTCACAAGTTACTTCACTTTCAATGTGTAATTTCATATCATCACTAACAGTCATCTTTTTCCGATAGAGAAATATCCCTCCTCCTGCAAAAAAAAAAAGCCTGACCGTAGCGAAAGGGCGTGAACCTTCTTTAGGCGATTAATCGGGTCCAATATTTCAATAAAATAGGATAACTCACTGCACACAAATATTTCAGTAAAAGAGAAAAAGTTACTCAAATTTTCCGAGTACCTATTTATGGGCGAAATTTGGTTCCGCCATTTTGAACATTTTCATCTGATTGTTCTGGTTAACGAACTCATTCAAGAAATTTCAACAATTAATGTTTGTGCCAAGTTTCGTCTCAATCCGCTGAAAATTAGGGAGGTTGTGGCATTTACAAATAGCGTTATATATATATATATATATATATATATATATATATATATATATATATATATAGAGAGAGAGAGAGAGAGAGAGAGAGAGAGAAAGTGTTTTTCTCCCTTCTCGCACCTGTGCTGCGTCGGAGCTAAACCGGGCCTCTTTGCAAAAACGTATTGACCAGCGTAACCTAAACATAAGCCTCTTACTTGCTAACGTAGAAACGTGGTCGAGTGGTGTAAGGCATGTAGAAATTGTAATTTTAATAACCATGAGTATGTGTTCGAACCCCTACACATCCATGTTTTATTTTACTTTTTGTAGCTACATCGGAACGTTAAATTTTTATTCTTTACTAATTGCAAATGGCGTTTACATTCAAAATAAGAGGAATTTTGATGGCATTTGTTCGGATACACTTCTCTTTCGAAATGAAGACAAGAATAAAAACAATACGCAAAGACAAAAAAGTATTATCTGTACTAAACATTACCAATAAAATTTTCTACGAATGACTAAATACGACCTCTTTTACCATCTCTCATGAGCTGTATGTATTATTAACAAAAAAGTTTCTAAAAATTTCCTTGCTGGGGATTTGAACTGGCGTCCTTTGCATTTGTAAGCCAGCACCTTAACTACTACATCACGGTCATGGCGTGGTGAACGTTTAGTTGTCGGCGTATTTGTTGTATTTGTGTTTTGTGTTTCCACTTCGACCATTATTGCCTTTTCTACGTTTAGCAGCTATCTCTTTCTCCTTCGTTCTGCTACGTTCTGGCTTTCTCTTTCGTCCTTTATTTGCACTATGCACTATTCGTATTCACAGCTTGTGCCCCTCTACAATGTCTTATTCAGATTAGACTTCTCTTCTTGCCCCTCAGTAAACATTTGATTGATTTAATTCTCATACTCTCCACGGATAAATCGCAAGAATGCCAGACTCCAAAAATAGGTGTACATTTACTTCCCTTACAGATAATACAATGGCAACGGTGTTTCATTAGACTGTGGGTGGCGTACGTTTACTTGATCTTCCTTGCTTTTTCTCTTCACACAACTGAACCGAATTAAGTGTGATATTGACAACGCTGCACTAGAAACGTTAACACTTTCCTCAATAGCAAAGTTTGTACCTTCGAGAATCATTCGCATGGGCGTTAGCAATCCAGAAGGAACATACTGCTCTTGATATCCTGCTGGGCAATGCCCATTAAATTGTGGAAAGAATTGAGAAACCTCATTGCGTATTATGGAGGTAGCCTTAGCCAAACACATTCCGTCCTCCTCTGAATTCTGCACGCATGCACTGTAGATTGCCTCTCCCATATCATCTTCACACACTATTAACGTCACGGCTTCGCTTTTGTGCTGCCATCTCAGGTATATGTGCTAATATTGTTTCTTTTAGCCGTGAGCTGTGCACCATTTTCTCAGCATCATTTACTCCAAATTCTGACATTCGACCAGCAACAAGGCGGGAAAGTTCTGAAAGTTTGAAAACTGGTGAAGATTCACCACGAGACAGGATATCTTTAATATAAGTAATAGGTTCGCTTAAAACAGCTCCATAGATGATTGCATTGTTGCCAACATCCACAAATGCGGGCTTTTTTTGACCTTACGTGCATGGTTGTGGAACTTCACAAGACACTTAAGATGATATTTGGCTTTTGTTGCCACCATATCCCCAGTACTCAGTTTTGCTAATAATTTAGTGTCATTTAGGATCACAGATTCTTCGCGTACATGATTACTTAGTTCCAACTTGCGCACGTTTACTAATGTTTCATCACCTGCTTCATCACAAAAGAAGCAAGTGAATTTGACTTCACCATCTCGGAATGATGATCGAGTAGATGGTCCGGCTTTTGAGTTTTTGTCTTCTTGCTTTCGTTTGGCAGCAACAGCCCGCGCTAGCTTACTTTTGTCGAACTTATTTCGGCAAGTATTGTGAAATTTCGCATGTTTTCTACTCATCGTCTCCTCTATTCCATTTCCATCGTCGAGAAGATTAAGTTGAATGCTGATGAAAGTCCAATGTTTTCTTTAAAATCTAGAAGATCATTGCACAAAGCCTGCTCCCTTGTCCATGCGCGAGCTGTTAGCAGGACAGGCCAACGATTCAGCTTTATCGTTCTGACATAAAATACACATGTTGCAGTCTATGGTTTCAGAATTAGAATGGCTGAAATCGGCTGGGATTTTAACAATCTCAGATTTTCTTCTTTTCGACATTTTTTTTGCAACTGTTACTGTTTGTTTAGTAGTTGTTTCTCTCATAAATACTTCAAGATATATCATACCTGCACAATAAATAAATAATATAGTAGCATTATAAGTTCTAACTGTTATATTTCAACCATTATATATACATTTACATACCAATTAAAATTTCACATTACCGCCTTTTTTCTGTGATATTTTGTTCAATCTGTCTTTATATTTTATAATCTAAAAAATATACAGTCAAATATTTTACCAAACAAGTATAGCAGTAATTTGATACAAAATAACCTCTGAATAGTTTTCATTCAAAAAAATTGATATGTTATAATCAAACCTAACCAGATATATATCCACAAAATAGAACTCTGGAAGTAAATAGTCGAATGCATTCCGCAGATGTCGGAATTCACCTTTTTATTTTCAGAAAAGAAATTCTATTAAAAAATGACCGTAGTCCAAAAAATTACGGGCCGTAATCCACAGCTAAGTTTTCTTTTATTCAGTATCTCAGATCACAAACGCTGTTGTACCCTTACTTACCTAACCTCCACTTTCTAAAATCTAATCCAACCTAATGTTGGACATGTTATAGCTTGTTAGGATCACGCCAGTAACAATGTAAATAAACAACATTTTTAGACCTTCTCATACAGACTGCGAGAAAGTTATTCAGTAGTTGAGTAGGATTTTTTATATATTCCGGTAGCTTAAACAACGAAGATTCTTGGGATATATAAATCTCTCAACTCTGTTTCTGTTAAACTCAAACTTTATCAACATTACCTGAACATCAACACACATCCCAATGAATAGTAGAAAAATAAGCTGGTTATTGAAAGTTCAACCTTCAAGCTTCTTTCACACATATGTAATATTAAAAGGCTTTCTTGATGATAAAATATAATTTGATTTTTCAAGACAACAACTCGTTTGTCAAATATAAATAGATTTCTTCAGTTACGGCGCACAATGGGACGAAACCGTGCGTACCGTCGCAAAAATCTGTAACGTTGTTGTTGATTGAAGTAAATAGCTGCAATTTGATATGTAGTATCTCTAATGTATATACTAGCAAATAATGGTTTATTCGTTGTTGCTTTGTTATTTATAATATATAAAAATAATACAAAAATAAAAATGACATTTTTTCGTACAAGAACATAGTTTACTTAATGTATTGAATGATAAGTATACAGTTTTATGATATTACACTATTATTTCGTATTTTGTAATCAAATAATGGTTTATTCGTTGTTGCTTTGTTATTTATAATATATATAAAAATAATACAAGATTAAAAATGACACTTTTTCGTACAAGAACATAGTTTACTTAATGTATTGAATGATAAGTATACAGTTTTATGATATTACACTATTATTTCGTATTTTGTAATCAAATAATGGTTCATTCGTTGTTACTTTGTTATTTATAATATACAAAAGAAATAATACAAAAATAAAAATGACATTTTTTTTGCGTACAAGAACATAGTTTACTTAATGTATTGAATGATAATTATATAGCTTTATGATATGACACTATTATTTCGTATTGTTGTTAATATAACATATGCCAATAACCTATAATAAATAACAAACATCTATTAATCCACGACATAAAAGAGAGAAAAATAAATGTATGTACATACTTCAATTTAAATATCTAAGAGGTTTTTGGCTTCATCTAACAGTTCCTTGGAAACAGTGACTGATGGTTTTCTGAGACTGGATATGTATAGATCTGATGTAAATAGAAGACCATGAAATACGTCTTCATTCGTTGCGGACCTAGTGCACTTTCTTGCGTGATATAATCTGATATTTTTGTAATCTTTATTACGCGATTCTTGGGCATCCTCAGATAGATTACCAATAGGCAGAACAGCAAAATGTCTAATTATACTTTCCCCATGTATTAAGATCTTATGTACTGAAGAAGGCATGTTATTCCACATATATTTGGTTACGTACAATTGTGCAGTAGCGCGAGTATATTCACCAATTTTTTCTGGATTGACAGCAATACCGGATGCCAAAGTCTGAAGAATAACATAAAACCTTTTAATAAGATCCCCATCAACTCCTGTAATTTCTGAAGAACAATAGTAGTTCTCAAAAAATCGTCGAGCTGTATTGCCGTCATTACTGTTTCCACCTCCTTGCCGGGGTTTATCAACGTGCAAGCCCATTCGGCTTCGAAAGAGGCTTTGTACAAGTCTCTTCTTCTTTGCCTTACTGGTTTTATCTTCCGGAGTTCTCGCAGCCCATCTTTGAAACGAAGATTATATGAAATATGTAAAATTAACTCCATGCACCTAATCCACGCATTCAACGTAGACAAACCGTACTCGTAAGCATTCATATGATCTGGCTTTGAATCAATCTTCTCCAAATTATTCATCTCGCTTGGTTTAGCCCCACACACCGTACACACAGCTCCAGAACTTGTGTCAGTTAGAACTTGTGGAACTTTGCCATCCACCATAGTTAAGAATAGCTCGTGACTTATTTCTATTACCTGGTCCTCCTTGTGTATCTTAGACGTTTCCAAATTATTAATTTGACCACGAATATCATCAACCACCGAACGGGTTTTCTCGGGCGTTTCTTTTACAAATTACATCAGAATTGATCGGCAATATCGAATAGAAGAGCAAGCCGGATTCTGCCAAAGAACCTCGTCTGTTTCAGTATCAGTCAGCTTTATTGGTACCAAAGACGCTACAAATAAGTTTGCATCTGAGACTAAGTCGCTTTCATCTGTTAACACTTGTTTATATTCGCTTTGTCCCGATGAACCATCACATCCCCATTTGGTAAACAATTTAAGATTTCTTCTTGTTGGGTTGTAAACATTTTGAATGTTTAAGATACGGACACTCGTGTGATCCAGCAAATCTTGTAGATTTACTTTAGCGCCTGTATCGGTTATTTCAATGCTAGAGGATGGAGGATAACACATTTTTTTTTGCGTTTGTCAATATATTATATGATGGCAATATATCGAGGTTTTTGTTAATCAGACTTGCTCGAAGTAATCCGTAATGTGATTTTGAAAGATCTCAATCAGAAAAAAGACAAAGTTTCATCCACCGTCAAATATGTTGCAGTGTGAGTTTCATGCAATAATTTTTCCTTTATGATCTTTTTTTTTTATTTCTATCACAATTCCGCATCATTGCAACAACAGAAGCTTCGTCGAATTCTCCTTCAGACCGCAATCCTTGAACGTATGCGTTATGTATATACTAGAGTCCATATTCTTATATTAACTGCATAATCTTCCTTTTTTTAGATTTCTCTGATAGATCTTCATAACACTTTGGTGGTCGTCCACGTTCTCCAGATATAGTAGGTGTGATATCCATTGGTACTTCCTCGAATTGTACCTTAAATTCACCGTCCAACCACGTTGAATTTTTATTAAAGAAACGTTCTTTGGTTCGGTTCGATTTGGTCCAGCGATCGTTGAAAGCTGATATAAGTGATTTTTGAATACGTTTCAAAACTAATTCACTTTTTGCAGACGTCAAATGGTGATGATTTTCTAAGTATTTTTGAATATCTTTTGATTTTGTCCCATGGTCAATAAAGAATGCGCATAATACTCGTCGAGGCACAACAAATTCACTCATTTTGTTGTTTAGATACTTTGCAAATATTGATTTTATCGAGGATGGTGAAGCCTGTAAGAAATAAAAGTAATACATTAACCAGTATTTCCACGTTACCTAAACTTTAGTTTCGTTACTAATAGACAATATTATTTAACAATAGAATGTCAAAGATCATGTATTTGACAAAAATCTCATGAATCAAATCTTAAAATAAATTTTGATAAATTTTTCATTTTCCCCCTATCAGGCATTTTTGGTTTCGTTTTAAGGGGGGCAGATTCGGTCAATTTTTTTTGCCATGACTTTTATGTGAGCTGCTTTATGTGATGCTATCAACATTATGACATAGGCAGACATAGCTAACTGTCAGAAGTCTATTTAAAGTTTCTAATATGGATAGGATATTGGATACTATACAACATAATTGTGTACCTCTCCAGTTTTTACATAATTGTCCACTTTAACACTCTTTACATCAAGTACTTAATAGCCATTCTAACCATATATCGCACTTACCGATTTGCATTGACATAATGAAAATATGGCCATGTAAACTGGTGGAATTCTGTTCTACATAATCGACATTATTTTGAGCGTCAACTTGCAAGTCCAGTTTTGTTAGTAAAAAGTGTGCAATAATCTATTTTACATTCTGTATAATATGTATTAGACATTCAGTTAGATATGTGCATTACCAAAATATTCAATATCGAACATTCCCAAAACCTATTTTTGAGACGTTACACACGGTTCTGTCCCACTGTGTGGCCCAAAGTTGCTATCATTACTACCATATATTCAGCTGGGAGTCACTGTAGCCAGACACTACAAGTATCTACAAACATCTACCTAGCCGCGCTTAATTTCTCACTGCTGCCTAAACATTTGAAACTGTATACTGGGTGGAAACACTTACATGCCTTTGTTATGCTTCCCTCGGTGTCAGATACAATCACTGGGTGGGTCACTTTTGCATTCATTTTTTGCTTACAAAATGATAAAGTAAAATGATAAAGTAAAGTAAAAGCAGGCGTTTATTCAATACTAACATGAACTGAAACCAGTGGTGTGGCGTATCACATTAAATGCACATAGCTCCGAGAATATTGATCTCATATACACTAAAAGGATATCAACGTAAAGCTTAAGGTTTTCCTAAACGATTTACAAGAGTGTTATTGCGATATCCACTAAACCAAAGCTTCCAGATGGAAAAAACCGTAAACAAACGCCATAGGTTTTATGTATTTAAATGAATTTTGGGCTCCTCGTGCGGCCCTGGATGATGTTCAATTAAGACAATATAGAATTTAAAGGCTTGTTTTTTCTCTTGCATTTGAATCTTACTTTGACTCTGTAGGTCAAGGCGTTTTCACGTAATGGTTATTCCAGCGATAGCATACCGTTCTCCAGTTCCAGATGTTTCAAAGCCTAGAATTCCAGGAAATTGGCGTCGGAGTTTTAGAGTCTACATCAGAAGTTATTTGTTACTATATTAGTAGACTCTGTGCAAACGTTTATGTTCTTATCACAATATGGATGATTCTTATGAATTTTTTCTCTAGTCCACTCCACTATAATGTGACAACTTGAAGTATTGATGAATGAAAACACATAAAACTTAACGTTGGGTTTATAACATTGGTGTGTTTGTAACAATTCAAAGTAGATCATGAAACGAAACATGAACGTTTTCATATATTACTTTTACAGTTACAAGAATGTTTCACTATAAATATCTCCACCATGTATTAAAGACATAAACAAACAAATTTCTGGACTACAATATTTTCTGGTATGGTGATTACTTGAGTATATGAAATTATAATTGTTTCGAAGGTTGGTGGGGACACGTTAATACCGTTACGTATCAGTTTTGAATTACTGCACATACAAGGATATAACTTGTTTTCTTCTTACGCAAATACAAACAAAACACTCATTTATTCAAATAAATGATATAAGCTTATGGATCTCTTACATACATGTGTAGCTGATATCTTATATTTTTATAATATATAAGTTTCAAAATATTACATTTTAATTTATGTTCAATTAATACTAGCATTTTTAGTTCGAAAAGCAAAATTCTTAATATAACATATAAAATACACATTCGTAAAATATTATCGATATTCAGTGTACTTTTGCTATAAGCATAATTTTAATAGGTAATAAATATGTCAGTGGAGGATATCTAATGTTCAAGAGCGAGAAACATTTCATAGAATTAGGAGATAAGATAATATTAACATTATATATATTCACGCTTATATTATTGGAAATAAATTGAGAACAAGGTATGGACATTGTCAAAGGTGGTAACATAAAAATTAAGGTTAAATTGCAATTTACTATAGATTTTAAAAAAAATAATTTCAAAATATGTCCGTACAAAATGCTCAGAAAGTACATGGATTTGACAGTAATATCAAAATATGTTATGATACAAGTATTCATACAGTATTGTCTCAATGCTCGAATCTGGAGCACTTTGTGCTAACCTAGTGGCACGCGTTCTCGGTTGTAGGAAATGTTTAACATAATAGTAGTGGTACACGTAACTTAGAAGTAGACCAGCGTTCTTTTGGAAAGATGTAATTTTAATACAGCACTTTTCGAAGACAGTAGGTTATTCCATAATTCCTCTACAGACATGAAATTACAAGGATACGAAAACTATATCAAAGATATACAAAAGCTATAATTGATTCCAATTGAAGCACGTGTGTTGTAACTGGAAATTATAACGCAACTAAATGTGTATTCTTATGAAAAACACCAGTTTGTAATGAGCGTACCGCTTGCTTTGCATATTTTATATGTCGTTATAGCCCACAGCCCGTATATTTATCTCCGAATATGTGCTTAAACTTGAAAGGAATAGTAATCATCGGTGTAAGAAAGTTCTAGGAGTGCTTTATGGGGGCGTCTAATTCTAGATAACTTGTAGATACGATGGAAACACGAAATTGCGTTCAAATGTGTAGATTGCAGCGTAAGAAAGGGAAAAAATCGGACATGTTGGAAACGTCTATATCTTCGATACAATATGGCGGCTCAAAAATTTGTAAGCATGAAAACTGTAACTTGTGCTCAAGGTAGGTAAGTCAGGTTTTGCTATATTATTAAAGACGATGTGTAGTTTAAGTGAAGAAACAAATCATTGGAGAAGTCGCCATCTTGAATGCAAAATTGGCATATTTTTGAATTGTCTTCATTTGGCCTGTTATATAGTATGTTGAGTGTAATAGAACAAAGATAAATCAACGTAGTAATTTGGCTCTGAGGTAAAGTGTCTGCTTTCTAAGTAGTAGGTCTGGGTTCGATTCCCAGGCAAAACTTGTTTTATCTTGCGTTTTTTTGTTTCTTATCGCCGTTGCTTCGTTTCAGGAATGTTCGTATTGCGCAAACAAAATATTTTCGTTATTACAGACATAGACGGAAAATATATATTTATACTGTAACTGTTGAGATGGTCTCGAAAGTAGGCAGTATGATCGTGTGAAGCTTCGAGACGATACTGAAGTATTTAAAAACAAAGATATGTAGCTTTTAAGATGGGGCATCACCAGTGTTTCTTTCAGAAACAATATTCAGGGGGTCTTAGTTAGTATTCCCAGGGGCACTGCTGATAATATTCTATTTATTATTCTATTATACACGTATTATTTGGTGTTCTACGGGGGCACTCTAAGAGCCCCAAGGAGGCAGTGTACCCCTACTCAGCTGGATACCCAATATCATTTTACCAAGATCCACGAACATAAGAAACAACTAAAATTGATCCGTAAGTTAGCACAGCAAGCTATGACACAGGTGCAGCAGCCGACTAAATTACGCGTCGATCGCTCTAGACAGCCTATTAAGTTCCGAAGAAAGATATTTCTATTAACGTGACACTCAAGTATACAGGACCGTATTAATTTAGGAATATTTATGCTTCAAACGCCTGTAAAATCGAACTAGTAGCAGATCCTAACCACACACAAATTGTAACTATCGAAAGTTAAAGAAGTATTATCCCCGAGATATATCACACATAGTGTCGGTATCTAGCGATAGTGAAGAGGATTAAAAAAATGGTGTAATAAGTTACAATAACTGTAATATAGTCGCTTCGTATGAGACAAATTTAGGCCAGATTTCCCTTTAGGAAAAGGGGGCAAATTAAATAGGTGAGTGAGTTCTACATAAACATATGGATTGCTTGAATTGTGGAGTACACGTATAATGACAGTCTCTGGCTGGAGAACAGCAAAAGAAAACTTTTTACAAGAACACGATACCCCTTCCCCAATAAAATAATTCTGTTCAATTCTAGTCAATAGGGAAGGAATGTTCATACTGGGCAGTTCCTCTTATTTAGTTTATAAGTAAACTATATCTTATTTTCCGGGATGAATGTTGAGTTCCACAAAGACTTTGAAGTTTTAACTTACTACGTTTGGTCCATTTTTTTTACCAAAGAAAATAAGCTCCGTAACGTACTTTTTTTAATCCCACGAAAAATACTGACTCTCCCACTACTTCCTAGGTATACTACTTCCTCTCCTCAAAAAAATAAGAAGCACATGCTGGTATTGTCCTGTGCGATGGGCATTCATCTTAGATCGACGGCGCTGAGACTGTTCTAAAGGTCAAACAGTTTCCTGTTCTAAATTAAAGACCTGCCTTGTCAAACATGTATAGATGCGTCATAGGAAAAGTTGATACTTACACAAGTGTATTTGCCAACGTATGGAACGAACATTTTTTTCTTTCTTTAGTGTGAATGTGGCAGGCCACTAATGTGTTACCCTTCCCCTTCCAATACATGACTCGCAAGATGCTGACAAACACGGAGAACAAATAAGAAAACAAGTGTTAGTATAGCTAAAAATAAAATTGAAATTAGTGTTCCGGAATATATATATATATATATATATATATATATATATATATATATATATATATATATATATATATATATATCTTGAATCACCAACTTATACTTAGCCCGTAGTTGCAGCTACAAAGAGGTCTTGTTCGAATTACATGTCTCGAAACGTTTCCGTCCCTTAGTTTCCTTGTAGACATCTGCCCTCTCGCTCCCTTCCTTGGGATGATTTGACCTGAAATATCGACTGGGTTTAGTGCATATGCTTACCTACAGTTCAACTACTACTTAAGATACCTATATCTAATTATATTAGTGCTCCCTGACATACTTGTCCCGGGTTGTCTACCCGCTAGAAATACTTAAATCTAACTACCAAATATCTACAAAGAATGTGTTAATTAAGTGCGTTATTCCTTTTCCTGACTGTCACTTTGAATATTCAAAATGTCAATGGCACGAGGTGAACAGGACGAGCACCACCTGCCGCTCGGTAATGTAAACTCTGTCGCCAACTTATTTCCTCTCTATTACTGGGGTCACTTTGGACCCCAATCTGTTCGTTCCCTGTGAGCTATCCGTTTTAGTAATTAACGAATCACCTCTGGATGTATCTATTGTGTACGATGCCGATAGCTATCTCTTGAATACCTCTTTTTCTTCCACAGCAGACCTCTCTAATGCCAACCGGATTCGGATAGTCGTAAATGGGGCGGTCACTCACAGTTCCTTTAATGCTGGCCGCCACCAACTGGAAGATGAGGTGGGGAGGCTAATGACTCATGTCCCTTATGGGACAGTCATTTTTACGTATGGCCGCGCCGCCACGGAGTTACTCCAAGTTAAATTGCCAAAGCTGCTATTTATTGACTTGGCGGTAATGATCCCCAACCCCGGGCGCGATTGGTTGTCGTACCCATGTTGGGGATATATTTTACTTGCCGGAAGTGGCCCATCAATGAATCGACCCTACATGCTGTAGCCACAGTACGCTACGGCACATGCACACCTCGTACATCAACTGGAATGTACCGTCCCTTAGCCCCAGTGATTGGGCCACAGATTCAGGGCCGTCCGAAGTGTAGCCTGCCAAGTCTCGCACCCGGAACTATTTGTAGACCAGATGGGTATGACCCCTTTACATGATGACAGGTGTCGCTTTTGGACGCCTTATAGTCCACGTTTGCATCCCCCTGTCTGCCACTGTGTTATGCTATGCTCAGTCAAGGATGGAAGGTCCATTCTAGGGAGATTCGTGTGACAATCAGGTGGTTTTCTCTACTGATCCCACACTTTTTATGATGAATGTTTTTTCTGTACAAATTTTTACCTGTATCATTCAAAATCAGCAAAAACATAGTGGAACACACATAACCCAGTGTAAACAAAAAGGGGAGAATCGTTCATGGATTATGTCGTTCTCGTCCCTGACGCAAACCGGCCTTTCTGGGCGTATACGATGTGCCCATCTGGTATCTCTAAGGTGAAGCAGCTCCTCTTCCTCGTTCCTCGTTCACCCTTTGTTCTCGCTACTCCTCACCATTTTCCTCCGCCTGTTACTCCCTCTCTCTCTCCCATGTTATATTTCGCTCCGTGCCTGCTTTAGTAATTCCGCTCTCTTCTCTCACTCTGAGGGTTCTTTCATTGCTGCTGCTCCTCAGTCTTATACTTTCTTGCCAAACGCACTCTTTATATGTATATTCCTATTACGAGCTTCTTTCTGCTCTCCTTTCATGTCTCATCGAGTCCTACATTCTTACCTTGAATTTGTGTATTCCACTGCTGACTTGTTCCTCTTTGGTTCTATATGCCTTTGAATATATGTCGCGCGTCCTCCTACTCACCCTTCTTCTTCGGTTGCTGCGTTACCCATGATGATGAGGGTGCTCAAGAGCCCGTTTTGCGATTTTTTCCGGGTGGTTCTAGCGGGAAGTGTGCTAAAGCTATAGACGAATTTTAAAAAATCATCACTACAGATCCCGACGGAATACGAGTACAACACATACTTGGTATCCAACCAGGCACTCGGAGGATAAGATTAAACAAAATGGAGGAAAAACATCAATATCTACGGCGAAATAAAGCTTTAATCTTTGTTACGCTTCAATTTATGCTGCTGTGCATAAATATATCTGAGCAGATTTCCTGCGACTCTTCTGGGCGACACAAATGAACTTACGTTGCTGTAAAATTGTTAACCGATTAGAGAATACGTGGACGTACATAGGTTACTTCGCATATAGTATATAATCTATTTGCAGCTATGTATGTATCAGCCAATAGCTATTCTTAATACCATGCCTAATTAGATTATAATTATATGTTAACTTATAGCTAAATATTGATAAAGTTAAGATACAAAATTTTCTATAACACAAATACAGTATGTGAACTAGTTTAAATACATGGATATAGCTTTGATGTACTAGTTTTTTAGTAGCGCAAATTGTAATCACAGGAAAGTAATTAATCACAGAACAAGACTGATATCACTGTATAATGGTTCAAATGAACTACAATTAGCTATTCAAGTATTGACATTTGCTGCTCTTAGAATAGCCTGATAGTTCTCAATTAGTATATTAGTGTGAATCACTATACAACACGTTTGAATAACTATTGTCGACGACAGGTAGATTAGCATAGGTCTAGCAATTACTGATTCCGGTACAACATTGGTATGTATCAAAAATATTAGAGTTAAGTGCTCCCTTATGCTGAAAAATTAAGGGTATATCCCTTCTTTTGGTATGGAAGTCATTGACGATATTATTCAGATATTAGTAGCCTTTTCTTTTATTAGCTTCTTTATTCTACTTGAGTATTAGTTCGATATTAATCTTAGGTCATGGCTTTGGTACGTAGGATTAGCATAAGATTAGCTATTATTGTTTACTGAGATCGAGGGTACATAATAGCCAGATTAGAGTTAAGTGCTGTCAAAGTAAGAAATTTAAGGATACCTCAATACCCCCTTTTTTACTAGGTACATGGGCTGGAGCCAGTATGTTCTGTTTAATTATCACGCGTAGCTAGATGTCAAACGTCTAGCGCAGTTTGATGAATATCTGCAGAATGTAGAGAATTAGGAACCTGATACAGTTGTGGGACGCTAAACACAAAACTAAACGGTACTAAATCACGCTATAACTTGCGCATTACAAATTCGTTAGTTGACAGTTCACTAAAATACACATACATAAAAATACACGTTAAATAAACTAATTATATAGATAAATAAGTAAACGAATAATCATTGGAAGATATGGCAGTCCACCTGTTGTACTGCTCACATAGATCAAAGCTGAATAGTAAACATTATATCCGTTGACAGGATTAGAATACCTACTTAATCAATATTTTAAGTTACGTATACATCACCAGGAATTAGGTCCAATAATTGAATAGTAGAATCAATCACACCATACCCGTTATAAAATAAGATCAGAATAACATACAATTAAAGATAAAATTAAACCAAAGGTGTTAAAAACTATAAGTCAGACTCTCCAATCTCTGGTTCGATCCCCGATAGGGGAATTATTTAGTCACATAGGCAATTCTTCGCATTGGAGATAATGAACAGATTAGGAAAGTACATTATGGTGATAGCCACTAGACACACTCTACTCACTACTTACCCCAGCTATCTATAGTAAGGGTCCTGAGATCAAGACCTGGAATCATGCCTATTCGATATTGAACCAGCGCTGCATAGATCAGTTCGTTTACCTAAGTGATTTTAGTTTTGGTTACTTATTGGAATTTACAAGACATGTTTAACAACACCCTGAACGACCAAATTAGCTTGAGATCGTATTCCGACGGAATTACTTTCTGTTTAAATATTACGGTAAAACAATTTGTGACTTCGAAGTATCCTTCCTTAATTTTTCATTCAATTTAGGGAAGTACTTAGGAAATTTGTAACTATGGAACCAAAATCAAATAATGGTAATACAGCGTACACTGAGTGAGGTCTCGAGTTCGGAACTAAAAATTATTGTTCACATCCTCAGGCAGTAATCACTTTAGTATATCACTTTTTTCTCACTCATATCACACATATCACTTATATCACACATGGAAATACCCGACCTCAGAAATCAAAAAGAGACAGTACTTAACTCTTTTCCTGAGGACACAGGAATTTTCCCTTGTCCCTCCTGCCTCGTGCGATTTTGGAAAAATAAGTCTCCTTCTACAATTTGTCTCCTCCTGTCAGGGTGGACGTATCCCCCGAAAAGCTGAAAGAATAGATCACAAAGCTAAGATCTTACTTAAACAAAGCTCTTATACCTATTAATTAGCCTAGTGTACCAACATGAGGATATAAATTACTCCCTAGGGATAACGTAACATTACATTAACAGATTCTCAAACTAAAATCAGATAGTGAAAAAAATATATAATACCGAAATTTCATATAATAATCGTGTCACGTTAGGATACGCCGAATGTTAAGGATTTTCTGTCTCTGAATTAAAGAACATCAATCAAATAGGTGATCAGCGTCTTTAAACTATTGAACGACTATTGATGACCAGCTACTATTAATCAAATAACATTAACTAAATTCTAGTTAACAATTTCCTAAGATCGAAAAATACGCACGAAAATAAATGAATAATTAGCAAGAAAAAATACTAACGTTTTATATACGTATGACATAAAAGTCTTCTCGGCTACAAATCACAAAAAAATAATTCACAAACACACACAAAATGACTAGAGCCTCGAGGAACTATAAATATACTCAGGCCCGCGGGTTTGATCTATGTTACTATTTTGTGAGTGAGATTTCTCGTTCCCGAATTTTCTTTCTAGAAGTCTTTACCAATAAGACGATGGTTAAGTAAGGAACCCTGAACCAATCTGTGTTATCTATGCTGGATATAATTGAGTATCACTCTTTCTTTATTTGAATATACTACCTAAGAAAGCATATAACTATAACAAGAAAACAAAATTAATCAAGTGCAGAAGATAAGACTGTCTCCCCTAAAGGTTTGGCTTGCCAATTTTCAACTCTACAGTGTGGCACAAAAGCTCAGAACTAATACTTCTTTAACTCCAAGATATAAAGTAAGTGGTAGCAATTAACACAACACAACTTTAAAGATCTAGTGAGCAACTATTAACAAAAATGTCCATAAATTTTGGAAATAGGCACGTGAACCGAGCGATGATCAAACGCGCGTTATGCCCTATTACGGGATACGTCTTATCTTGAACACTATATATACACTAGCTGCCATAATGCGTAGACTAGAGACGAATTCAAATAACGAAATAATGCATGCTCCAAAACATATAACCTTTTCTAGGAATTTTAAGGTAAACTAAAAGGTAAAAACAATGAAGATACTTTAGAGCTCTTTCTCATATATTGTTGCTATTGACAGTCGACGTATACGCAATCTTGATTTTCTTCTTGTTTTTTAAGAAAAAGAGAGAACTTTGTCTAACATAGGTAACTTTAATCAAACATCGGAAAACAGCAAAGTTGAGGCTAATTAAGAAAAATGGAAATGCTCCAAGATACATTGCTCAAGAATTCTATGTGAGTTAAAATATAAACCGAAAAATGGAATAATTGCAAAAGTATAAGGAAACTTAAATGGTTAGAATCTCTTTGAAATTATTTTGATGTGGCTAACTAAGTAAATTGAAACAATCAAGTTATAAAATTAAATTTCACCTTTAGTAAATTTAATCTAAAATTAAAAAGAAAGACAGAGAAATAAAAACAAAAGAAAGGGAGACAGAAGCAAATACGTCATGATATGAGACAACACACAGTGTATATAACAAGTTTCTCACATTCCTGCATAGCATTCTATCGAACTGACGACACTTATTCTTTCAATTAAAAATAAAAAGAGAAATACTTATCTGACTCATTCTATTGATGTCCGTGACACGAAGGTGCTCCGCAAAATGGCAGAACAAAAGCTTCTAATGCAGTATAAAGGATAATCTCGTCTGCATTTTTGTTACCCTTCTCGCTCCTTACTACCACCGAACTGAGCTGAAATAAGTTGAGCTGATAACTCATATACCACAACGACGATATCATTAGTTCTGGAAAAAGGACTGTTAAATTAGAATTAACCAACAACCGCTAAGTTGACTTCATCCAAGTTTCCTTTCTACACTCTACTCTTCGAACTTGTACACTCCAGAAAATAAAAGCACGGCAAATGCATATTATTAACGCAACAAACTCCTGGTATTTCAATAAAATACAAGATATTTCACATCTTGTCAATCATCTAATATGAATTTACTACATGAGCTAACATCTACTAGTAACTTAGTACATGCAAAATACACTCGGAGATTACACTTTCCTCCCTCATTATTGTTCCACTCACGAAGAAACGGAAGAGGTTTAAAAATACTCAACATGTAAAGACTGTCATACCATAGTCCTGTCCTTTTATTCTTTATTGCAAACTCAGCTGAAACGAACGAAGCACCACAATAATGATGTGTGGTCAGCATATCTATATCTATTTTGTTCATGATACATACTTATTTTTAGTGCATTCCCGATATCCACTTAATCACACATTCTATTAAAAATATATTTTATTTTTTCGCTGCTAGAGCTTATGTGTGGTCTGAACCCATAGGGATATGTGTACAGACATATTTAGCTCACGTAGAGTCAATCTATTTTTACTTCAAGTCAATTTCAATACTAGTCACATTCACATGTTAAATCAATTAACATACTTATCTTGAACTAATCTGTGGTCAGCCCCCTTTGGATAACGATTTCCCGAAATACATCAACCCCGTCTTCTAGTGTTCTTCAAGTTTTAATTCTTGGCAAACAACATGTGTAATACTTGCGCTATGCACTAACTATGAACAACTACACTTATCCCCCCACCGAGAAAGGTATACATGACTCCTTCAACCCATGTATACGAGTATCTAGCCCTGGCCAAAGATGTTATGGAAATTGCTGGTAATAATGTAAACTAATAGTTTCTTTGATTCCAGTCTTCCATTGCTTGCTATCCCATTTGGGGTGCCTAGTATAAGGCCCCACAGTTTCGGTACCAGGCGATACCAGAGAGTTCCAGACCATAGCCCGTCGACCAACTCTAGGACTGTTCCTGAAAGTCAAAATTAAAATCAAATTGCTTGCAATCCGCCAATTTTGTCAGTGGACGGGAGATACCCAGAATTGCATTTCATTCCCTGTTACAGTGCACCCATGTACCACATAATTCATGAACCCTTGCAGTGGACTGAAGTCTCTCCAACCTACGGAACTTCAGAATGTTAAATTATCCCTTACAGGTGTAGAACTCTTCGTAGACCAGAAACATTTGGACAGTAACGATTCTAATAAGTACAGGAGTGGACTCTCACTCAATCGTCGTTGTAAATGATCATAAGAGTAAACTAAGAAACAAGCAAGGAAAAACTAAAGACTATGCAATTCTACTTGAAATAGCTCAATATTCATGTAAGTATAATGTTTTTCTTGTATATTGTTTGGTATTGGTTTTACGCAATTGTTATTTGTTCAAGTAAGCCATAATATTAATTCAACACAATTAATAAGGTTAGATGTGATTATTAAGATTTCATATCCACATTTCAATTCCATTATATGTAGCCCGTAACTTTTGTAACCCCTATATATCTATCAATGGTCAGGGTGAAACTTAAAAAAGGAGGAGAGAGTAATTTATTGGTAATATCAACTAATGGATCCAGATTATGGGAATATAACCATATATTATTTTTCTAATTACATATATATATATATATATATATATATATATATATATATATATATATATATATATATATATATATATATGTAGCATTTCTTTAAACTTATTCTCAGTATCAAACAAAATCAGCTAGCATACGTGTTTAATCAGGAACAGAAAAAGACAGTCTCAAAGGAAACTTATGGTTGAATTATCAATCAAGGTTACTTGATCTAAATGTAGAAGAAACGGAACGTACTTCCTGTTAAAGGAGGAGGAAAACCAAACAACTCATATGGCAAACATAGGTTTCATTGTGGTTGACTTTTGAAACCAAGTGTAAACCCAACAGGATACTAACAATGTACCTAGGCCATGAAATGATGTAATATTTAGAGTGTGATACTTTAAAACGTAGTTCTTTGGAGCTCTAGAAAACAAGTCCAATTTTTCTTCTTCTTGTATTTTAAACGGACTTTCGATAAAATAATAATAATAATAATGCTAATATTAACAATACTAACCCTCGTCTCATAAAAGCTTCATGCATTCTTAGGTTATTTAAAACGTCTTCTTTTCTTTGTACAGTAACACAAAAATAGTGTACCCTAGTAATGCCCTCACAATATGACCGCCAAAGTCAAGATTAGAAGTTCCTCAACTAAAACTGCATTCTAGTATTTCCAAGAGTGTTCTTTGGCCCTTCAACTGCATGCGACCCCTTGTCTCTTGTAGGCCACAACGGCTCCAACTAACACACTGAAGTTAGGACCAACTCCTAGATTTTAAGTTTCTCCTCTTTTTACTAGTAGCACTTTGTAGTAAAGAGTAAAACCAGAACTTGTTCGTATAATAGGGTATCAATCACTAAGGATGTCCAAGTACGCAAATGAATTTGTAATAATTGCTTATCTTGTGTGTTAGCAACACTCGTTGTGCCTACCGTGATGCATAACACACAGGATGAGAGAACCAAGACAAGGGAACTTCAGTAGTCATTGTATGAGTGGACTGTTTAAAAAAAGGGGGTTTTAGCACTGATATAGGCAATAGTTATACAGTAAGATTGTGACGTATCACACCTAGAGTGTCCAACGTATATATTAACAGATATTAATGCAGATTTGTTTTTGGATAGAAATAGGTTTAATTTTCGGATTCCATGCGATGGTACACTAATTCTACAACAGAGAGTAAGCAATCCTTTTATAATCATTTGGTTTTCATAATTCAACATAGATTGATTAATTTGCAAGGTGGCAAACACATCTAGTTCAAAGGTGCATGACTAAATATGTAAGGTTCAGTTAGCAATATACACCGTTATGTTCAGTTTATATTCAACTTATATTAAATTTATATTCCCCTTATATTACATATATGCCATAGACCGTCAACATCTGTTTTGAGTCTTGTTTTAAATAGAATGATGTATTCTACAAATTCATTTAGTTCTAAATGATATACTGAGGGGAAAACATAAACATCTTTGTATAACAGATGTAAGGTATAACCCCACAAGCTTAAAATAAGGTAAAGAGTTGAGTGTAATAATTCATATCTTGTGTGTTCCCTACTTGATTTATGCTATACCGATTTCAGTTAACAGTTACAAGTTTGAAAAAAGCACTTGTACTTACAATTCTACTATCTAATTCAATCATACTTTAAGGCGCTTCAAGTTGTTTGAGTGTACTTATTATTTTATATTGTAATTCAAGTTTGGAGTGTTTCCTATGAGATCAATCAATCATATTTGGTAAGTGCGGTTAACTAAATAGAGGAAAGTAGTTACATATATCCGTAAATCAAGGTACGTATTACTCCTCACTCATTGTTTTCTTCTTCACTCTGAACTCTGAATTGGTATACTTGATTGTAATTAGCAAAAAAAAAGTTTAATTCTCACAAATCATATTTTGCTAGCAGTGTATCACTAACTATCTTCCTTATATTTGGATACCAATAGAGGTTAATATTCAGGCCTTAATTTGTAATTAGTAGAAAGGCATTGCCATTGAGTCATTATGAAAGCCTTTGCGACATCTGGCTAGAAGAATGCCATGATTGTAAGGTTTCATTTTGTAACTATCTACCCAGATACCATTTTTCATGCTACATAGCTAGTCAAAAAAGAGGTCTCTAATCTAACCCTTTACTAATAAAAAAGGTGTAATTGACTAAGGTACTATAATTTGAAGATATGAAATCTTACAATCCCATTTTCTTCTAATTACTTCTTTTATGCTCTCCAAATTCTAAGTAAACATTTTAGATTTCCCTGATCCCAGGTAATACTTGTTCTATATCAATCTTTTGTATTCCAGTAACTTGTCCTTGGGACTAATAATGCATCCTTATTAGGAAGATAACTTTAAACATTTTTTATTCGTTTTCTAAACGAGCTCGGGGGATATTTGTTACACAGATTTGTCTCTAAGTCCTAATCCGGAATCCAACTATGCGGTCACTCGTCCCCGCTTTCTATTTTGTGCGTACAAAGAAGAGAGAAGGAAAGAATTGGGTGGAGAGGGGCATTAAATGTATTAACAATCAAAATACTCCTTGACGCTGCACCACACGCATGTATCAGTGGCCCGACTCTGGCTTGGATTTACCCAAATCACAGAGCTTGGCTAGTGTTTTTAGTCTAGTAGGCATCACCTGAGGGATAAGTAAATAAACACATCATGGATTTGAACGAAACGTAAAGTAAAAATGTATTAATTTATGTATAGGAAATGAATCCTCCCCGGCGTAAAGGGAAAACAAATCATAGAAACTAGAAGTCTTGGCCACTATTGGGCATGCGCATGAAACCTTCTTCGAAGCTCGTTCAAGCTCGTGACGTCAACTCGCGAGCTGCGTAAGAAACTGGCAGAAATGCGTGGGACGATTCCGCTTTATAAGCGACGAACCCTCAAGGAGCGAAGGTTCTTTATGCTATACCCTTGGCCGCATCCGGGGGAAGATTCGTACTTGCTGCGTTTTTCTGGACCAGGTATGTAGTACATTTTCTTTGCCTCACTTGGTGACTATGGTCGGAGCACTTGCAAATTTGTTCACACTCGGGATTAGGCCGTGTCTTCGAAATGAGACCATACCCCGTTATTCGGAAAAATCTTACTTACTCCCCAATACAAGTTACTGGCACATTGCTCAATGTTACTACCCTTTACTAAGTGTGAATTACCTTCGTGTTCTTTTACCAGTATCGAAATGAAGATGAGGTTGTACCAGTCCATGTCTAGAGTGATGTTCTAACATCTTAACTTTTTCGCTCTTAATTTAGCAATGAATATATCCTTTGTTACTTTTTTGTTATCATTGTTTTTTTTTAGTTTTGTCACTAAAATTAAAGAGAAAAATGACTTCTTTGAATTAACAATGCAATCCCGCAAAATCTCAAGTCTGAATGCAGTCGTCATATATTACCTAGTTTACGATTCTCAGTATATGTTCTATCTCTAAGATACATTGTTCCGCTTTATTGAGACTATTCGTGTTCTTTCTCATCGTCTTCGAGCCAGTAGAGCTGAAGACGTATTGAGTACCGAGGCTTAAATGAGGATGGACCACTAGTACCAGCTTTAACATACTGGGTGAAGGGGAAAGCAATAGTCCCAAAAACACGAAATCACGAATATAAGTTTACACACACATAAGTATAACAATACATTATAATGTTAAAAATTGCATATATTTAATATTTATAATATTAATAATTATTCGATTTTGGGAAAACACAATGTACAATTTTCTTAGGTTATTCGGACAATATCCTAGTTCGCCACTAAATTTGCCAAGAATGGAAGGGTAAATTTATACCTGATTTAAATAAATATCGTTCACGAAAATTGTCGTTTAAAAAATGTTGAAACAATATGGCGTACCTTTACTTTCAGTCCGTCTGGGAGGATCTGAAATCAGTTACGTATAAAGAGATTGATCACATCCCATTAGACTATTTTTAAGAAATCCAAGATAGCAGGTAAATGTTAATCCATTTTGATAAAAGTTCAGCAGTTACTATTTTCTTTTGGGATTTTTACAGTCTTTAGTACTTGGGACCAGTCCGGAATAAATCGATGGCTTTAGCCCTAGTATAGGGGTGAAGAATGGATCAAGGCAACCCCATGTTCCAAACACTCAAAACAATTTTGCAGGATAAGCTACACTATAACTTTCGTAATAATAATAATAATAATAATAATAATAATAATAATAATAATAATAATAATAATAAAATTGACTCAATGTGGTGCATATTTTTTGAGGCTTCACAGTTATCCCTACTTCAAGAATTTGAAATCAATAGAAAACTAGACAATGAAATTATTTCCTTTCCATGGTGTTCAAACAAAAGAAGTGTTCTACAATTACATACGTAATAATATTCTATTTCTACACATGTCAATAATGAGGGAATGAATGTCTCCTGATTGTAAATAAAATATTTCCACGGAAATTACGTAAGTTGTCTACTTCTATAAAACATAATGTGTGTTTAATTCGAGATTAGACACTTACTCATAGGGTTGTAGAGGGAGAATATTTGAATAAAGGGAGAACCTAGGAGAATCCACGAAGACGTTTTTTTCTTTAGTTAAAGTCTAACATTATACATCTAGATTAAAGGAGACGATGATAATGATAATGAAGAAAGTTGTGGAATGAAGACGAGCGAGAACAGACGAACCCGTTGAAATGTCGATGCATACAAGTTTTGCCACCACAAAAACAACTAAATGAAAACCGGGATCGAACCAGGGACCCTATGCATGATAGATGAGCGCGTTACCATTGAGAATCTATACTTGAGTTCTTAAATTATTTAACGAAAAAATAATTAAAGTACTGTATTAGAAATCTAAATTTATGTTTTCCATAAAAGTAATAAATTTTACATAAGTTAAATGCGTAAATTGATAAATATCATACTTTAAAAATATAGCAACATTTCTGTATACAGAACCTTTTTATACTCACATGTTTAAAATAAACATCATTGTATAAAATGAACTTGAGTTATGTAAATCTTTTGAGGTATTGTAGCAGGTTGCAGTGCACTTGAATTTTCTAATAATCTAGGCGTCACTATTAATTTCATATCTCAATTTTAAAAAATCAGTACATCTTTAATTCATATTATTAATAAGCAAACAAATCTAATTAATATAAACGGTCGTAATTTGGAAATCCTAATCCAGAATATTAGTGACTTCTTACAACGTGAGTTCAATGCGAATGGAAATAGTACCCAAGTCAGTTCATGATGTATATATATCCAACATACTACCTGGCAATGGCAGTTCAGTTACTCCGTGAACTTGCTTAAGGAAAGAGTGAATATGATACCTCGACAGAGCGTCGTAAGTGCGTGTATGCTTCAGATTTTCCCCTTGAATTTTTTGAATATTCTATTTATGTTTTGTCTATTTTCATTTGTTTATGTAGTTTTCCCCTTGAATTTTTTGAATATTCTGTTTATGTTTTGCCTATTTTCATTTGTTTATGTAGTTGTGATAATGTTTTTCCTTTGTTTTGGTGTTTCTGATTGTTTAACTAGAGTGGGTTACAATTCTCAAAGTGTATCTTTATACTTTCTACGCTGGGCTTTCGAAAAGAATTTCCGTAAAAAAGGAGATTAAGTTGATCTGTTCATCGACCTTCGCTTTTCGCGGCAGAAAATGGAGAGAAGATTGGAGTGTCTTTATTTATCTTACAATAATTGCAGTAATTAACAATATTCATGAGTAGGCTAAGAATATATTCAAAGTAATCGAATATTTACAGTACAATAATCCTTTGTGCATTTTATTCTTCAAAATTATAAACGAAAACCAAGTGCAAATTCAAGGTAGAAAAATAGTTAAAACGTAATGGTTGTACTTGGAAAGCATATGATTATTGACGTGATTATAGTGCTAGAATGTTGTGTTTGCACTAATAGGTAACCGTATTTTCAAAAAATCAGAAAATATTCAACAGAACAGAACTATCTCCAGCTTAAAGTATTATAGCGCAGCTATGAAATATTACATGTGTTGGTAACTACAGTAAGATTTTTTGCTTACAGTTGTACCTGTGCAGTAAGTGTAAAATGAATGGCATATTTCATTGTCCTTCTGAAATGATTGCTATATAGGTATCTCCTTCTTTTTTACAATGATTATGGTTCAGATTTAATATAAATTGTTCTGTGGCAACGAAATTACAATAGCACGAGTCTTGAAGCAACGAACTTGAACTAGTGAACGATCGAAGGAAAATAAGTTTTTCTTATTTTTTACAAGATGTGACGACCCATGCTATAAATGAAATTGTGTCTTACGTCTTAGCTTGTTCATAAATAGGAAGGAAAGGCAGCGCAACACAAAATATTGCCAAGCGTTTTTGTAATATATAAATACCGTTGCACTAGATAATAAATGGCGACCCAGACAGGATAGTTGTTTCTAGATATTGACTGCTAGATTTTATTGCAAAGAAGCCAAGATGGAAAGTATTTTTAATAGTGCGGTTATGAACAATTTGTGTTTACTGAACTTTTATGTGAATTTCTGAAGGAAATTTAATAGTAAATATCAAACTATCAAGCGATAGCAGTAGTGAGGAAACTTCTTACGACGAAACTGTTGTACACAGTTGTTGTAATCGAAAATATAGGTACAGTGTAGCTTGTAGTATCTCTAAACGCAGGTGTCATTTAAGGTGTCAGGGAAAACTAAATACGGAATATGAAATACTAAAAATGAAAAGTGTAAAATTGTGCTTCTGAGAGTGTACATTAAAAAGCGGTACATATAGAGAAGAGGATTTAAGTTGTCGTAATGCCGAAATTACAGATAAGGATAACGTTGTCGGGAACAGTGTGAAGAAAATTCAAAAAATTGATAAGAGAGTGGAGATAGTTGCTACTATGAACGTTACCACACAAAAAGTAAGCAGTGACTTAGTAAATTAAACGGAAAATCTTGTTAAAGCTTGTAATCAAACCAGTTAAAAAGTCGAGTTTATAATGATATTTGAAAAATAAAACGAGATGACGCTAAAACAGGATGAATAGTCAAAAGTGTTAACTGAAAGGTTAGACTGTCAGGCAAGGGAATTTAGTGAAAGGTTAGAAAACCAGGTTAAAGCAGCAAGTGATAATTTTAATGGAAAGATAATTGAGTTAGAGAGTGATTTAAGTGTTTTTCAGTTTGAGACTTGCGTTAAAATTTGGAAGCACTTAGAACTTGTACAGGACAATGTTGAAGCTTTGAACAACAAATGTGGAGAGGTAGATTCACAATTACAAGAATTGAATGACTATTTTGTGACTTTGGAAAATGATACGAAAAGACATGATTATAATATGTGTCAGTTAAATATATGTACATATTTTTAGAGAATGAAAATAGGGATAAGAATAATGAAAGAAATCAAAGCATTAAAAGGAATATCCATTTGTGTAGTCTAAAAAATCAACCCAGACCAAAGTTTGAACGAGTTAGGAAAGAAAGTTGAAAGCATTAATTTAGATGAAAATAAAGCTACATCAAATAGTAACTGCATTGATAATGGAAAACCACGCCAATGTACTGTAGTTTCTAGAAATTCTGAAGTTGAGGTACAACAAATTCCAATAGCGAGTAGTTACAGAAATTGTACTACTAGAAGTATTGTTACTACAATAACAGTACTACTCCGTGCAATCAACGAACTAATATTACGTCTCTTTTAGTTTTCCTGATGAACCATTTAGAGTAAATGGAGTATATAGTACTGAAGCGACTAACGTTCAAAGTAATGTTAATTGTGATTATCTTTTTAACACTTCTAATAGTCAGGTTTTTCAACTGCTGTTTCATGGTGTGATCTAAGGTCTTTTCAACCAAATAGAAATAGTTTTAGTGGTAATAGTATTAAAATCCTTTCTACTTTCGACCAATGAATTAAAGCGATACCGGTTTGAGACGAAAAAAACTCTGTTCCCATTTTCAACTCAAGAGTCTAGTAAATGAGAAAATGGTAACAATAGAAGCTTTTCCTTAAGATGTTTAAACGCGTTTCCAAAATATGATGGTAATCCTACGTAAGGAGCCTCTCGAAACATTTTAAGAGAATTAGTTCAGTGCCTGGAATTGTATAATATATCAGAAAGAGAGAAATTGTTGGTAATTAAGAGATTGTTGATATTCAGGGTTGGCTAAAATCAGTTTTAGGAGAAATGAATTCACTCAATGATTTTGTGTATCAGTTTAGAAAGCAGTATTTCGCAGCGCGCCAGGAATGTGCAAAGAAAAAAAACAGTTGGAAGCTCTTCGTTAGGATAAAGTAAAGTTCCCACGAATAATAGATTTTGTATGGTACATTGTATGGCAGTATTACAGTATTTGCGACACGGTAAATAAAACAGAGCTAGTGGATCTATTACTCGAGTGTATGCCAGAAGGGCAGTCGAAATCGTTGAGACTAGTAGGTAGTGAGGATACGGAATCCCTAATTGCTCATCTGATGGAATTAGAAACACAGACGGACGTTTCAGAGTGTCAATCCTCTAGTTTAAAGCAAACAAAAAAGAGATTTTGTTAGAAATGTTAATGTTCAAGAGAGCAAAAGGACGAAATTTATTCTTCGGTGCGAACAGAGCAGTATTGGGTTATAGAAACAATGAAATTTTGGAATCGTGAGGGTTCTGAGTATTCTGACAAGCCCTACCGCTATCAACGGAATAACATTTCCAGAAGAAATGGTCATGGTAGGAAAATGATGTATAACAATCATAATAATAGAGAGTATAACACATCTTAGGTACGTGACGACCCCGAGTTAAATTTGTTTTCTAATGAGTCGTCAAGGGTACAATATTCATCCGAGAATGACAAAGGCGAAAGAAATGTAAATTATCGTAAGAGAGCTGATTCCAGTCAGGGAAATCCAAACATAAATAATGCAATGACACATGCTGTTGTTCATTGCTCGCGTGAGGAAAAGTTCCCGTGCGGTTGAGATTAGAAAGGAGCGATTTCGACTGCAATTTGAGTCCCCTGCAGTACTCAAATTTCAGGAATAATTTTGATTACATATGTTTCAATTTAGCGAGAAATTTACATTGTAATAAATGTATTTGTAGTTTTAATAATACAATTCAAGAAAAGGGTGAAGAACAAATTCGAATTAATGAGATTTCAGTTGGTAGCTGTTGTGCGTCAAATAATACTTCTAGAGGATAGGCCGCAGACTTAAATTTCAAACTTCTGAAGGAAAATTATCTACTTGTCCCACGAAGTGAGAACGTCCCATTGCAAATACGTTTCGTTATGAATGAAGAGAGTGAGTTAAGGGATTCTAGGATAGAAATTACGAAGTGATATCTTCCTACTGTAGATTGCCAAGTAGCTGGACTTCCTATAAGGTGCATAATCGATTGTGGATCTGAATTAAATTTAATGAATTTATCTGTATGGAATACAATAAAGAATAAATATCCTTCCGCCAAATTACGCTCGGATTCTAATAATGTTTTGTGTGGTTTCGCTAGAAACGAGAAATACCTAGTGAAAGCTTATCAACTTCTGAATCTACATATCCAGGGTAAGATATTCGAAACGCCCTCGTATGTGGTGAAAAACCTGAAGACTGATATGATACTAGGTGTTCCACTATTTAAAAGGTATAATGCTGTGCTAGATTGGAAAACAAAAATTTGGCAAAGTTAGTAGTGCATGATCCAATCGAAGAAGAAGAAGGCGTAATATCCCAAGAAGAAATCGAGTATTTTACATGAAAAATTGACTTGAAGAACGCGACGAAGTCAGAATTATTATCATTGTTGCGGAAATGCCGTACGTTATTTTGTGAATATCCGAGAGATAAAGACAAAGCCCTATAAAATTCAGTTAAAGGGCAATGATCCAGTAGTAGGTAAATCCTATCCAATTCCTCAACATATACAGGCGGAATTCTAAAACCCTTGAGTAAATGGATATGTATTAGTGGAATAAAAGAATGTGTTAGTCCTTATACATATCCGATATATTGCGTTGGCAAGTCATCAGGAAGCGTCAGACCTGTATTATATTTGAGACAATTGAATACTAAAGTCATATCAGCAAGGGTACATGTGGAACCAATAAGAGACATTTTAAATCGTATGTCAAGTTGTACAATAGTTTCTTCATTGGAGGCTAGGGATTCATACTATGGTATTGCTCTTTATCAAGAGTCATGTCTTTGTACTAGTTTACTTTATTTAGGAAGACAGTTCATCTTTTTACGAATGCCAATGGGACTAAAATCTCAGTATCAGTTTTTGCAAGTGTTATGAATCACCATTTTGAGATTGGTGCTAAGGATTTTGTCATATCTTATCTATATAATGTGATCTGCTTCTCAACTACGTACGAAGATGATTTTTCTCACTTGGAGAGAGTGTTAGAAATTTTTCGAACAGGAAACATTCCACTAAACTTTAAGAAAACTCAATTTATGAAATCCGAAATTTTGTTTTAGGACATGTAATAAGTGCATAAGTGAAAATTCCATACAGGTGAATAATAAACATAACGAAGCAATTCTAATTTTTTCTATTCCCCAAAACAAGAAGCACTTAGAGGTATTTTTAGGGCTTGTTGGATGAAGAAGAGCGTTCGTCAGTAACTTTTTATAGTTAGCATCACCTTTGTACGACCTATTAAGCAAAATAATTAAATTTCAATGGACACCTAGTAGTATGGGCCCCACTTTGCCTAACTTTTTGGCCCCTGGGTCCCTGCCTCAGGACCCATGGTCCCTGGCCGGGGTCAATGACCTAGGGGTACCTAGGACCACCCCCTCTAAATTTTGGCAGGGGTACCATGGCCCACCCCCTAAATTTTGGCAGGGGTACATAGAACCACCCCCCTTAAATTTTGGAAATTGCCAAATCTAAAAATTTGGTATGGTAGCCTAGGACCATAGTATGTACCTCTATCAGTATTGGGGGTCTATGTCGTTCCCTTTTATGGGTAAAAAATTGCCAAAAATTCAAATTTCGGGGGTTTTTGACCTAATTTATCCCCTTGGATGAGGTGTTATTACCCTATATGGTTATATGGGCGTATACAGGGGTCCATTACCTTTCATAAGACATGGGTATATTAATGCACCCCTTGAAAAATTTGGGAGGGGTACCTTGGTTCACCCCTTAAATTTTGGAAATTGCCCAATTTCAACATTGGGTATTATAGTACAGGACCCTAGTATGTATTATGATAAATTTGGGTGGTCCACCTCATTCCCTTTTAGGGGTACATAGGACCACCCCCCTTAAATTTTGGAAATTGCCAAATCTAAAAATTTGGTGTGGTAGCCTAGGACCATAGTATGTACCTTTATCAGTATTGGGTGTCTATGTCGTTCCCTTTCATGGGTAAAAAATTGCCAAAAATTTAAATTTCGGGGGTTTTTGACCTAATTTATCCCCTTTGATGAGGTATTATTACCCTATATAGTTATATGGACGTATACAGGGGTCCATTACTTTTCATAACATATGGGTATATTAATGCACCCCTTGAAAAATTTGGGAGGGGTACCTTGGCCCACCCCTTAAATTTTGGAAATTGACCAATTTAAACATTGGGTATTATAGTACAGGACCCTAATATGTATCATGATAAATTTGGGCGGTCCACCTCGTTTCCTTCCAGGGGCACAAAATTGCCAAAATATAAACGTAAGCAATACGTTATACCACGTGTTTGATTTTTGGTCGATTTTATCCCCTTTGATGAGATGTTATTACCTTATATGGTTATATGGTCATGTATAGGGGTCCATTCCCTTTCATAAGATATCGGTATATTTGTACACTCCTTTAAAAATTTGGGAGGGGTACTTTGGCCCACCCCTTAAATTTTGGAAATTGCCCAATTTAAACATTTGGTATTATAGTACCGGACCTTAACATGTATTATGATAAATTTGGGTGTACCACCTCGTCCCCTTTTAGGGGTACAAAATTGTCAAAATATAAACGTAAGCAATACGTTGTACCACGTGTTTGGTCTTTTGGCCCAATTTATCCTCTTGGATGAGGTTCTATTACCTTATATGGTTATATGGTTATGTATAGGGGTCTATTCCCTATCATAAGACATAGGTACATTTGTGCACTTCTTTAAAAATTTGGGAGGGGTACTTTGGCCCACCCCTTAAATTTTGGAAATTGCTCAATTTAAACATTTGGTATTATAGTACCGGACCTTAACATGTATTATTATGATAAATTTGGGTGTTCCACCTCGTTCCCTTTTAGGGGTACAAAATTGTCAAAATATAAACGTAAGCAATACGTTGTACCACGTGTTTGGTCTTTTGGCCCAATTTATCCTCTTGCATGAGGTTCTATTACCTTATATGGTTATATGGTTATGTATAGGGGTCTATTCCCTATCATAAGACATAGGTACATTTGTGCACCCCGGGAGGGGTACTTTGGCCCACCCCTTAAATTTTAGAAATTGCTCATTTTATATATTTGATATTATAGTACCGGACCTTAACATGTATTATTATGATAAATTTGGGTGTTCCACCTCGTTCCCTTTTAGGGGTACGAAATTGCCAAATTTTAGTACAACCACGTGTATGGTCTTTTGGCCCAATTTATCCTCTTGGAGGAGGTCCTATTACCTTATATGGTTATATGGTCATGTATAGGGGTCCATTACCTATCATAAGACATAGGTACATTTGTGCACTCTTTAAATTTTTTTGGGAGGGGTACTTTGGCCCACCCTTAAATTTTGGAAATTGCTCATTTTATATATTTGGTATTATAGTACTGGACCCTAACATGTATTATGATAAATTTGGGTAGTTCACCTTGTTCTCTTTCATGCGTAAAAAAAATTGCCAAATTTTACTACAACCACGTGTTTGGTATTTTGGTTCACCCCTTGGATGAGGTCCTATTACCTTATATGATTATATGGTTATGTATATTGGTCCATTCCCTATTATAAGACATGGGTATATTGATGCACCCTTTAAAAAATTTGGGAGGGGTATCTTGCCTCATCCACTCAGTTTTAGAAATTGATTAATATAAGCATTTGGTATCTTCGTACAGGTCTTCAATATGTACAACTATAAATTTGGATGGTCCACATCGTTCCCTTTCATGGGTAAAGAACTACCAAAAATCAAATTTCGGATGTTATTGACCCCTATTTAATATGTTATATGGTTTATTACCTCTATATGTTTATGTTCTCTTTTAAATTTGGGAATTATCAAATAACAAAATTCGGTAAACGTTTTCTAGGACCCATTGGTATTCCTCTTATGGCCAAATATTCAAAATTTAAAGGTTATTGACCGGCTTTATTATTGAATAAGTACAGGATTTATTACTTTTTCATAAGACACAGGTGTATTTCTGTACCAATCTTAAATTTTGGGAGGGGTACATTTCTTATTGTCATATCAATAATTGGTAATTGTTCTTTGGGTAAATCATTGTGATCACGTGATCAGTTATTGACCTATGATGGGATTAGGAGTCCAGGACATTGGTACATTGAAACTTTGTAGGATAATTTGAGAATGCGTCATTGGTATTGATTATTACAGCCAAATATAAACGTAAGCAAGACGTTGTACCACGTGATTGACCTTGATGAGGTAGTGTACAGGGATACATAGCTAACCTTATTGAATCTTATGACTCATAGTCTTAAGGGAATACATGCTACAACACTGGCAAAGTTATTGTTAATGCAATTTCATTGGCTGATCACTATCTTTCGTGCAATCTGATTGGTTGATCACTATCTTTCGTGCAATCTGATTGGTTGATGAGTTTTAAATCTTTGCTGTATTCAGTTTTTAAGTTTTGTTTTACATTTAAAAATCTTGTTTTCGTTCAACATTTTGCACTCAATGATAAATATGATCAAAACCGTTTATTTGTTAATCGAATAGTTAAAAACCGGATAAAGTTTGACGGTTAACCGTGAAACGTAAAAACTTTTTAGTTAAAAAATTTTTTGTTTGAAAGTTTTTGTTTGAAAATTCTTGCTTTCAAATTTTTTGTTTGAATTTTTTGTTTGAGAATTTTGTTTGAAATTTTTTTTGACAACTTTTGTTTCAAAATTTTTTGTTTAAAATTTTTTGTTTGAATTTTTTTTTCGTTTCAAAATTTTGTTTGAGATTTTTTCGTTTGAAACTTTTGTTTGAAATTTTTTTCGTTTGAAATTTTTTGTTTGCAAATTTTTGTTCGAAAATTTTGTTTAAAATTTTTTGTTTGAAAATTTTCGTTTCCAAATTTTTTGTTTGAAATTTTTTGTTTCAAAATTTTGTTTGAAATTTTTTTCGCTTTAAAATTTTGTTTGAATTTTTTTTTTTTTTGAAATTGTTTGTTTGAATTTTTTTTTCGTTTCAAAATTTTGTTTCAAAGATTTTTTGTTCTAAATTTTTGTTTCAAAGTTTGTGCACCCATTAGTAAAGAACTGGAACTGTTTAGAACAAAAACCTTTGACAACATTGTGGTGCAATAGTACACGTCAGAACCTGGGGTTGTACTTGAAATGAAAAAACACAATTCATTGAAATGGATCATTTTATTACACTCCACATACATCCATACCAGATAGTGGTTCTGGATATAGTCGATACAATGTATTTTGAACTTCTTGCACTAGTTTGTCTTTAGCATATAATTTTAATTCCAATTGAAGTCTTTTAAGGTCTAATGCAATATCAATTGGTGGAAACTCAATGTCCATTTGATCACAAATAAACTGTTTATCAATACAGGTATGCACCCACGAACGATGTTGACAACCATCACAATATCTAGATACATGTTGTACAATATGCATAACACATTTTTCAAAATAGTACTTTTTCAGGAATATACTAGTTTTGTTGCACACTTCCACTGCATATTTCACACACTGGAATACGCTGATGAATTTGTTCCATTCTGTTTGTGTTAGATACACCATGTTGCGAGGGACATGGAATGTACTCTTTTTACGTAACAACACCATCTTCTCTTCGAGGACTGTACGCATCACCACTTCATGATTTGAGCCTAATGATTTGACTATGGTCACATTTAGCTCATCATGAAAATAATCGTTCATTTGGTCGATTCGTGAACATAATATTTGCCATTCTTCACAGGTCAGTTGTACACCAAATTGTTCTGCTTTGCCCAATCGAATCACAGGTTCAAATGTTCTAGCACTGATACCAATCATCACATGTTTTGTTTGAAATATATTTATTGGATAATAGCTTGCGAAGATGAACTCTTTATCGTTAGAAGTACACATCTTTCCTCCTGAAAAGCACTTGCTCAAATGATTTCGTGGGATGACACTGTATTTGCTGGTTTATAGTTATTGCTGACGTCATTGGTAAGGAATGTGCTGACGTTTGAATTCATGATTTCATCACAGTTGCTGACGTCATGCCGACCAACCAAATTCATACAACTACAGCTGACGTCATTGGAATGTGCTGATTCATGATTTTGCTGACGAATCTGGCTGTGTACTAAATTCAAGTTGATGACTTCGACCCAAGAATCCTTTGTAACATAAAGATACAGATCCAGTATTTAAGAAACGCAGCAGTTCTTCTTGTTTTGATTGTTCCATGGGTAAATATCTTGCTGGTAAAATTATATTCTTATCATTTTCAAGCTTCACTACGATTCTTAATCCAAACTTTGTAGGGATCATTTGGCTAGCTAAGATTCTATAAGGTACATTCTGTTGTAAATCAGTAATCTTGGTAAATGATTTCATCACATCACGCGTGTTTAGAAACTGCAGACAAGTAGCCATGATGGTGTTATCATGAATACTAACTCGAACGATGATGCAAAACTGATGACGTTGCATTATCATGTTCTGACGTGCACCACAATGTTGCCAGAGGTTTTTGTTCTAAACAGTTCCAGTTCTTTACTAATAAGTGCACAAACTTTTAAAAATGTCAACTCAAACTTTGAAACAAAAATTTAGAACAAAAAATCTTTGAAACAAAATTTTGAAACGAAAAAAAAATTCAAACAAACAATTTCAAACGAAAAAAATTCAAACAAAATTTTGAAGCGAAAAAAAAATTTTCAAACAAAATTTTGAAACAAAAAATTTCAAACAAAAAATTTGGAAACGAAAAATTTCAAACAAAAAATTTTAAACAAAATTTTCGAACAAAAATTTGCAAACAAAAAATTTCAAACGAAAAAAAAATTCAAACAAAAATTTCAAACGAAAAAATCTCAAACAAAATTTTGAAACGAAAAAAATTTCAAACAAAAAAATTTTAAACAAAAAATTTTGAAACAAAAGTTGTCAAAAAAAATTTTCAAACAAAATTCTCAAACAAAAAATTCAAACAAAAAATTTGAAAGCAAGAATTTTCAAACAAAAACTTTCAAACAAAAAATTTTCAAACTAAAAAATTTTTACGTTTCACGGTTAACCGTCAAACTTTATCCGGTTTTTAACTATTCGATTAACAAATAAACGGTTTTGATCATATTTATCATTGAGTGCAAAATGTTGAACGAAAACAAGATTTTTAAATGTAAAACAAAACTTAAAAACTGAATACAGCAAAGATTTAAAACTCATCAACCAATCAGATTGCACGAAAGATAGTGATCAACCAATCAGATTGCACGAAAGATAGTGATCAGCCAATGAAATTGCATTAACAATAACTTTGCCAGTGTTGTAGCATGTATTCCCTTAAGACTATGAGTCATAAGATTCAATAAGGTTAGCTATGTATCCCTGTACACTACCTCATCAAGGTCAATCACGTGGTACAACGTCTTGCTTACGTTTATATTTGGCTGTAATAATCAATACCAATGACGCATTCTCAAATTATCCTACAAAGTTTCAATGTACCAATGTCCTGGACTCCTAATCCCATCATAGGTCAATAACTGATCACGTGATCACAATGATTTACCCAAAGAACAATTACCAATTATTGATATGACAATAAGAAATGTACCCCTCCCAAAATTTAAGATTGGTACAGAAATACACCTGTGTCTTATGAAAAAGTAATAAATCCTGTACTTATTCAATAATAAAGCCGGTCAATAACCTTTAAATTTTGAATATTTGGCCATAAGAGGAATACCAATGGGTCCTAGAAAACGTTTACCGAATTTTGTTATTTGATAATTCCCAAATTTAAAAGAGAACATAAACATATAGAGGTAATAAACCATATAACATATTAAATAGGGGTCAATAACATCCGAAATTTGATTTTTGGTAGTTCTTTACCCATGAAAGGGAACGATGTGGACCATCCAAATTTATAGTTGTACATATTGAAGACCTGTACGAAGATACCAAATGCTTATATTAATCAATTTCTAAAACTGAGTGGATGAGGCAAGATACCCCTCCCAAATTTTTTAAAGGGTGCATCAATATACCCATGTCTTATAATAGGGAATGGACCAATATACATAACCATATAATCATATAAGGTAATAGGACCTCATCCAAGGGGTGAACCAAAATACCAAACACGTGGTTGTAGTAAAATTTGGCAATTTTTTTTACGCATGAAAGAGAACAAGGTGAACTACCCAAATTTATCATAATACATGTTAGGGTCCAGTACTATAATACCAAATATATAAAATGAGCAATTTCCAAAATTTAAGGGTGGGCCAAAGTACCCCTCCCAAAAAAATTTAAAGAGTGCACAAATGTACCTATGTCTTATGATAGGTAATGGACCCCTATACATGACCATATAACCATATAAGGTAATAGGACCTCCTCCAAGAGGATAAATTGGGCCAAAAGACCATACACGTGGTTGTACTAAAATTTGGCAATTTCGTACCCCTAAAAGGGAACGAGGTGGAACACCCAAATTTATCATAATAATACATGTTAAGGTCCGGTACTATAATATCAAACATATAAAATGAGCAATTTCTAAAATTTAAGGGGTGGGCCAAAGTACCCCTCCCGGGGTGCACAAATGTACCTATGTCTTATGATAGGGAATAGACCCCTATACATAACCATATAACCATATAAGGTAATAGAACCTCATGCAAGAGGATAAATTGGGCCAAAAGACCAAACACGTGGTACAACGTATTGCTTACGTTTATATTTTGACAATTTTGTACCCCTAAAAGGGAACGAGGTGGAACACCCAAATTTATCATAATAATACATGTTAAGGTCCGGTACTATAATACCAAATGTTTAAATAGGGCAATTTCCAAAATTTAAGGGGTGGGCCAAAGTACCCTTCCCAAATTTTTAAAGAAGTGCACAAATGTACCTATGTCTTATGATAGGGAATAGACCCCTATACATAACCATATAACCATATAAGGTAATAGAACCTCATCCAAGAGGATAAATTGGGCCAAAAGACCAAACACGTGGTACAACGTATTGCTTACGTTTATATTTTGACAATTTTGTACCCCTAAAAGGGGACGAGGTGGAACACCCAAATTTATCATAATACATGTTAAGGTCCGGTACTATAATACCAAATGTTTAAATTGGGCAATTTCCAAAATTTAAGGGGTGGGCCAAAGTACCCCTCCCAAATTTTTAAAGGAGTGTACAAATATACCGATATCTTATGAAAGGGAATGGACCCCTATACATGACCATATAACCATATAAGGTAATAACATCTCATCAAAGGGGATAAAATCGACCAAAAATCAAACACGTGGTATAACGTATTGCTTACGTTTATATTTTGGCAATTTTGTGCCCCTGGAAGGAAACGAGGTGGACCGCCCAAATTTATCATGATACATATTAGGGTCCTGTACTATAATACCCAATGTTTAAATTGGTCAATTTCCAAAATTTAAGGGGTGGGCCAAGGTACCCCTCCCAAATTTTTCAAGGGGTGCATTAATATACCCATATGTTATGAAAAGTAATGGACCCCTGTATACGTCCATATAACTATATAGGGTAATAATACCTCATCAAAGGGGATAAATTAGGTCAAAAACCCCCGAAATTTAAATTTTTGGCAATTTTTTACCCATGAAAGGGAACGACATAGACACCCAATACTGATAAAGGTACATACTATGGTCCTAGGCTACCACACCAAATTTTTAGATTTGGCAATTTCCAAAATTTAAGGGGGGTGGTCCTATGTACCCCTAAAAGGGAATGAGGTGGACCACCCAAATTTATCATAATACATATTAGGGTCCTGTACTATAATACCCAATGTTGAAATTGGGCAATTTCCAAAATTTAAGGGGTGGGCCAAGGTACCCCTCCCAAATTTTTCAAGGGGTGCATTAATATACCCATGCCTTATGAAACGTAATGGACCCCTGTATACGCCCATATAACCATATAGGGTAATAACACCTCATCCAAGGGGATAAATTAGGTCAAAAACCCCCGAAATTTGAATTTTTGGCAATTTTTTACCCATAAAAGGGAACGACATAGACCCCCAATACTGATAGAGGTACATACTATGGTCCTAGGCTACCATACCAAATTTTTAGATTTGGCAATTTCCAAAATTTAAGGGGGGTGGTCCTATGTACCCCTGCCAAAATTTAGGGGGTTTGCCATGGTACCCCTGCCAAAATTTAGAGGGGGTGGTCCTAGGTACCCCTAGGTCATTGACCCCTGCCAGGGACCATGGGTCCTGAGGCAGGGACCCAGGGGCCAAAAAGTTAGGCAAAGTGGGGCCCATACTACTCACCTGAAGCTTTAGAATATGTTGATAAATTGCAAATCATGTTGAGTTCACCTCCTGCGTCATCTCAGCCAGATTATAATCTAACATTCCATATCTATACTGATGAGACTGTCCAAAATCTCGCTGGTTATATGGCACAAGATCCTGAAGAAGAAATGAATGTAATTGGTTGCGCTAGCAGACATGTTAAAGCACATGAGATGTGCTCATCAATATTTAAGTTAGAACTACTAGCAGTGTTATTTTTGTGCGAGAAGGTTTCATATTATCTATTAGAAAGAAAATATATTCAATACCGGATAATACCGGATATATGATATATAATATGATATATAATATGATAATACCGGAGTAAAACATGAGTTGCCTCTAAAGAACTTGGATTCGCGGACGACCCGCATGATTGTACCTAGGTAAAATTGCAGAGGTTTGACTTCAAGTTTCTACACTTACCAAGAGTAGAAAAGAGATTCGCGGACATTGTTGAGCAATTATCCACCTGACGTCAATGAAAAGGAATCTCAGATATACCAAGCAAATTTCGTGTCTCAAGATGACTCAGTTTTTAATTTTGATTAAACAAAAGCAGGTCAAGCTTCAGATGATTATTCTATAACGATCTCTGGCCGTAGATTTACAGTTCCAGGAAAAAGTTAAAATCTTATATGGTGCAATTTATCAAAGAAATCTGAAAATTCAAAATTGATTGTTTAGATCCCCAGTAAGACGATTTCGAGTTTGGCCTAAAAGATATATGTTAACGAACATTTGGGATAAAGAAAATTCCTAACTTTCGCTAAATCAGTGTTCTATTGCAAGGGTATGAGGTCTGATTTTGCGAAATCCATAAAAGACTTCCTTGATTGTTCTACTTCTAAGTACACTAATAGAACAGTAGATAAAGAAAAGTATCACATTACTGCTGAGAAACCACAAGAGAAACTTTTTTTCGATATTGTTGGTAATCTTCAAGGCAGTTCGGGATACTATTTTATACTTTCAATTTTTGATGTTTTTTTTCTTTTATTTGCTTTTATCCACTGATATTAACGAAGACGAAAGTAATTGCCGTTATATTAGAAAAGAGATATTTCGATCATTATCCTATTCCAGAATGTAACATTACTGATCAAGGAGCTCAATTCAATTCGAAAGTATGGAAATAATTCTATAGAGAATGGATGGTTTAATGGATAGGAATCATAGAAACTTAAATACTATCATCTGAGTGTATTTTCATGAGAATGATACACAGTGGAGTAAGAATTTGCACAGGATGTAATAAACAATTCATTTTGTATCATCACGGGGTACATCTGAATTATTTCTTCCATACTCATCATCAGAACCTTTTAAATCTCACTATCTCTGGCCTAAGGAAATTGTGAATGTGTATATCAAGGATCGCTGCCTACAATTAGTGTCAGAAACAAACTCTAAAAAGGAACAAAACACGGTTAAGTCATCAGGGAAGGAAGTGATAATCACAAAAAGGATTCGGTGTTGGTTAAGGCACATGTGCTTTCCTCATTCTTCAAGAAGAGAATGCACAAATACACGAGTACTTACACAAGAACATATGTAGTGCATAAACTAATGAAGAATAGTGCTATGTGACAGGACTTTAAGGGAATGCCGCTGGCATTCAGAATTTTTCAAATTTAAAGATATTTGACTGTTTCCGAAAGAAACGAGAAGAACTGTTAGACGACTATGTTGTAGTTACATGAAGTTAGATTTTAGTGCATTACCTATATATTGATATTTCTGTAATGTATAGTTTGTTTTCCATGTTCGTTCAATAGACTTTATTTGATAGCGTTTGTGTATCTAGAAAACAGTGATATGGTGAGTTAGCTTTACAACATTCTTCAGTATATACTTCTATATATTAAATATACTGAGTATTTCTAGTGGAATATTTAAGTGACATTAAAATAATATAAGTAAAAATGGAAACACTTGAGAAAAGCAAAGTTTTACTAATAATCTTTTTGTGTGGCAGGAGGATGTAGCGTTGAGTTTTGCTCCTTTATTTTTTTGAATATTCTGTTTATAATGTTTTGTCTGTTTTCATTTTTTGTAATTTTGATTATCGTTTTCTCTTTTCTTTTGGTGTTTGTGATTGTTTAACTAAAGTGTTTTATAATTATCAAAGTGGGTTTGTGCTTTTGAAAAGAATTACAGTAAAGAAAGACAGTTGAACTGTTCACCGTCCTTTGTTTTGCGCTGCAGAAAAGGAGAGAAGATGGATTGTCGTTCCTTATTTTACATGAATTGCAGTAATTAAAAATTCATGAGTAGGCTAAGTATATATTCAAAGTAATGGAATATTTACAGTACAATATTCCATTGTGCATTTTACTCTTCAAAGTTATAAACGAAAACTAAGTGCAAATTCAAGGTAGAAAAATAGTCAAAACGTCATGCTTTTACATCGAAAGCAAATTATTGTTGACATAATTAATGTGCTGAAATGTGGTGTAGGCAGTTATATGTAATAGTATTGTTCAAAAAAGTCAGCAAATATTCAAGAGAGTTATCTCCAGCTTAATTACATGTGTTGGTAATTACGGTAAGATTTTATGCATAAAGTTGTATTATCTGTCAGGAAAGTAAATGTACACCGATTTTTCGAGTCTGGCATTCCTGCGCTCCATCCGTGGAGAATATGAGAATTAAATCAATCAAATGTTTATTGAGGGGCAAAAAGAAAAGTCTAATCTGAATAAGACATTGCAGAGGGACACAAGCTGTGAATACGAATAGTGCATAGTGTAAATAAAGGACGACACAGAAAGAGAAAGCCTGAAACAGCTCTTAAACGGAGAAAAAATACTAAAAATTGTCGAAGTGAGAATATAAAACACAAATACAACAAATACGCCGACTACTAAATATTCACTACGCCATGATCTTGGTGTAGTGGTTAATGTGCTGGCTTACAAATGCGAGGGACGTCAGTTCAAATCCCCAGCAAGTACTTTTTTTAAAAATTTTTGTTAATAATACATACAACTCATAAGAGATGGTAAAAGATGTCGTATTTAGTCTTTCGTAGCAATTATTATTGGTAATGTTTAGTACTGATACTACTTTTTGTCTTTGCATATTACTTTTATTCTTTTCTTCATTTCGAAAGAGAAGAATATCCGAAGAAATGCCACCAAAATTCCTCTTATTTTGAATGTAAAAGCCATTTGCAATTAGTGAAGAATAAAAATTGAACGTTCCGACGTAGCTGCAAAAAGTTAAAAGAAAAACATGGAAGTGGAGGGGATCGAATTCATACTCATGGTTATTAAAAATACAATTTCTACATGCCTTACATCTCCCGACCAAGTTTCTACGTTAATAAGCAAATGCTTGTGTTTAGATTAGGCTAGTCAATACGTTTTGCAAAAAGGCCCGGTTTAGCTCTGACGCACCACAGGTGCGAGAAGGGAGCAAAACACTTTTTCTCTCTCCCTCTGTGTGTCTATTTATCTATCTATCTGTATATATATATATATATATATATATATATAACGCTATTTGTGAATGCCATAACCACCCTAATATTCAGCGGATTGAGACGAAACTTGACACAAACATTAATTGTTAGAATATCTTGATGAGTTCGTTAACCAGAATAATCAGATGAAAATGTTCAAAATGGCGGCCCTTCAAACTCTTAAAAAGTTCCAAGGGAACCAAATTTTGCCCATAAATAGGTATTCAGAAAGTTTGAATAACTTTTCCACTGTTATTGAAACATTTATGTGTAGGGACTTATCCTCTTTTATTGAAATATTGGACCCGATTAATCGCCTAAAGAAGGTTCACGTCCTTTCGCTACGGTCAGGCTTTTTTTGCAGGAGGGGGGTATTTTCCTATCGGAAGAAGGTGATTATTAGTGATGATATGAAATTACACATTGAATGTGAAGTAATTTGTGAAACGTGTTATTTGAAAGAATAATATAATAAATGTGCTTTCCCCTAACACAGAGATCTGTAAATCATATATTTTGAGTTCGGGAGCGTGAATGGCGAGGAGTATTATTTGATTTGCCCTTTAGTAACACATTGCATTGCATATAAAGGTAGGCAACACTAGTTGTAAGTAAAATAATAATAATAATAATAATAATAATAATAATAATAATAATAATAATAAAAATATATATATATTGTGGCAAGGCAATATCTTCTTGAAACGTAATGATTGTAATGCCATATCTCCCTTACAAACAAAATATTAGCAATTTATAACGAGAGAACGGAAAATTGTAGAGTGATAGGAGCAACGGTGGACAGTATGCACTCATAGTACTCAGAAAAATGAGCGATTTCAATGCAAAATGAACGAAGAGTCATTGTCATGGGGAGTCATGGGGCCACGGCAGAGCTCTCTTTAGGCAAAATGTCGATAACTTATATCGAGAGAACAGATGGTGATAGTAGGATGGGACCAAATTTTTACACTGTGTACCCATAAGGCGCATGGAAAAAATTAGGGGGGGCGCCAGCGAGCCTTACTTGTTTCCACATAATAATATAAAATTATATTGTCGAAATACACTGACGAGTTAGCTAGTAATATTTCATATTATTATTATTATTATTATTATCAACAGCGTCTTTTCATTACGTGTGCATGTTTGACATGAAACCAAAGAGAAGATCCGTAACTGTGAAGGACGGCGAAAAATACAAAAAGAGTGACTACCTGTAGGAAAAGAAATAATACTTTCTCTCAAATGGATAAAAAAACGAAAAGATAGATTCGAACTCGCATGGACGGCGCGAAAACCCAGTGTTTTGTCCACTTTTTTTTCACTGACTCACCAAACATGTTTCAGTAAATTACTTATTGTTAATTTTACTTGCTTCACTCGTTTAATTTGCTTTTTCTAATAACTTGTAACGACAGGGACACGAACACAAACATCGAGGACAGTTAAAAATCATAAATGCTCTCACGTCGGGAATCGAACCCGGGACACCATACACCAAAGACGCACGTGATAGCCACTAGACCAGCGGGGAGGATACCGCTCACTCCCTGTGTCGTTAGGGATTACGACCACTGTGTTACCAGCTATCACTTCTGTGGGTTGTATACTATGATCACATGTTTCTTCTTTGCTGGAAGAGTTAAACCTACATTCTATGTAATACATGAGGTATTTAGACCTACATGCTCTTCATATAATGTAATAAAAGGCCCATGCTGGGAATAAGAAAAAGAACATGCCTTGGACAAAACGGAAACTATTGGCATCAGAAATATTTATCTACTAGGCATGCGCAGTAGTATATTTCAGAACAGTTTCTGTTTAGTTCAGTAAACGAAGAAAGGGGTATAAAAAAGCAAAATGAAGCGTCTACGAGATCGGCCAGAGTTGACAGAGGCGGAAGCAGATGTGCAGTAATACAACTTGGTTAAATTGATAATTGATTCTTTATCCTGTAGTAGATCGTATCACAACTTTACGGGAGAGCAGAAAAAGACTTACTAACGCTATCATATATTAAGCTTTAATAACACGATCATATAGATACAAATGAATGTAACTGTGAGTACTACAACTTGGATTTAACGAAATCCGTTTAGATATTCAGTTTTTTTGAAGGGTTGTATAAGACACAAAAAGATAAGACACAATATAATTCTTCATACCTCAGCTTCCAGTACCTGGATACATGAAATTTCTGGTTAGATACTGAAACTGCTGTCGGATTTTAATACCTGACGTATTGCAGGATACAAAATGCTTTGCATTACTTGTTTGTTTGTAGACAGCTACTAGGTTAGTGTTCTGAGAGGTTGTGTATAAACTAGGAATACCCAATTCCGGAATTATTACTTTCCGGACTCCCGAAAGTAAAACCGGACAAATTACGGAATTCGGAAATTTCCGACTTTGGAACAATTCCGTAATTCGGAAAAGTCCGGAATTTAGAAATTTCTGAATTCGTTAAGAAATTTTTTCGAAATCCGGAGTTTTTCTCAATTCCGGAATTTCAATTCCGGAGTTTAACTGATTTCCATAATATTCCGAAATCCGGAAAGTGAAAGTTCCGCTTCCGAAAAATGAATTTATTTTGGTTAATATGAATCGTGGCAGAAATAAGTCTTTGACCAGGTAATGGCGACTGCTTTGAAAGAAATGGAGAGTATGAGAATTCAATCTGTCATATTTGTAGTTTCGTGTGGAGAAAAAACAAACTTGTGAATCAACGGTTTAAGAACAACTCAAGTTATTAATGTATACTTTGCCGACATCATAAAGAAATACGAAAGACATTTTGAATCGAAGAAATATAATACAAGTTTGCAAGCGGATACAAAGAAACCTAACATAACCAGGCTAAAGACGAATCGTTTACCGCGTAGCGATCGCGATTCAGTGGTCAAGGTGCTTGTGCGAATGCACGTTGCAATTTTTTTTGCTTTAGGATTTTTGATGGCGATTGATCGGTGATGACATACGTTTTATTACATTCAGATATTTGAATATTCGGATGTTTCAATACTTGAACTATCAAATCTTCGGGATAATAATAAACTAATAATAATTATTATTATCTCGTAAAAGATTAAAAGCTAGGAGCTAATTATCGCTCAGGTCATACCATTACAAGCAGAAACGTGACATTTGGAAAGAATATTTCGGTTTGGTTTAATGCTGCTCAGGAGAAGAGGAATTTCTCATCTCGTTTCTAAAATAAGTAAAATAACATGAGAATTAACATTTAACTTTCGAGACGGGACAAGGCTAACTCAAAATTTTCGTCTCTCTTTGGAGATGAAAATTGAGACGAGACGAAAATTATCGTAAACATTTCCCGTCTTGTCTCGATTCTCCAAATAGTGTATATCCATTCTTTAAGTAATAATTCCTCTGTAGACTGAATTTCGTAGGCTATCTCGTTACATTGTATTTCAGAGCTCATTGAATTATGCTCTGTGTAGGTATTTTTGTAGCAAAGCTTTTATATTTACTGAGCTAACTTGAATCCAAGCCGTACTTTGATAACAAATAAATCAAAAGCCAAAGTAGTTCACACCACACTGTTAGAAACACATATTAAGAATGTTAAAGACCTCTATTAATAATTCAAATTGGTTAAAGTGGAGACGTTTATTTTCTGAGGTATAAATAACTAACTCAATTGCTTATGGAATCCGGAGGTTCAATGTCGCGTTCACAAAAGTTATCCGCCGACTTCTATCCTTAGTCAACTGGATCTAGTTTCCACTTTGTATTCCTATTTCTGCGAAGTCCATCTCAACGTTGTCCTTACATCTGCGCCTAGGTCTTTCCGATGATCGTTTTCCGATTGGTCTTCCAGTCAAGACTTTTGAAAGCGTTTCTACTTTCTTCCATCCTAGCTACATGATCTGCCCACCCTAGCCTCCTAGAATTGATGACCCTAACAATGTTTGGTGAAACGTATAGATTGTGTAAATCTTCGTCATGAAGATTCCGCCATTCCCAGTTTCCGTTCCTCTTGGGTCCGATTATTCCTCTCAGGATCTTGTTCTCAAATACTTTCAGGCTATTTTCTTCCCTCTGAGTAAGCGACCATGTGTCTCAACCGTACAAAACAACAGGCATGATTATCGTTTTATATATTTCACGCTTCAAATTTCTCGACAGAATTGGAGACGACAAGATATTTTGAACTGAATGATAACACGAATTCTCTGCTTTTAGCCGACATTTAACTTCTTCGTGAATATGATTTTAGTCTATTTCTATACATCCTTGATATTTGAAACTATCCACTTTATCAAAAGTATTTTTTAATACTTTAACGCATCCATAATTTGCTGTATTAGGGTCCCGACGCACTTCCATGCATTTAGTTTCCTTTGTGTTTACTTCTAAAGCCATGTCCCTGCAAGCGTTTAATAAGACCTTTTTTTTTCTATCCTTCTCCTATCATCCCTATTAAATTTATATCTCTAGCATATGCCATAACCTGGTGAAAAAGTTCAACACTTGGCCCTAGTTGCTATCTCTGATACTCCTTATAGCGTATTCCAAGACAAAGTTGAATAATAATGGCCGACAACGCATCACCTTGTTTCAGGTCAATCTCGACTTGAAAGCTCGTGGACCAAAAAAATAAAAAAAAGATTTACTACCCGGACCTTACTTTGAGATTTGTTTCAACTTATCTTAATTAATCTAATTAGGCTTATCGGTATTCCAAATTCTGTAAGATCTTTGTATAATGTTTCCATTCTAACTAAGTTGTAAGCCGTTCTAAAATCAATAAATAATTGATGCACCGGGGTATTGTATTCCTAGTTCTTTTCAAGTATTAGTCGAGTGGTTAGTATTTGGTCAATAGTTGATCGATTTTTTCTTAATTAGCACAGATAATATTCAATAATTTCGTCTGCGTCAATCTTGCTAGTAGAATATTTGAAAGAATTTTATAGGATGTTGACGGAATTGAAATGCCTTGATAATCATTACAGCTAGTTTTGTCGCCTTTCTTGTGAATTAGAAGAATAATTAATTTTCCTACTATTGTGGCAATTGTTTTTTTCACATAAGGAGATGAGTTTGAGTATCTTGTCCCACAATTTTTCGTCTCCAGGTGAACTCAACTCAGCTGGAATTTCGTCTACAACCAGAGATTTGTGTTTCTTTAAATTCTTTGTAACGATTTCCTCTTTTGTTCGGTTAGGTTCTTGAATATATGGATCAGCGGTGGGTATATCCCTTTCGCCCGGCACATTAGTATTTGGATTTCGTGTTACGCAAATCGTGAAAGAAATATTTCCATGTATTTATGGTGCTATCTGTATCAGTGATAACTTTTTCGTCAACTTCATTTAATATATAAGCACGAGCTTGACAGTTTTCCTAAATTCTTTGTTCCCTTATACTTGTCCCGAATGATTTTATTTTTACTATTATCTTCAATTTCCTTAATTTTAGGTTTCTAAAAATCACGTTTCTTTGTTCTGAAAGTTTTGGAATTTTTCCGTCTGATGTCTACGAAATTTTGTGTAGGTATTTCATTCGGATTTTGCAGAGAACGTACTTTTGCTTCATTTCTCTTTTCTGCTACTTTAATGTATTTCTGATCGAAATATAGTTTGTAGTTGCGGGTTTCCGCGTGTCCTAATTTTTCTATCTCTAATAATGCTATCTCTAATTTTAATCCAAGTATCCTCAACACTAGTGCACTTCGGATCATCTAAATCCGACAATTTGATCAAAACTTCCATACAGTATTCCTCTCTCATCTGCCTTTCTTATAATTTCTTTAACTTAAGTCTCTGTGTTTTCATTATTCAACGATAATCTCTCTCTTATTATTGCTGCTACCAGGTAATAATCAATATCACAATCGGCCCGTCTAAATGACCAGACATTGATTTGCTAGATTGTCTTTTTCTATCTACTAAACGTGATCAATTTGATTATGTGTTTTCCGTCTGGTGAGGTCCAAGTGTATTTATGAACGTTGTGACGTGAGTATTTTGTTCTCTTTACGATAAGGTTTTTGGTTGGCAAAGTTCACGCGTCTAACAATGTTTTCATTACTTTCTGTTTGTAATGCCAATAATGTCAATAATGCCAATATTGGCGAAGTTATGAAGAAGTATATTTTGAGTTATCTGAGATCAAGACAGAAATGGGTGTGCAGAATGCATTATGTTATTGTGTTCATAGCTTATCACTTAAGACGTGGTGTAAAGATATAAGTGTGAGTGTGCAAAATGTGATATGCAACGTTTTACTGACATAACACATTTTGCACTGACATTTTTCAATTTAATTAATTGTAACACTATGGGAAATCTGGATAAACAACCACTAGAGTGTAAAAGGAACTAAATCCAAAGGGGATGCGGAAAATTTGAGAAGTTCTTTAGAACCGATACGAGGCTTGAACTAGGATACCTGAAATGAAATTCATAGCTCTAAATAGTATCTTCTTGTAGGAAACAGGGTAATTAATAAAAGGGAAAGATGTAGCATGGAATGCTACTTAAAAGGGAATACTCTCACCCGACATGAAATATCTTCATTGCTCTTCTCTCTATCTTTGTGTGCATGATGGTAACGTATTCTGGAATTGCGATGAAGCATATTCTTTCTGTGTACTCCACCCTGGAATCGCTGGCACAAGACCAAGATGGCTAATAACCACGATCCAACGACAAATTACCAAGATCGAGCTTTCTCAAGTGTATTTGTTTCAACTGTCTCTCTGACGTCATGAAGGAAGCAAAGATAGTGACGCTCACTCGATAACATACACATTCAATTCCCAAATTGAAATTACCAAAGTACACATGTCCAGATGTCGATGTTACAACATCGAGCAGCTATATTTCCTGCTTGGGTGCTAACGTTGTCAGGATCACATAGACTAAAACTAGGAAGAAGGCGACTTTCGAGAGTCAAAATACTTACTACTCAAAAACAATACTTCCTTATTCTGTCAATGTTTACCAGGGCGATGATCGGAGAGAACATTGATTCGATGTTGGTGCATGACACTGATGATCCAGTAAAAAGAAACCCATTGAGAAAGCATCTGATCTAAACAAAACTGAATTTCAGCGTGCACGTATGAGACTGTTTGGTAGGCAAAAGGTAAAGGAAGTTACTACTTAAGTTTATTATATATCGTTTACAAATAGGACTTCCTCGTATTAGAGTAGACATAAAGTAATTACTTATTTCCTCTTTGAAAATTTGTCGTCAGCTGGTGATGTCGATAGTAGTTGTGAATGACACCTAACGAGCAATGAACTTCTTCCCAGCAATAGATGTTCCGCTTGTAATGAATGGATGGCAGGTTCCCACTTGCAATAAAGAATATGGTCCTCATAATGGATTTACACATCCTATACTAGCTTGAAAATATTAAGAAACAAAAACAACACTTCAGTAAATGAATTTGTTCTTTGAAAATACTAATGTTGTTCATATACTAATCCTCTATTGAGTGCTGTTAGAATTTCACGTTCCACTTTCCATAAGGAGATGTTCAATAATATAAGAACTCAAGGGAAACATAATGAAGAAAACAGAAACAAGAGAGTACTATGACTAAGATTTCCGCAATAACACTGCACACTAGGAGTGGTGTGTGCTGTGCCAACAAAACCATCTGAAAACCGCGAGCTCGGTGCGACACAATTGAGTAGTATCAGGAAATGTGAATATTGTACACTGAGTGGTCATGAGTGTTATTATACTTTATTATTGTGTAAAAATCAGAAATTGTGCTTAATCCAGTGCCTTCTAAAATATTATAAAATGACGTAAGTACACGGAAACGAAGCTGGTACAGCAACACGTTGAAAACTCTGTGGAACATGATTTGAGTTGAGTTGATTTTAGTTTAGCGTCCTTTTCAGCATCGAGGCCATATGAGAAGTTTGATTCTTTGTCACACTTTTCTCCATGTGGAATAGGAATATAACTGTGACAAAGATTCAAATATGGGAAAGTAAATAGCGCTATTCTATTTTACAATAAACTTACTTGTCTTCTGCTTCATGAAATTATACGGAGAAACCGAGAAAATTTTAGAAACAGTGTTACACTAGAAACGTTTCTCACTAACTTGAATCATGTAGGATGACGGCAGAGGATCTCATGAACCACCAAACAAGAAAACCTTTGAAGATATTAATCATGTACGTCAATATTTAGAACTTACACCTACGTACGAAAACCATTATGCAAGTATTTACCATCTAATATGACTCTGGCTGAGCTTCACATGAATTAGATTAAATCGTGCGCAGATGTTCCAGTAAGCAGACGCACATTTTTAGAAAGCGTTTCATGAAATGAAATTATCGATAAAGAAACCACACTTAGACACATGACAACTTGTAATGAACTTTCTTTATCCATCAAGTCAGCTTTCGAGGTGGATATAGGAGCAACACAGAAAGAGCTGGAGACCATTAACGAAAAAACGTGAACAGCATATGAAATTAAAAACTCCGATAAGGCTATACCTAAAGCTGACTTACAAGGAAGATAGTTACGTTTCACATGCAACAATGTATTCCGACTCCTTCCTTTCAGTGTTCAATTAATTACTGTTAAAATACAGTTAAGGACACTTATATTAAACTATATATGATTGTGACTACGGAAAAAGTATTGCTTTATATGGCATGAAGCGATTGTAGGATAAGGTGCTCATAAGGTCCGCTCTTGCATTTATACATACCTGACGCTCTTGACACATTGATTAAATCACGACGTCAAACATATTACCATGTTTTCGAACACATGCTGTGGCCTAAACAAGAATAGTAATATTCTGGCCACACTCATAAGGAGTCAGACAGTGACCATAGTATCATTGGAAAGGCGAAATAGAGATGCAATGGAAATATTGAACATCCACATGATTGGGCAGTACTAATGAGACAATCAGCAAAGAAAAAGCCACTTAGGCGAAGATAGGGATGCATAACTGTAAGTGGTTTCGTTCTTTGATATATAGTAGTGCAGTGATTCTTGAACAAAGTGATCTGTTGAGAAACGTGATGTAAGAAATGTAAAAAGAAACGTTGTACAGGGATTAAATATATTTTAGTACTGTTAATAGTAGTAGTATTTGAAGGATTTTTATAGTATTAGTGTATAACTGTAAACGGTTTCTTTCTTAGATATACACCAGCAATGCTGTTATTCTTGAACAAAGTGGAGTATTAGAATGTGAACTATACATTTTGGAACTAGAAACGCATACGGGATTAAAATGTATTTCACTAGTGTTAGTAGTAGTAGTATTGCAAGGAGTTTCATAATATTATTGTCGAAATGTGTAGAGAGAAATGACATAGCGCATTAAACAAGAGCACAATCAGTTTAGATTAAACTGAATGTGCGCGTGTAAAATGTGCTATTTCGTTAATTTCTATGCATGCTGACAATAACTCTATGAAAGTCCTTGAAATAAAGTTTGTTCCGAATGACGTGTTTATAAGTTATTTAAAACAGTCTTATTAACATGAAGACCTACAACAGTTAATCATTTTCCGAAACCAGATTTTGGATGTATGTCTTAACTGTCAAATGTGATTTCCCCATAACACCCATTTTTGACTTAACGCACCTTACCCACCCACAGGCAATTATATAATCAAGATTTGAAAACATGCAATGAAAAATGACGTTTCCAGGCTTTACGGATATTTATTGTATTTTTGTTTTCAACAATAATTACAGCTTGACATGTAGTAGGACGTCTTAAATATTACGATATAATACTTGCAAAGAAAGGTAATATAATAATTAGCTAACTACAGAAGTCTTTAGACGATTGGCTAAAAATATATTGTTATAAGATTACAACATAAAGAAAATAAGTGAAACTCTCCATATCCACAACGAACTGCTTCAACACATATCAATACTTCAAGTTCAGTTCCACTTACTGTTCTAGTATGTTTAACGTAAGATAACATTACTATCTCGTGAAGGTATAGTCCGATGTTCCACGTAAATGAGGTTTTACTTTGTTTCTAGAGGTCTCCAGCTATATCTCTTCTTGATAACTCCAACTCCCACTTCCCTCTTTCTCTTCCTCTATTAGATAGTTCTAGAGTTCAAATTCAAATGTTGCATCAAAGTTTTGAATTTGAAATTAACTTTTTTCTGTATGATCTTTATGTTTTCACCCTACAACGTCCAGGCAACGAAATTCCAGTATACGTACAGTAATTAACACATAATCCAACCTTATGCGTGAAGAGAAAATGCTGTGAAAATTAGTCTCAAGGCTGGCAGACTTAAACAATTCCAGTAATAATAATAAAAAGTACATTTCAGTTTAATTGTAGGGAGAGTCATTTACAATATAGTGAAAAAAAATTCAAATTATAACTCTTAAGTTTGCTGGTTGGAAAAAGAAGGTTTATAGCAACGTAAAGCATCGGCAGGGATACATGTACTAAAGACAAGATACTGTAAAAGGAACACCATGGTCTTCATCTCGTACTACAAGGGCTTCTTTGCAAAATGGGTCAAATATCCTTTATCTTGTGCCTAATTGCTATAGCAGGAAATATTCGATCCGTTTGACATAAATGTTCCTTGTGTTGAACAGGAAATTATGTATACGAGTCAAAACGAAAATTTCTACATATTTTAATGGAGGTCCATTGTCCTCTATAAGTGTCTAAGAACGAACGATAAGTGCTCTGTTAAATGTAGATTCTTTTTTTGTTTTGAAATACATAGGCACAATTATTATCTTGTAAACGCGCTTTGATTTTCAAAATCGATAGTGAATTAATAAAAAAAGGAAATTGATCTGAGTTATTTACAAGAATAAATTTCCGTATTAATGTGTAATTTTCCAAATTATTGACGCTAGTATGTAATTGTTAAATGCGAGTATCGGAAAATTTTGTTTTCCAAGTATACATTATTGGTAAGTATTATTGAATATACGCCATTCAATATGTATAAATTAATATCACGATATGAAGGTATGTTTTGGTAAGTGACAATTTTGTTATTTTAATATTCTGTTACGTATCTTGGAGAAGTAATATTCCTATGTAGTTTAAATTGTTTGGTGTTTTCTGATTTCAAACTATTTGTTTAAAATTTGACTGCATATTGAATTCCTTGTTACATAAATGGAAAACTGAACACACATTTTTGTTATAGCTATTGTTATAATTATTGAAATAATTTAGCCAATGTAGTACTTTAAAATATTTTCCGTTTGTCTTTCGACATAACAATCATTATTGACAACAAATTATTAACTCCCTATTGTTGATGCGAATAGTCTTACAGATATTTGTGAAGATATTGTGGTTCTTTTATTTGTACTGATCTTTATTCTACAGCTATTTGTTTCATATTCATATATATATATATATATATATATATATATATATATATATATCCGTGTAACGTGGGTTCCTGTCACCACGGCATGGCGCGTCCTCAGGTTGCGGATCGAGGAGAAGGCCTCTAGATATAGAGTTTAGCTGCGAATATACTGAATAAGCAGTCGCGGACAGACGACTAGGAGTGGTCCTACAGCTTGGGGGTTTGGGTAAGGCTAACAACCTCATCCTGTAAAAAAAGGCACTAGTTCAGAAACATTCACAAAAGCCTAGGACAAGTACTGATAACTCCACGACCTCAGCAAAAGAAAATGGACATGAGATTTGGAACATGGAATATTAGAAGTCTTTATAGGGCAGGCGCGTTAAAATCCGTAACAAGTGAGTTAGAGAAATACAGGATGGACGTAGTAGGAGTTCAGGAAGTTAGGTGGGAAGGAAATGGATCCGAGAATTCCGGAAATTTAACGTTCTTTTACGGACAAGGAAATAAAAATCACAAGTTAGGAACAGGATTTTTCGTTCACAAACGAATATTACCAGCAATTAAACGGTTTGAATTTGTTAATGACAGACTTTCTTTTATCACTCTTAAGGGACGGTGGTGTGATATTATTGTTCTAAATGTACATGCTCCAACTGAAGATAAGGGTGACGATATAAAAGATTGTTTTTATGAAGAAGTGGAACGGATATTTGACAAACTCCCGCGATACCATATGAAAATTCTATTAGGGGATTTCAATGCGAAGGTAGGACGAGAGGATATTTTCAAACCGATTATAGTGAACGAAAGTCTTCATAAGGAAAGTAATGACAACAGTGTTAGACTCGCGAACTTTGCAACATCCAAAAACCTAATCGTGAAGAGTACAAAATTCCCACATCGCGACGTTCATGAATACACTTGGACATCACCAGACGGGAAAACACATAATCAAATTGATCACGTTTTAGTAGATAGAAGAAGGCAATTTAGAATAATTGATGTCCGGTCGTTTAGAGGGGCTGATTGTGATAGTGATCACTACCTGGTAGTAGCAATAATACGAGAGAGATTATCATTCAATAAAGGTAATATTCAATGTCTGAAAACGGAGACATTTAGTTTAAAGAAATTAGAAGAGACCCAGGTAAGAGGGGAATAACAGATTGAACTTTCGAATATATTCTCGGTTTTAGAAGACTCGAAGTGCACTAGTGTTGAGGATACTTGGATTGAAATTAGAGATAGAATTAAAAGTTCAGCAACAGAAAAAGTTCAGCAGCGGGATACGCGGAAATACGTCGAAACAAACCATGGTTCGACCAGGAATGCCTTAATGTAGCAGAGAAGAGAAAACAGGCAAAACTACGCTGGCTACAAAATCCGAATGAAATAACTACACAAAATTTCGCGGATATCAGGCGGGAAACTTCCAAAACTTTTAGAACACAGAAACGCGATTTTTTGAAAGCTAAAATTAAGGAACTCGAAGATAATAGTAAAAATAAATATTCGGGACATGTATAAGGGGATCAGCGAATTTAAGAAAGACTATCAACCTCGTGCTTATATATTAAAGAAAGCTGTCGGAACAGTTCTCACTGATACGGATAGCCTCTTAAATAGATGGAAACATTCCTTTGACGATTTGCTGAACACGCAGCCAAGAACTAATATGCGTGGAGAAAAGAAGATACAATCCGCAGAACCGTATATTGCAGAACCCAACCGAATAGAAATAGAAACCGCTATAAAGAAATTAAAGAAACACAAATCTCTGGGTGTAGATGAAATTCCGGCTGAGTTAATTTTAGCTGGACGCGAAAAATTGTGGAACAAGATACACAAACTCATTCTCCTTATCTGGAACAAGGAAGAATTGCCACAAGAGTGGAAAGAATCAATCATTGTTCCAATTCACAAGAATGGCGAGAAAACTGACTGTAATAATTATCGAGGCATCTGTCTACATCCTATAAGATCCTTTCAAAAATTCTATTAGCAAGATTGACCCCTTACGCAGATGAAATTATTGGAGATTATCAGTGCGGATTTAGACGGAATCGATCAACTATCGACCAAATATTTACCATTCGCCAAATACTCGAAAAAAAAGGAATACAATACCCCGGTACATCAATTATTTATTTATTTTTTTGTCAGGTATTTTTATTTTTTTTCTTAGGCCTATGTTTTAAGTGTGACTTACAACAACAGTGTTATTTTGAGTACAAGCAGGTTCTTCAGAAACATTAAATGTAAGTAGCCTTACGTACCTGTATTGTAATTACTGTATATTCTGAATAACCACTGTATCGATAGAAGAACATAACGTACAGTATATGTAAGCCTAAATGGCATTTTCTTGGTCATTTTCGAAAATCCGAACTACCTATGGTCCCAATTAAATTATTTGTTGATTTTAGAAAGGCGTACGACTCGGTTAGGAGAGAAACATTATACAACGTTCTTACATAATTAGGAATACCGAGAAAGCTAATTAGATTAATTAAGATATGTTTAAATGTATCCCAAAGTAAAGTCCGGGTAGGAAATATTTTGTCCACGAGCTTTCACGTCGAAAATAGCCTGAAACAAGGAGATGCGTTGTCGCCATTATTATTTAACTTTGTGCTGGAATACGCCATAAGGAAAATCAAAGATAGCAACCAGGGCCTAGAGTTGAACAGTATTCACTAGGTTATGGCCTATGCTGATGATGTAAATTTAATAGGGGATGATAAGAGAACAATAGAAAGAAATACAGAGATCTTATGAAACGCTTGCAGGGACATGGATTTAGAAGTAAATGCAGAGAAAACTAAATACATGGAAGTGCGTCGTGACCGTAATACGGCAAATTGTGGATGCGTTAAAATATTAAATAATACTTTTGATAAAGTGGATACTTTCAAATATTTAGGATCGATATTAACAGACGAAAATCATATTCACGAAGAAATTAAATGTCGACTAAAAGCAGGGAATTCGTGTTACTATTCGGTTCAAAATCTCTTGTCGTCGCGAATTCTATCGAGGGATTTGAAGATTAAAATATATAAAACGATAATCATGCCTGTTGTTCTGTATGGTTGAGAAACATGGTCGCTTACTCTGAGTGAGGAATATAGACTGAAAGTATTTTAGAACAAGGTCCTGAGAAGAATATTCGGACCCAAGAGGAACGGGAATGGGAAATGGCGCAAACTTCCGAATTAGGAAATACATCATTTATACGGTTTTCACAACATTGTTAGGGTCGTCAAGTCTAGGAAGCTTAAGTGGGCAGGTCATGTAGCTAGAATGGAAAAAAGTAGAAACGCTTTCAAAGTCTTGACTGCAAGACTCATCGGAAAACGACCATTAGGAAGACCTAGGCGCAGATGGGAGGACAATATTAAGATGGATCTCGCAGAGATAGGAATACAAAGTAAAAACTGGATCCGATTAGTTAAGGATAGAAGTCAGTGGAGAGCTTTTGTGAACGCGGCATTGAACCTCCGGGTTCCATAGTCCATAGAGTTATATACATTTCCTCCAACTTATTATAATTATATGTGTACGTACTTCGTAATTCTTTACGTGTGTGCATATGACACGACGATAAGTTTTGGAGGACGTTAATGTCTAACCTTCTTAACTTATGTTAGAAGACCTAGGAAACCTCGTGAGAGTCTTGGTTCCTTTTTTCTATTTAGGCTTTGGTATACATTCTAAGCTTTCCTAACACGAAGTACAAATGTAAAATATATACCGAAGGGCAGAGATCGTTATAGCTAAGATGAATATTTAATGTATTAAACCACATATTCCCGAATTATTTTTCGTCACGGATTTCGATGATATTTATAAATATTTATTAGTTAGTGTGAATAATTCCTAAATTGGTGAAAATAGTTTGATATTTCTAATGAGTGTATCTGTATGGAGTGGATCGAAGTAGGAGACTCTTAGAATATCGTGGTTAATACTCTCGGCCATTTTCGACCCCATGGGAAGATATTTATAGGTAGGTCAAAAACGACCTCAGGGGAATATATGGGCTTACAAATATGATTGGTTCCATCGACTTATTTATTTGTTACAATATAAACAACAAAAATACTATCACAAATTAGAGCTTCCTTCCTTCTCTTATGAGTAGGAATTTCTCTTTAAAAAGTAAGTTTACCAACAAGGACCATTATGCGCTCAAACGCATAAAATGTCAGTTTTATCACATTACATTCTGAAAGAATTGCAATAAATACGTGATTAGTAGTCTTACTCTCTTCTGTTCCCACTTTCACTTATGAGCAACAAGAAATAGACCTTAGTGTCGAAAATAAAAATTTCCTTTTGCTACACATATTATGACCCGATCTTAGCTAGAAATAAAAACTTTATTATAAAAATCTTTTCATCCAGTTTGGTGAAAGTAACTATATGTTTTATATCATACCACTAATATTTTATATCATGTTGCTATTTAGGGACCGATTCGCATCGAAAGTGAAAATACTCATTTGTGTGCATATGCGCAACAAAATCATAATATTTATACAAACTAATATGAGAATTGTCTTTTGCGTATTGGCGAATGGTCCCAAATATATCGCGCCACCAGCCTTTGACTTGTAAGGATCAAAGCTATTTGTAATTAAACCGTGACTCCTGAACAATCTATCACAAGTTTTCATGCTACTGAACAAGTTAGTCAACTGTCAACGGTCTATACTGTGGTTCCGAGGATATCGCGACCGACGCAGACGAATGGATGGAACAATGTCGCGCAACAAACTAGAAAAAGCTTATCATTTATTGAAGAAAACTGTTTTCGTCGATTTAAGTAGAAACAGAACACTGTAAATGAAATAAAGAAATATTATGATGCTGCCTATAAGTCCACAATTGACGCATTTAAACTCATAGCAATCACCAGTGGCCAATTTGTGAAATACAGTGGTGAGGAAGACGTGACTAACTTCGTTGGTACAAATCTTTATTCAAATCTCCCAATTTTGCATGACGATTGGCAATCCATGTTATGCTGTCGTGGTATGGGAGGTGATTAGGAATATCCTATAAAAAGTCTGTATTGTGTTGCAAAGATTAGTTCCGTTTAACGTGATCTCTGATGCCAACGAAAAACACAATTTACCTTTTAAATTCATTCTTTCGTAGATTTGTTGAATTACCTCATGGTAGGGAAATCACTTTTGGAAAACTAATTTTACTGGATGAAAGGAAAATAGCCTAGGAAATTTCGAAGGGAAGTAGGTACAATACACCTTGTTCATATAGTCACATTTTTAAGAATATTACTCCAAATGCGAATTCGTTGCTCGTTTCCGCTGCAATTAAAATGCAAAAATTAGTAAATAACGTCAAAAATATGCAAAAAGACATATGGTGCATACTTGCGAGATAAATATCATCCTTCAAACTAAAACACCCACTGCTTTAGCACATCTTTTTCAACAGTGAGAAACTCGTTTAATATCGTCAGTTATGTGTTTCATTAATTTGTACAACCATAGCGCCCAACAGTCTTCTTTGGTGTCAATATGTGCTTTACTTTTCGACGTGAGATCACAGTCTCATGTACTAAGGTCAGAAGAACAAAGATGATGTATTATGACATTTATACTTGACTCATTTAGGGAATGAAGCATGCGTGTGCTGATACCTCAGTACGTCTCCGCAATACCACTTTCTGTTTCTTGACATTAAACCAAATATGAAACCAGAAATGACAAATTGATGGTGTGAAATCTATCACTGGGATATCAAATTCCGATTTATAACATTTTAAGGTATTTGTTCCAATTTTGCTTTTTAAAAACTCACATTTATGAAAACAAATAATTACGTCTACAGTTTCTGTTCTAGCTAATATTCACAAGTGCAGATACTTTTACTTGTGCAATATGCGACACAGAATTCACTGAAAAATGAAATTTCTAGATATCGCAAACAGTTTCCACTTTATTGGTATCCTATATTTATATTCAAAGTGGAAGGTTAATACTCCTCTTGGTTTTAATAGGTATGAAGGGAAGAGATAGAACTTTACGCTTGGCTTACTCAATTAATGTTTTCTCAACAGTTCCCTATCATTCTTGGTCTATAGCGAATAGTATTGAAACCGCTATTCTTATCAAGATTTTACCTAGAACATCGAAAACCTATTGCTCGACTCCTTTCACGACAGGGAGAAAACAATTTGAGGAATACGTTTCTTTCAGCGTACGCTGTACGCAAGCATGGCATCTTGTCATATATAAGATGAAAGTGATTTATCGGACCGTATTATAAATTTTGAATAAGCAGCGTCCTAATTTTACTGTTCTGATACTAAATCTTTGGAAATATTGACAGCAGTTTGTAAATTGTAAAATTTGCAAAATATTCAGGTTTTGCAATACGAGCGGACCCTAATTGAAACAGTGAGCTCTTGCAAATGCACATTAAATCCTGTAACTGCTTTTGATGCATTTCTTCTACAGTGTTGTACATGATCCATTATAATGTTTTACTCCAGCCATTTGTATTCTTTTCTATCCATCATTAGTTTTCATCCATATTGTTTTCTAATCTGTTTTCCAGGATACTATCAGCTTGGACAGGTTCCTAGTAACACAAATGCTACACTAACACATTTCATTAATTTGCTTTAACTCACCGAATTTTAGCCTCTTTCAATCTGAAACAGATATTTTATCTTACATCACTCTGTCCGATTGAACTCACGCCTTAGTTTTGTCTTGTATATAACACTAGCAATGATCTAACAAACAACTTATAATAGGCAGTAACTGGAAGGAAATCACGACGTTAACATTGAATTATTGGGGTGGGAACGAGACGGCTAAGAAAAATGTTGCAAGACAGCTAATTTTTATACTGAAGAGAATAGTTTTCATCAACTCATTCATATTATTATCCAACATTCTGAGAGGGCAGTGGTAGGATGGAGAGGAAGTCACCAGGAATTCACCTACTCGTTCTACCGTTTAACCTCATCATTTGCTACTACTTAACTTATCTCCCAAGTTGCAAACTATATGTGTTCAAATTGTTTCAATATCCAACTGTTTTATTTATTAATGAAATAAATTCATGTGGATAAAGGTAGAACAGGGGTCTTTGCTACCTGATGTGTTCGCTTCACTACCGAGTTACATATAATTTTTTGCAGAAGATTGTTGTTAGTTTAGGTCCAAGGCATTATACGGTTAGCAAAGCTTCTGCAGAATGCTCCTAGATTTATTTTCCGAGAAGAGTAATATATGGTTCGAGATTTACGCTAGGAAATATATCCATACCACATACAAGTTATGACATTGAACAGATACTGTAAAGTCAAAACGAACAAGTTATATACTAGTGAAACGTTCAGAGGTCTTTGTATACGTTGAACTAATTCTATTGTACTGTACGCATAATTTTAGTTACAAATTGATACGTATTTTACTTATTATATATCGTCATTTAGCTGCGCAAACGTATTAGTTAAAATCGTTAAAACATTATTTTTTAAATAACTTATTTGTGTAGTTTCAAAACATTAAGAAATGATAAAACTCATACACCTCCTCCCTTTATGTGCCCTCCTTTCGCACCTTCAAAAGGAGAAATATTACCGTAGTTGATAAATTGTTGAATATTTTTCTAGAGTATGTGTCTTTAACGAAATAATTTGTTTTTGTTATTACCAGTTCTTTTTAAACGACTAGCAACAGTTTTTATAGCACATCAGAGGTAATTAAAATTAAATTAATGTGATATGCGTAATTAATCAAAGTTTACGGTTTAAAAGCTATTAAAAATACACACAAGTTATTATTTTTTCCCGTTCCCAGCGCACAATCGTATTGACGGAGCTTGCTTGCAAAAAATATTAATGGAATTTGTAATAATTTTACAAGATGCCTCAGACGAGTGAACTACACGAGAGATAACGTAAGAAACAGCAAAAATATAATTTGAAAAATATATTATTCGTATCTTTTTATGTGGTGGGAAATACAGTATAATGCACTTTAAAGAAACTAATTCTTTAGTTAGTTTTGTAGAGCAAACCAGCAAATGTGTTTATGTGTTTCTGTTAACAGACATACAGCATTCTATACCTAAAATGGGGAAGATTCTACTTTATACATATTGTTCGAAACAAAATTGTCTTCTGAATTCTACAAGCATACATTGACTGAATAGGCAAGAAGATTTTCATGATAATGTACTTCAATTAAACTCGACAGGTATGACTATTGTTCCTTAAGCGTAAATAGAAATCTATAAATTAAGTTTCGTGTGTACTAAAGGTTGAAGTACAGAAGAAAGCCGAACGTAATCCTTAGCCGTAATACAACAAGATAGACTTAGCTTTATTGGTTGGTACATTTCGAGATTTAATTTCTCTTTGAGCACCAATGCTTTTTGAGAGCTTAACTGTTGAATCTGGTTCACACAAATTCCAACCGGGAATTTTCACATCGTATTCGAATATAGGAGATACACAATTAAGATACGTAATAGTTTATTGGCAACTTTCCTCGAGATTTCTCGTCTTATCTATTGTCCTTCTTCCTGATCTTTCCTCCTTATAGCGATCTTACAAATGTAGAGTTTATTTACATTTGTCAACTAGGAAATAATAGTCTCAATTCCCGTCATATTGTTACAAATGTACACGTACCAGAAGCTAATAGTGACTAGTTGCTCCCATTTGTATACGAAAATTATACCAGGAGATTTGGACATTGAGAATAGAGTGGTAGGCCTGAGATAGAGTTGAGAGATCATTGTTATTGCAAGCTGCTTTGGAAAGTTAAGTGTCTGTAGATATGAAATGTTCATCCAAGTAATAGGATCGTGGCGGAAGTGTTGGTGAACTCGAGGCCGATAAAAGAGTCATATAGGATAAGCGTTTGTTGGGCATATTTTTTTGTATGATTTTCTGTGATTTTTGTATGATTTTGGTGTATGATTTTCTGATTTCAGAAACTACCTCACAAAAAGAGCTGATTGGCAAGAGTATAAAATAAAACAAAGTGAAATAACTCTTGATAAACGGCAGGTAGCAAGACGAAAACACTTTCTACTTCGGTCAAAATTAGTCAAGCGCTTGCAGATGCTTAAATTGTTCATATGGTCTTCATAATCATTTTATGACGACTGATTAATATTGTGTTGGCTGGCCGGTAAACAGTGAACTTTGTTCCAGTCTTCTCCGTTTCCAATCATACCAAATTACGAATACATTGTAGAAGGAACAGCGTTACTGGAAACAAGGGGCATTGCCAATGTGATGTTTTTGAAAAAATCAGAGTTCATGCCACAAATGATTCTGGACATCGTATGGTGTGGATTTCACAGAGAACATATGAGATACTCCGGGAAGACGAGTTGCAAAAAGGAATAGAAGACTTGAATACTTCATACTTATAAAGTTTCTGCTACAGATGTATACCCTGCGTTTTCTCTGCACAATCCGATCGACACTATACCAAACGGATGTGCAAGAGTCAGTGCTGTCCGAGGTGGTTATAAGCATTATTGGTGTGATGAAAACTTTCTAACCTATTGACAACTTCTATTTTATGTAATTTCTCCATGTCACTATGCACATTTGGGTTACCAGACTTGTAACAAATGTGTAAGTTAAAACCTAGAGATGCCTTATACCGGCCCATAGGTATTTAATTGACAAAAGAAATTTTGAGAAGGGTTCCTTTACCCAACTTCACTACAGAAGTTCGTCATCCTTCTCAATTTTAATTATCGGAAAGACCACATTAAAGTTTGCGCATTAGCAAAAAGAGCAAAGATTTCGTTTTGTATCGAACCGCGCTGTTCTTTTAGATGAGAAAATAATTACCAACATTTCGAGTATGGAAGGCTTTGGTATTTATTTATCCTGATTGACCAGGATTTGTTGCACCAATAAACCTATGAAATTTTGTGATCCAAAAGAGGAAATAATATACGTCAGGATGGTGTTTCACATGCACTCGCTATCACAAAATGACTGTGTGCAACAATTATAAGTGCCCCCAACCTCTTGGACTCCTCATGCTAGAAATGTGTCTGAGTGAACGCCAGCATAGCTTTTCGTATCACTAAACCAAACTTATAAATTCTGCATTTTGAGTAAATATTCAATGGTCATTAGATGACCTCACATTTATAAGCCCAGCAACGTGAAATCTGGAGATCTTGTTGTTATACTCGATCAACCTCCCAAGAAATTAGTTATTACATTTTTCGGCACACCATCCTACTTTAAGGACGTTAAGTATGAGCTTTCATTCAATAAAACTGACGGCAGCTGCATGCTTCGGTCGGCGTTCAGCGTATCGTTGACGAAGAATGCGCCAATGACCTTCGTGTCAAAAATGCTAGAAGAAACCTAACTTTGCTAGCTACCATCCTTTATGTATCAGTCTAATTCAGGTTACTTCCCCCCAGTAGCGGTGATTTAGTTTCTCTACTTCTCCGTTCATGTAAACATACGGAGAATGAAACATTCTAAAAAGGATCCAATTCCTCTATCAACCAATCGGGAAAATAAATGCGACGATCCGGCTCGTCCCGTCAGATGCTGATACTTAGGGATTTTAGTGTAAGTGCTCTTTGTTAACAGAAAATATACTACGAATGGACTACGGACTCACTCTGCATTCTTGGGATAGTCTCTGTTAAGAGATTTTTTTGTGAAGGATGCGCGGACAGTGACAATAGTTGCCTCATCTATAGTTGTGTTTGAACTACCAGTAGTTTGTCGGCTATGGATTTGTTTTTCCAGAATTTGCTAATGAGTTTTAACAAGTAATTATGGAACATGAGCTCAGTATAAGGATGCACGACTTGAAACTCTTCTACCATAATATACAGGCTTAGATTTCCACGCGTCAACATTATCTCGTACAAGGAGGAAAAACATGTTGTTTCTTGTTTGATCGCCAGGAACATTGTTTGTCAGTGACACCTACAAATGTGGAACAGGACATAATCAATAAAGACTTAAGGATGGGGGAAAACAGCAGAATTGATCTTTCAATGACACCTGCAAACACAAAACAAGCCATAATATATGAACTGTTAATGATGGAAGAAAAGCTTCAATGTCAGTGCACGCTAGTAAAAAAAATCAAAATTATATATAAAACATGCGCTACAAGCCGGTCTTCTTATCAGAAGAATGAAATTTAAGATGTATGTGTTTTGGTGAACAAGATTATCAAACTCGCTGCTCTATGTCTAAGTTATGGGTCAACACGCATAGAATTAAGTCGGATAATTATGATATTAATGATCGCTTCGTTCCATTTTTCTTTATTCTAGGGAGCTATACCCGTGTAGAAACCAAGCAGTTGATTAAATCCCAAACATTACAACAGTTTAGATTGAAAACACATGCTTCCAATAATATTGCGTCCTTATCATCTTTTCGTATTTTCAATCGGTAACGAGAAAAACAATGCACAAAAACATAGATAAAAAGATTTTATATATATATATATATATATATATATATATATATATATATATATATATATATATATATATATATTTATATAGGTAGACATAGGTTGAATTGAGAATCTTTACCTGTTTATTGGAGTCGTTGAAAAGCAGCAAAACCTGATTTCAAAATCATAAAGATACAATTCAGTTACTGTATCTACAATTGATGACTCGCTGTAGAAAACAATATAAGTTCCACCTTGAGATTGTTTCGCTTCTTTCATGTTTTCATACGTTTGTGCCTTGATACTTGATACCTTGTACAGCGTACATATGTGCAATATTGCTAATTCATAATATACGTAATTCGCAGTAATCAGATTAATTTTTCGTTGACTTATATATCCTATATCCGTTAAATAAATATTTAAAGTTGCCCTCAATGTAATTGTTACCTATTTGTTGAGGGAAGATTTGTGAACTTTGCAGTGGAAATCTGTAGGTAAGCTCATTTAATTGTTGAAGACTCCCTGCCAAACAATGTAAGTGCCAAAGGCAACAGTTACTGTAACAGTAGAGAAAAAGATAGTAGTTTGTGCCCAATCGCCAAATAAATAAAAAAATAGTATTGCTTAGAAAAACAACCTAGCATATAACCAAGTATGAAAATCTGATTAAATTACAAGATATTTCACTTAATTTTATAGAAAGTGTCTAGCCATAAATTTAACTTATTAAACCACCATTTGCATTATATATACTTCAATTCACAGTTCAAAATCTTTGCACAAACTTATGAAATTGAATAGAAGAAATTTTGTAGTCCTCATTGGCTGCCTAAGAATAAAACATGAATAATTTCGGATAAACTTAAACTTGTATCTTCTAGTTTCAATTCTCTAGATCAGTATATTAATCTCTGTCCCAGTTATTACCCTTACTTCTCGTTGGAGAGGTCGTAATCTTGTCAGCATGGCCACGACAAGCTTTTTCTGCAATTTTCTATCAAAAGGAGATATAATAAGATTAGAAAAAGAGTTAGGATACTAATTTGAATCATGACATTTTTACACCCTCTGTGAGCTGAAATATCTATGTTTGTATTGGACAAAAATGAACTGCCTGGAAGTCATTCAATTGATGATTTTGTTTGGGCAATTTATTAGAAAAATTAAATTAGACTGAGGTTTATAAGGCACATCTGCTCCCTCTGTCTTCATGATGTGTTTATATATCATACTGCTATCAATGGATCATTCGGCTGTGTTTATATGCCGTCCGTCTCAATAGCGTTAAATTAGATGCCCATAAAACTTACTGAACTCCAGGTCTCTACCACTAAGAGATTAGAAGATATCGATATTTTAGGATAATGATTTCCAGTCTGAAATGCCCCTTCGAATTTCAAAGAATCCATTCATAGTTGTACCTTATGCCAAATCCTTATGCAGGCTTATATCTCTAACATATCTCGGTCATCTTATTATAACAATTGCAACCCTGCCCTACTCTTTTCGTTCTCGCCTTTTTTCTTACTTTCTATGGGAAATAACAAAAACGGTTAAACGTGTATTTTATTATTTTAAATGAAAAATCGAAATTCCAACTTCCATATATCTAACCTTAATGAATTTTGAGATAGGTTCATCCAATTATAACAATGGAAACTCATTCTTTTTCTTCTCGGTTTTTTTGTTCTAAGACAAACACAAATCGCTGAAGTAGGGCTTTAAGTGTTTTAAATTGAAATGGTAAACACCAAATTTGACGTCTCTAAACTTAGAGGCATGGACATCTTATTACAATAATCATAATTCACTTACGTTTTTTCTTCTCATTCCCCATTTCCTTTGTTCTAGGAAATATATTAAAGCACTATAAAAGTGTATCATGATTTGAAATGACAAGTCTATATACTAAATTTTATTCCACGAATATTCAAAGATTCCGAGATATGGATATCTTAGTATAATAATTACCATTCCTCTTTTTCTCTCTTTCCCGTCGAATTTACAAACCTACTTCCTTAGTAGGATCTTACATCACAAATTCTATGTCCTGTACGCATTTCTTGTTTCTAGCTAGAAGATATACTTTCAAAGTTCAGAAAAATTGTAAATTCTTTAAATTAAGTAAACCATACTGACGTAGAATTGCATGAATCAAACGTCTTGGAACTATATTTATTGTCAGCCATGTAACATAACTACTTTCATAATTTTACACGTACATCAGCATAAATTGTGGGTAAAATAATGTACATAAAACTTTTTTTTAAAAAAGAAAATAAATATGGCAACATGAGACACATACGAGAGATATGCAATTAGCAGCTACATTGTTGTAAAAATTTGGTATCTCAATTGATTGAATATAACTTGTCCTCAGCAATGATTAATTTACTAATTTGCTCTGTTTTTCTTTGTGCATTGCAGTTCACAACGGTGAAATTAAATACAGACGTCAATCACACACTAGAATGTTGAACATAGTAGAAATCAAATATATATTGTTTGCAAGTATCGTATTTATGGTAAGTTACTTGAACTTTATTACAATAGAATAAAAGAGAAAGAAGAAATGTAAAACTATACTCAGTTATCAAAGGAGTGTGCAATTATTGTTATAGGAATTGAAGTACATATTGAAATATAATATGACAAGTGAGTGAATTGAAGGAAGGCTATGGTTTGTCACATTTTTACAACTTTTGAGCAAAGTGGGAATTTGAGTTCAACATTGATCTCCAATGCAATACAATCACTCATATCAAACAAGCTTTCCCTGCTTTATGTAGATACCTTTTTAAAATTCAACTGCCTAATATTTTACTTTTGTCTGATTAAAAGCGATTCAAATCTAATAACTCAATTTCACAGGAAATGGCGGTTACCGTTGTCTTTCTCGGAGATAATCAATTAAAAAATACATTTTTCTTATGGTAATTCTACTACAATATAATAACATAAAAATTGTACTAAGAGACACATAGCAATAGATCTCAGTAAGGTGAATAAAATTATGTGTGAGGGGTGTAACTCTTTAGCGTAGTATTTCAGGTAAAAAGAGGAAAATGATTTTTGATCGAAAAATAAAAATACCCTGTGGTGTTGTGTCATTTAATATATTCATGCGTGAGGTCAAGGGTTACAAGAGAGTTTGACGACTACACACACTATAATGATGAAACTCGAAGTATTAATGTTCTTATGACCTAACACAATATACGATGATGAATAGATTTGGCTCAGGAATTTCGTGGCTTCGGTCTTCTGCCCAGTTTTTGTAGGCCTATGCTACTGGCTTTCCACCAATAGTTTACTTTACCATATATCTTTATTAACTCAGAAATAATTTTGGATAAATGAAAACTATAACATTTTAGCTCTGATGTTCTTTGAATAGCTTAACCCTGCTGCTCTGTTCCCATTTACTATACACATATACTGTTCGGGTCAATAAACCCATAATTATATTGTATTGGAAAAGGATCAGGTTTTCAAACAATGACTAGTTTATTTGATAGTCTAGTGCTAGGAAAATATTTTAATTGTCTTTAAATTTTTTACAATGCATTACACGTACACTCATGTCCAAAGTAATTGTCGCATATCTGTAACTGTTTTCTTGTAAGAATATAATTTGATAATGATCTTGCAGGGTACTTTTAATACTAATACTAAGTTTATAATCGCGAAATATTTACTTGTGGTAAATTTCATAGGAATAGAATTATAAATACGAAAATTAGAATGAGTAAAACAAAATGTTGCAAAATGGAGAAGAAAGTTTTATTTTCGTTGTATTATTCTTATTTACTGCTCTTTCCACATGAAATTTGCCACATGCATGTCTTTGTCAATTATACACATACTAACATTTTAAGAGATGCCGGGCGAATTCGTTATCATATTATATTCCTACAACTTACTTATAGACTTGAGACAACAATCATGGACATAAGTTTACATACTTTCTCGGGTGGATGAATTATTACACTCGTTGCCTTATAATCAAGGGGTATCGGCTTCGATTCCCGGTGAGAACATGAGTGGTTCAGACCCCACTTTGAATTGTAGGTTCCATCCATAGATTGTTTCATCATCCCATGAAAGGCAATAGGAAACCGTCGTGGGTTCACCTTGCACAGGGACCTTTAGGTCAAGACCTGCCCAAAGGGCAGAAAATTTCATCATCATCATCATGATATGTACATACTCTTGATGAAACCAAATTGTAGCATATTTTGAATTAGACACAAATACATTGGACATTTGCTAATGGTTTACTGCATTTTAACTTGTTACATTAATTATTTTCACCAAAATAAGATTGTTTATGGTAGTAAGAATTATATTACTATGCAGCTGTTCATATAAATAAAGCCAACATGTCACTGTATGGCTTTACTGTTTTTAGTCTTCACAAGATTGGTAATTAGTGAAGAGAAAATAACACACTAGACATGCATAACACTTGTTTGTAAAATTGGTAAGCGGTACTATTGACAAGTTTCCATGAAACAACTTGGGAAGCGTTAGACGCGATCACACCACTCTTTGTTTACAGAGCGGACAGTAATAAGCAGCATCTGATTTCATATGATTCTTGTAAATAAACCAAACCAAATTTCTCTTGTTGTCGTTAGGTGATGGACAATAACTGCACCTTGCACGCTTGATAAGAACTTGCTTCGGGGTTTTCACTGTAGCTTCAGATTCATCATTTCTTTGTGCTCTGGTTACAATCCTTCGAGTCTCGTCACTTCTCAGCATATATTGTCTAGATTGTATCTCAATTAAAATGAGAGATTTTCCAAGTTTTTCCAAATACAATCTTCTTTAGATGAGATTTCCTACTTGTCAGCTTGGATTGTTTGAAGTCCACAAAATAAATCCATTTTAAGCTGACACATCGATTATATTATAGAACAATATCATGGGCCATCTATTGGTTTTGCGTTTACATGTGTATGTGTTCACAAGTTGATAAAGTGTCTACAGTTCTTTTAGTTGAATTACAATCCAATCTTATGTTGGGTTTCTTGTCAGCTTGGTTGCTGATTTCTTCTGTGAGAAGAGTACTCATGAGCCCAACGTTCCTAATTTTCTTAGGGATATAATGTACAACGCTTGCATTGTTTGCAAAATAAAACGATGGTGAATGCAGTTCTTTGACAACATTTCAGGAAGTTCAGGTTTGTTTTTCCTTATTTTCCCAAGCATAGTTATTTTCTTTCCAAGAAAATGCTGTCCTAAAGTGAACGAGATGAGAAAATTACACAAGTTGCATTATGGCCAATTAGTTAGGAAACAAAATCACTCACAACAAGCATACCTTGGTTCATCTCAGGCTATGTATTGGGTTCTTTACATACACCCCCTGTATATACTTGTTGCTTGAGTACGTATGATGTTTTGCTATCATATACAGTCCAGAGTTTTATACCGTATTTTGCCGGTTTAGGGTATATATTGCTTGAACGGACAATGTCCTCTAAATTCTAATAATTCTTCATCAACAGTGACATTTTCATCAGATAATATAGCTAAGGAAGAACTTCCATCCACTTTTCCCACACATCACGAAAGTAGATACAAAAGTTCTGTGAGAAATATAAGACAGCAGTTGAAAATTCATATAGACACCACAGAAAAACTTCTTCGGGTCATATTGACCCGAACAGTACATTAGTAATATATAGAAAAAATTCGAAAACCGTTAATAATGAAAGTTTGAAATTTCCAGAAAATATAATTTGGATTGAATAAAACAGTCAGAAACTTGATCCACACTACAAAAATTATCATAAATTTTATGTGAAATCAAAATCCATTTAGGGTCAAATAGACCCGAACAGAACACCAGGGTTAATTATATTAAAAAAAGAGAAATAATAATAAAAGGACAATTTTCATGAAAGTTAATATGTGTCTACACGTCCGTTTCACGTTATTTTAGTGAGCAATTCCTGTTATTTAGCTCTAAATAACTTCATAAGTCTTTTGAAAAATTATTAACTCTTACACAATTTAATACATATAGGTCGACCCCTTTTCTTCAACCCACGAAAATGAGATCAAAGTGAGAGAGGCAAAACATAATCTCACGCAAAGTTTGATTAAAATGTAAATTGGAGATGTGTCAGTTGGTTTATTATTTTATCGAGCACTGTACTCAAATTTGACTGATAAACTTAATCACTTTAAGTCCTTCTGACATTGTCCATTTGTAGATTTTCTGCCCTCTATAACGTCAGATTAAGTTCGAATAATCCAAGTACGTTGTAAGTCCTAGTATCTTAACATACATCAGCTGTGATAGTCATTACAAAACTCCCAGTGTTGCATTTCCATCCAAAGATGGAGTATGTTCGCCACTAATAAACGTTTGAACCCTTGAAGAGCACTTAAAACTGAGTATCCCTTTTCTGATTGTAGCTCTTAGCGATGGGCTAATTATGATTATCTGTAATTTTTCTTTACCACCCTCTTGGGAAATTATGGGACACAAATCTTTACATGTATAGCTTTAAGATGAGTGGTCATGGGGGAGGTAAAAACAGGATTTATCTCTGTCTGACACTCTAACGTAAAGATTATGTGCTGAAGGTAAGAAACATAATCATTCTAGAATAGGATGCTTTTCAGTAGAATATCAGTTACTTCAGTTCTCCTTCGGGCTACTTACCTCATGTGGTAAATTGAAAACAATTTAGATTTAAGACAAATACATTGCAAAACTTTTCCGTAATTAAACATCTAGAGAAAATTAAACATTTAAAAGGGAAATCTGTTATCAAAGTGTCCAGAAAAGTAGATAGAAGACTATCAAGTGAGAAGCATTGTGAAACCTCATAATATTCTCCAAATTAGAATTAACATTTACTGAAAAACATTCGTTATGCACCAGTGAGCATGGTGTGAGCAGTGAGCACAGGGGAAATAATTACGAAACTGTTTGCAAACGAAAATTAGAGACACTAATGCAAGTGCGACAACGACATTTTCTCCTTTTTTTGGTATCGTCATGAGTTTTACACACACGTTACAATTTGATTTTTCCCCACATAAAAAATAAATAAAATAACCATAGTAATAAAAATGACAACGGTACTTCCAAGGGTTCGAACCTACGACCTTCGGCATAGAGACTATATGGTTTAACTAAGTGAGCTATTGTTTTCTCACCTGAACTGAAACTATTCTATGGTAAAGACGACTTTTCGTTACGATTTTGCTAAGAATTCGTCTTTTTCCATAGGTAATTTCCACTATTTGCTCTATCTATACGTTAATACTTAGGATCGATTAATATATTTGAGTTCGCTGATAATGCATATAATAAGATATATTAGAAATTTTTCGTTAAAAGTTTCGTTTGTAGATCTAGTCCACGTCTCTCCCAATGACATACATGTCGCTGCTTCGTGTTGAACTGCAGAATTCCCTCGCGTTCTTGAAAATTCCCACTTTTGCAGAGTTGGTAATTCTCGAGATTTCTGTCGATTTAATCTTTTTGCTCCTAATTTATTTATTTTAAGCTAATATCTAACACAAATATTAAAAACGGGTTTCTTATTAACCTGTCCTGCTGGGGAAACCTTTCGTAATTTCCAACATATAAAGAAAACGGAGATATTTTCAGAAAATGTCAGAATAAAGAGAGGTGTCATTTATTTTGCTCACAGTAGTACATTTTACTTTTGTTACGTATTGTTCTTCGATTTCGTTTACGTTGAAGTTATATGTGATTGATGAATGATTTCCTTATGTATTTCGGTGGCAGCATAATCTGAGAGATGTGTTTAGAGACAATGTTTAAGAAAGCTTTTACTCCACACTGCATTGTATTGAGAAAAAAAGACACACGCATACAATGGAAGATTAGTTAGAGGTTTGTATGGTAATTCGTTCTTGTATCACGTTGCATCAAGAGAGTGTATATGAAAGAAGAAGAATGCAATGTCATAACATTTCTGACTATGAACGAATAGTAAACATAATTCGTTTCTGAGAACTGCTCCGGTCATAATCTGAACTGTGATACATTCATTTACAGAAAGATATCACGACTTTACGAAAAATGTAAATATTTTAGTGTTATTGGTTTATTTGAATAATAATTAAAAACATTACAATCTTATTTTTGTGTCCAAAGTGGGTGACAAGTGACCAATTGTGTGGCATCGCATTGAGATCGAATCAATTTAACGTTCATCAAATATATCCCCTTACATTAAGGGAACACATGGTTAAGACAAGTGAATGATGATGGAATGAAATGTGAAATGAGAGAGTACATCCGAGAAAACTCATAGATACGATGTTGTTCACCACAAACGTACTTGCTTGGAGATCGAACGAGGGGCCCTAATGCTATATAAAGTTGAATATCTACTTCTAATAGTATCATTTCGTGAGTTTCAGAGAAGAAAGCGGGAAACAGATGTAGGTCAAGTTTATTTCTTAGCTGAAGGGCACGGTGGCTAAGTGATAGACCAGAGCGTTTACATGTAATGTATGATGCCCTTAGTTCGGTCTCTGCAAGTAAGTTTATGCTGATATAACGTCCTATGATTATGACCTTTTTCTAAAGGAGAAACGTCCTGGCCAAAAAAAGATACACACTGAATTCGACAAGTACATTTACAAATTCGAGACGATACAGAAACATCCGAGACTCGTGAGGAACACTAGTTCAGCCAAGTTTTAGATCTCAAACACTGTTTTAATATTACAAGAGTCATGTATAGAAGCTATAAATTGATAAAGTAATTGTACGAACACGATGAATTGCATTTATAAAGGTTTAAATATACAATAATCATACGCGATACACACCAATAATAAATGCAGCACCGTCTATATATTCTTATATCACACCCTTCGTGGACCTCTAGTAAAACTAAACAATACTGATAATTTTTAGATGAAATTAAAAATAAAATAACGGTATACATTTTGTACATGAATTTCCTAAATGAGACAAGACGACAAAAGATTTTTGAGAATACTTCAAGAATCAAGATCCAAAACGATAAAATCGAGAACAATTCCCCGTTCCGAGAATAGATTCTGTCATCTCTTTAATTCATTTTTTCAAATTGAAAGAGATAGAAATTATTACTGGTTTTAACGTTGATTATTATAGAGCATAAACGATAACACACAGCGAATAGAAGTTTCCAGACTCAAATGCTTTATAGAACAAAACGGTAAGATCAAGAACTGGTTTCTTTCAAACAATTCATTGTTCCGAGAATAGCCTATATCGTATCACCTCTCTTAATCCTCTTTTCAAATTGGAAGTGGTAAAAATCATTTTACTTTTTAACATTAATCACCATGAAGCAAATTTGATAATAGATAACGAGAATTCAGTTCAGCATAAATAGATTCAAAACTCCGATCTTTATTTTTCAGGGGGAACTAGATGATGTAGAACCATTCTACATTTTAGGTTCGAATATTATTATCATATAGCAACAACGGTAAGACATAACAAAAGAAACTGCAATGTGAAGTGAAACTCACTTGTTCTATGATAGAAGAAACAAAATGTAAATATGCATGGAGATTGAAAGTCTTGCTGGGAAGATCTAAAGCTTAAACCTCAAATAACTAATACGAACTAGTATTGCCAACGAAACGAGAAACTTCTCGGCCCGAAAAGGGACAAGACTCGATTCAGCAAAGTACATTTTCAAATTCGAGACGATACAGAAACAGCGAGACTCGTGGGCAACACTAGTTCAACCAAGGCTTAGATCTCCATATCCTTCAAGGACCTCTAGTAGAGCGAAAGGATACTGATAACTTATAGATAAAATTAAAAATAAAATCTGTTCATACATTTTGTATATAAACTTCCAAAACAAGACGAGACTAAAATAGATTTTTGAGAATGTAGACGAGACAGAATACTTCGAGAGTCAAGACTAGACGAAACTTCTACAAAATTTATGAAGGGGTTCAGTGTCGGAGTGAACCCCACGGTAGGATTAGTAGAAAAAGGGGCTCCACTCTGTTGCTCTGTTTTAAATTAAGGGTATAATGACCATCAAAAATCGAATGGTACCCGCTAAAGAGTAATACTAGAGTGATCGCCTTTGCTATCAAATATCTGTAAATGTATTCGACTGAAATGGTTGTGGAACGTTAAACTAGAAATAATCATTCATGTATTTCAAGTTAATTCATTACAGTGTTTAAGCGTATATTTTTGATATGGGAGATTCCTTGTTCGACTGCAGGCCTTTTGAAGTTATGGCGATTAATATTGTGTTTGTAATTTTCTTTTATTTCTTTCACCAATTATTCTATAATAAAATTTCGTCTCCTTTAACCTTCAAGACATAATATGGAACAATAAGTCAAATATTTAATGAAACTTATTTAAAATGATATATTTAGTTTTACGTTCCACGCTTATACACCTTTAGGTTAAAGCAAACGGATAATTACTCAGAAGATAAACGATTATGAAAAACTTTGTATACATAAGAAAAGTGAAAGAAAAGAGGAGAACGTGAAGAAAAATTCATGAATACATATGTCTACATAAATAATCTTACTTCCACTGTTCCAGTTCGTTTTCCATTTCGCCAAGTTGATTCGCTACATTCTTCTCCACATCTACATTTCAAAAGCAGACCGCACTTTTCCATCACTTTTGTGTAATGTTTATGTTTCTGTTCCACAGAGTTTTAATATTCCACATAAAATAATATTGTACGAGCCTTTTCTTAACTTCATATTCGAAAACCCACAAAATAAGACATTTCTTGTTTCAAATGCTTTTTTCAAAGTTAATATTCTATCTTTGTGTTTAATTTACGTTCACACTTTATGTCCTATCTAATAACTACCGAGGTTCGAAAGCGATGACTGATATTTTGTATACGTGTAAAAATTCATGATTTCATTATTTATTTTTCTGTAAAACATATAAATAACAAAATCAAGAAAGTATATTTGAGACTTGAATCTACAGCTTAAAGTGGAATCCGAGGTACATGAGCTATCGCCAAGAATCGAACTCAAGTCGTTCCATTCAAAAGTAATGTTTCACTTCCACGATTGAGTCTTCCGTTCGATCCTCGGTTAAGTCAGTTGTATTCCGTCCAAGAGAGTTTTTATATGTAATTTCCACTTGGAAGTTCAAATAGTCAGAAAGAAACGAAACCAAATGTACAAGTTCCTCTCATTCTACCAAATTAAAATTCACTAACGTAAAATGGAGATTGACTCACCCTGATTCGAATTGTGGACTACGTGAAGCAAAGGCAAATATTCAAATTAATCGATAGTTATTAGCGGCTCTGTTCATAAAACATTTTGTTGATTTCTTTAGTTCGTCATCAGGAACATGGGTCATGGCTCCATTCTCGGTGAGAGTACATTATGATGATGCGGGTTCAGTCTTAAACTGTAAATCGATTTCTCGAAAAGTTACAGTTAACTCCGTATTATTTATTTTAATTTTTGTTATTTTTCTATACCAGTTATGACACATTACAGAAAAATGTATCATTTTATGTTAACTACTACTGATTATTTTATCAAAGACAATAAGAGCCACACACAGAAAGAGACATATTTTGATTATTGTGAACTCGACATTGCACTTTCTAGTTCCACGGATCATTGGTTTAGCATTCAATATCACATTTTAATTTTCGACATTCAATACAAGTACGTAAATGTTGAACGAACATCATGCAGTGAACTCTTGAAGGCTGCTTAGCTTCCATTGATGACTAGGTGAATTTCCACATGAAATAAAGATGTCCTAGCTTGTCCTTACTTCATATCCCGTAACACTAGTATATTCTTCTGTATATTTATATTATATATTGTAAACTAATTTGGTAGGAATAGTGAATTTTATTTAAGTTTTAAAAACACAGTATTCTTATAACAGACTCTCTCTTTCTCTCTCGGTATATATATAATTTATTTGGTTTCCTTTGAATAGCTACAAGGTGTTTCGTACAAAGTTTGATAGGAATTGTTGCAAGATTCACTTTAGCATATATAGCATGTACTTTCCACTTTAGCGCAATTCTGTGTAGGCGTTGATTACATTGTTGCTGCAAGCATGTGTGTGTATGTCTGTGCGCCAGAGTGTTTGTGTTCAGTTTAAAATATCACGGCTTTTATCCTTTTTCTTTCCAGAGCCATAACTTTTATACCGAATGTGAAAAATTGAACTGTGGTAAGTACTTTTAATCTAGGTGAATAACTACCTACAACTTTACATTACTGAAGTACTCACTATGGGTTTCATTCTTTCTCCATGTTATCCGCCAAAACGAACATTACGTTACTGATTTTCTGGGCCTCTGGTTCATTAACATTGAGTATAATATCTGGAGTTAAATCCCTGTTGTATATCTTTGTGTAATTTGAGTTACCTACTCAAGGAAAATATATTAGTTAAAGCCGGTAAGGTATAATTAACGTATGAAAGATAACAGTCAATTTGAGATTTATATTTAAGATCAACACTGTTAAGGATAAATATGATTTTCAGGATGGCACGAACTTACGTTTCGATAAACGAGACAGTTATTACGTAAAGGTATGTGTAATAGAACGTCGTTTAAGTTGCTCTACCACTGGATATTTCTTTCATTTATTTATTTTAATGTTAACATTGGGGAAATTACTATTGTATACTCATATTTCATTACCTATACTTTATTATGTAGACTTTGTAAATAACAGAAGAAATAATGTTATGTTTTACACAAGCTGATATAAGTCTATATAGGGCAAACACGCAGGTGGTAACACGAAGCAGACGCATGAAAGTTGCACCATTGGGTCAGTAGTGTGTGACCTGTTTGGTTGCTAAGTGATCGTGCTCTACGAGATTTAATTGCACCGAATTGAATTGAAACTTGGAAAACTATATTGAAGCATTTTACAATGGATCCTGCAGTTTCAGTGTGGTTAATCAGCGCACCCAATACTGATTTGCTCTTTAAGGCTAAATTGTGAATGTTATAACACGTGGAAATGTAGTAGTACAACAATAACCGCGAGGCAATGTATCAGCAAATACAAGAGTTTGAAAAATATCCCTGAGAAGCTGATACCACCCGTGTTGGTCATAATAAAGACAATAATGACGTCAGAGAATTAATCTACATAGCGCGGTACGGCCATCTGCCCGCTTTCTAGCGTTCCAAGTAATTCGTTTAGAAAATTTACTTCATAATATGGCTACAAATGTAATCTTCATGCACTAAAAGACTGTCGTATTACACAATAGAAAACTACCTGCTGAGAGCTGTAGATACGCCACCTGACGGATAATTGTTGGCTTCTATAGACGATGTATATATATATATATATATATATATATATATATATATATATAGAGAGAGAGAGAGAGATAGATAGATAGATAGATATATTGTAGGTTGCGAAAGGTTTCGAACAATTAAGTATATAAATGTAGCTGTAAAAGAATACAATTTCATTCCTCAGTTAATCGATAGTAATCGAGACTTTCATAGTTGCAGGTGGCAATTACGAAGTATTGCAAAGTATAGACATAATTTCTTTCACAATTTTGTACTAAACAGCATTGAATCCATCGATTATTAAGGGTAGAATACTTTTGTCTTTGAAACTTACACAGATTTTAATCGTTTGATTTTAGTGATATTTCTTCAAGTGTTAAATGCTTGGTGATATGCGCGTTGGTTTGTCAAAATGTATTCTCAATTACATTTATAAATATTAAAATTATAATAGAGAAAATTATTTCCCATAAAAAATTGGGCGGTGTGTAAGAATAGTGAAGCAAACACCACGAAGCAGAAAACGAAGAAACGTTAAGTTTCCACTCTTATGAGTTTACTTCACTTTTTTAACACGATAGTACAACTTCACGTGTGCTACAACGCATTCCTTCTACCAGCACAAACAGTGTACCAACTCAAGAATCAGAAAATAAAATATCTCAAAGTCAGCTGAAAGTGGAGTTGGTTCTCTCTGGTTCTGCGCCATCCAACGTCGAATCCTTACTTGGATTCGGATCTCTGATCTGAACTTGGATTAGTGGTCCAGATATCAGATCTGGATCAGAGTTCACACGTAGTAGACTGCTTAGTGCCGTAGCCAAGGCAAATTTTGCTTAAAGTGAGCAGGAAGATCTTGGGTATTGGATAACCATCGATATTATTGTTAATTAATGTAATACCTGTAACAGCTCATGCGTTTCCTCGTAGGTATAAGGTGTTATTATTCTTACCTCTCGTCGGAGGAAGAATCCTGTGTTTGGTATTCTCTATTGGAACGCATATGGTGCGGGAATACGAACGAATATAACCAGCAATTAGGCAGGTTGAATTTGTTACTAACAGACTTTCTTTTATTACTCTTAAGGGTCGGTGGTGTGATATTATTGGTTTAAATGAACATGCCCCAAGAGAAGATAAGAATGACGATATAAAAGTTTTTACGAAGAATTAGAACGGATATTTGACAAACTTCCGCGATACCATATTAAACATATATTTGGGAACTTCAATGCGAAAGCAGGACGAGAGGAAATTTTCAAACGAGTTATAGGGAACGAAAGTCTGCGTAAGGAAAGTAATGACAACGGTGTTAGACTCGTGAACTTTGCAACACCCAAAAACCTAATTGGGAACATTACAAAATTCCCACTTCGCAGCATTCATAAATACACTTGAATCGCATCAGACGGAAAAGCACATAATCAAGTTGATCACGTTTTAGTAGGAAGAAGAAGGCAATCTAGCATAATTGATGTCCAGTCATTTAGAGGGGTTGATTGTGACACTGATCACTACCTGGTAGCAGCGATAATAAGAGAGAGATTATCGTTGAATAAAGTTAATATTCAATGTACGAAAACAGGAAGATTTAATTTAACGAAATTAAAAGAGAGCTAGGTAAGAGAGGAATACCATATTGAAGTTTCGAATAGAGTCTCGCTTCTAGAAGATTTGGAGTGCACTTGTGTTGAGGACACTTGGATTGAAATTAGAGATAGTATTAAAATTTCAGCAATAGAAAAATTGGGACACGCGGAAATACGTAGGAACAAATCATGGTTTGAGTAAGAACGCATTAAACTAGCAGAGAAGAGAAATCGGGCAAAATTGCGGTTCCTGCAAACTCCGAATGAAATAACTACAAAAACTTCGTAGACATAAGCGGGAACCTTCCGAAACTTTTACAATAATAATAACATTCGGGACATGTATAAGAGGATCATCAATTTTAATAAACGCTATCAACCTCGTGCTTATATATTAAAGAAAGCTAACGGAACAGTTCTCACTGATATGGATAGCTTCTTAAAAAATGGAAAGATTTTTTTTGACGATTTGCTTAACACGCAGCTAACATCTAATTCGCGTGGAGAAAAGGAGATATACACTGCAGAACCGTATATTCCAGAACGCAACCAAATAGAAGTAGAAACCGTTATAAAGAAATTAAAGAAACACAAATCTCCGCGTTTAGACGAAAGTCCGGCTTAGTTAATTTTAGCTGGACGCAAAATATTGTGGAACGAGATACACAACCTCATTCTACTTATCTGGAACAAGGAAGAATTGCAACAAGAGTGCGAAGTACCAATCATTGTTCCAATTCACAAGAAAGGCGACCAAACTGACTGTAATAATTATCGAGGCATTTTTCTTCTGTCCTATAAAATCCTTTTAAATATTCTATTAGCAAGATTGACCCTATACGCAGATTAAATTACTGGATATTATTACTGCGGATTTAGACAAAATGTAACAACTATCTACCAAATATTTACCATTCGACAAATACTGGAAAGGAGGTTCGAATACAATAAACATGTACATCAACTATTAATTGATTTTAGGAAGGCCTCCGACAGAGTTAGGAGAGAAACATTATACAACGTTTCTACAGAACTTGGAGTACCTAGAAAGCTAATTAGATTAATTAGGGTGTATTTAAATGAACCACAAAGTAAAACTCGGTAGGAAAATTGTTGTCCACGAGCTTTGACGTCGAAAATGGGCTTAAAGAAGGAGATGCGTTTTCGCCATTATCATTCAAAGATAGCGACCAGAGTCTAGAGTTGTACGTTATTCACCAGGTCATGGCATATGCTGATGATGTAAATTTAATAAGGGATGGTAGGAGAACAACAGAAATAAATACAGAGGTCTTACTAACTCTTGCTTGGACATGGGTTTAGAAGTAAACACAGATATAACTGAATAGATGGAAGTGCGTCGGGACCGTAGTACAGCAAATTAAGGATACGTTAAAATATTAAATAATACTTTTGAAAAAGTGGATACTTTCAAATATCTAGGGTCAATATTAACAAACGAAAACCATATTCACGAAGAAATGAAATGTCGAATAAAAGCAGCGAATTGGTGTTACGATTCGTTTCAAAATCTCTTGTCGTTCCGAATTCTGTCAAGGGATTTGAAGCATAAAATATAAAAAACGATAATTATGCTTTGTTGTTCTCTGGTTGGTAAACATGGCCGCTTACTCTGAGGGAACAACATAGACTGAAAGTATTTGAGAACAAGATCCTCAGACGAATATTCGGACCCAAGAGAAATAGCTGAAACTTCATAACGAGAAACTACACAATGTACCTATACGTTTTACCCAACATTGTTAGGGCCATCACATCTAGGAGGCTTAGGTGGGCAGGTCATGTAGCTAGAATGGAAGAAAGTAGAAACGCTTTCAAAGTCTTGACTGCAAGATCAATCGAAAACGACCATTAGGAAGACTAAGTGCAGATTGGAGGTCAATATTTAGACGGATCTCGCAGAGAGAGGAATCCAAAGTAGAAACTTGCTTCGATTGGCTAAGAATAGACGTCAGCGGAGAGCTTTTCTGAACGCGTCATTGAACCTCAGGATTCTTTACGTCATAGAGTAGTTACACTCTGTAAAGAAAAAATAGCGATACCTCAATTCTCAAGCTAGCTTACACAGAAACCATAGTTGCAGTCCGTGAGAAGAGGAATAGAAGGAAATGAAGGGTAAGATAGTTCATTTGCGTTATCTGTGACACCTGTGGTATACGACACCGCTTGCTAATTGTTTGTGTATCATTACTATTTTAGCTCGGTGGTACTAAGTGCGTCTCGTAAATTATTGTAGTAAGAGTTCTGCATTCTCTTTGTGATGTGTAGGCTGAGATAAATAGCATTTCATGATTATTCTTTGCTTTCTTATTGTTTGGACAGTGTCAGGTGGCAAAATTGTTGTTGTGTAGGGTTGTTTGTGTGAGGACTGTAAACAAATAAGACGGGTAAGAATTGTTTCGTGTTGCCATGTGATAAGACATAATTCTTGGTTTGCGCAGCTAAGGCAAATCTCTAAGCCAATAGATGGAATACTGAAAATCCATCATTCTACGGCAGGAGTAATTCACAAGTGGAAACAGCATAACAAATCGTCCCTTCGTCTACAGTGTGAAAGAAAAAGAAAGCATCAGTAAGAGCAGAATTGTAAATGAAATCGATAGCACTGCAGATTTAAGAAGTGATTTCCCCAAAAATGGCTTCTGTAGTTTGACATTATCTTGGAACTGCAGATACTCGTACAACTGTATTCTATTGACTGTGTTAAGAGGATATTACAAAGAAGAAAGCGCGTTGAAAGTCGGAACTGACAAAACACAGAAGACTTCAACATGTAGTTTTGTGAGTCGATGTGCAACTTGGATTTATGACAACTGCAAGCACGTCGTTTTCTTCGTTTAAACGAAGTTTAGAATAATGGAAAACGATGGTGGTGTGGAGTTGTGAATACGAACAATCAAGGAACTTGACAAGGATTGTGTTTAAAAGATGTAAATATTCAGTTACTGAGTGATGGTATGGGCTTGGTTCACAGTTAAAGACGTAAGAACGACGAATATATGTGAAGTAACGTGTGATGCAAGAAAAATATCTTCAAATTCGGGTATGCAAAGTTCTTACAATAGGTAAAGATGACTTTTCTGAAGACAATTTGGACTACGTCCTTTTCCAGGACGATAATGATTCATGTTCCCGAGCAAAAATCGTTAACGTTAATGTCGACAAACTCACCTGACATGAATCCATTTGAAAATTTGTGGATCAATATGAGCAGAAGATTCAATAGATAACTATCTCAAATAGAATGGAATTCAAGGAACAGATACCCTGTAGTTATGATGCAGGGTATAAGTTGAACTCTTAGCACACGTAAGATATGGGATCGACGATAAAAAAATAACGTTATACTGAAAGTAAACATTACCACACAAAGTAAGGTTATTATAAGAAAACTTACGCTCTCATCAGACATGGTATTCGAAACAATACAAGGTGGAGAATAGAGTAGATATTTAGTTTCAAGACTTGAAGATAAAAGGAGAAATATGAGTTAGCTACAACTTTATTATTATATCAATATAGTAATATAGTAATATCAATATAGTATAGATGAGTTACCGAAAAGACGTTGCAAAAAGTGAGGGAAGGAAGGACGTTGAGTCAGGTTCATACAGAAGAGGGAATAAAGATGCAGGGATAGTTAAACAAGGTGTTACTAAGATAAACAGATAGAGCAAGGGAAGATTTCTAGAATAGAAAATACGATGACATACAAGAAATAGAAAGAGTCGGGAAATGTGAGTAAATGTGCAAGAAGGTAAAATTTATGAAACTTCGGATGAAACAATAGGTGTTACGAAGGTAGTAGAAATTAAGAATGAGAAGGTAGTCACGGAGAGAATGAAGTCATAGCAAGATGGAAAGCATATGTTCAGTACTTATAGGAGAGTGGGAATATACCACATTGCCTGGCTGATGAAGTAGAAAATGAAGTAGGTGAGGATGAAAAACAGTTTAGTATTTTTCTGAATGAGTTTGAAAAAGCTATATCGGAAATTAGGATTGGAAAGAAAACTGGGAGAGATAATATAAAAATCACATTCATCAAGAGTATAAGAGACAAGGCTAAAACCAATTTGTTCCAATTTCGTAATGAATTATATGTAACAAAAGAGTGCCCAAAGACTTTCTAAAGACGATTATGGTCCCAATGGCTAAAAAATCGAACCCAAAGAGTTGCGAGTATTATAGAACTATTAGTATCATATCACATGCAGCAAAAAGTTAGATTTGAATTTTGATCAGAAAGCTGTATGTAAAATTAAATGAAGAAATTGAGGATGAACAGGAGAGGTAAGAACACAAGACATACAACTGGATGAAGGGTGATCGGTGAAAAGTCTTGATTATTAAGGCATTTATTAATCTAAGAAAGGCTTTTCTCCTAGGGAAATAGAAATTGTTGTTGGACGTTCTAAAGAAAACTCTGTCGGAATTTAAAGATCGAAGACGCATAAGAAACTTACACATTAACCAACTAGTAAGTGTTAGAATAGGGAAGGAAATGGGAGAGTGCAATTGGAAGGGAAGTTGGACAGGGATGTTGATTCTCGTCTACATTATTTAATATCTATTTATAAGGCATTGTGAAAAAGAACCTACGGCAGACATGAAGACGGCACTTCAGTAGGAGATAATGTGATTAGATGTATAGGTGTGAATATGACATGACGCTTGTTGCAGAATATGAAGAGAAAATCAATAAGATATTTGAAAACGTGACGAAGGGTTTTGAATAATATGGGTTTAAAAACTTCTTAAAAATACAAAAGACATGGTGATTTGAACGCAAGAATCAGTGTCAAATATAGAAATGCATGGGACGAAAATAGAAAAGTGACTTTTGTGGATACCTGGGTGGTTTAATTAACAATGATAGAAAATGAAACGAGAAATGAAAGCGAGGATAGCAATGAAGTAAGAAGCTATTAGGAGAGAAGAGGCTATTTCGTGGAAGCTTGGATAAAGAGTTAAATAAAGGACTTATAAAATAGTTTTGTGGAGTGTTATACTGTAATGGTCAGAGGCATGGACATTACGAATGAACAACTGACGAAAAGGATGAGAAACGACTGGAAGATTTCGAAATGTGGGTGTGGAGGAGAATGGAAAGAATTAGCTAAGTAGAGCAGAAAACGAATTGGAGGGTGATAGAAATGGTGGGGAGAGCAAAATAAATTTAGATATTATTAAAAAGAGAATGAGAAACCGGTGGGGACATTGGGTAAGGAGAAACTGTATTCTGTAGGACGTGCTAGAAGGTATGGTGTCAGGCAAGAGAGAGAGAAGGGGAAAGAAACTACAATTAATGAACGATATCAAAACAGAAATTGTACGTGAAGATGAAGAGATTAACGAAAGATTGTGGAGCATTGCAAGTTATGATTTCCAGTAAGGTATCTGCCAATGATGGCAGAATACCTATGATGATTATTCAATATTCTGATGTTTGAAATAGCTTGAACTTAAGTACAGATATTTAAGTTATTAATAGATATAACTAATAACAAGCCACTTTATTTCGGCTAACAGAAAGTACACATTTTCTTGTTTGCTAGTATCTTATTACATATTGTATATGTTATTACTTGTTGTAGATTACAAAACAAAACAGTAAACCACTTATTTCATAAATCTGATTCTTGTTGGAAATTATACAAAAACGCTATAAGTGATTTCACTCGAACTTGAATTTTGTGCTTGAGAAATGACAAATCACATTTCTGATACACACATTATTTACCTTCATATACTATTCTTAAAATTATCCTTTAATGTCTCAGTTAGGGAACATAACGTATTTTTCTGGTATGGGGGCACTGTGACTTAATAGTATAATGTTCATCTCTTGTTCTAAGGATCTCTGGTAAGATCCCAGGCTAAGTGAGTTAGTACTGAACGACATCGTCTTCGTGTTTTTTCGGCGTTCACCAATTATCTCACACTTTTTAATTCCGCCAATTCTTTCATCATCCAATTGCAATTTCATTTGTCTGACACACTGTGGAATGTCACACAAAAAATTCATATCATTTCATTTGTGACAAGGACATGCTGTCTCATAAATCTTGGCCACACTCCTTAAAGTTATTTTGAGGCACAAAGTTTCTAAGTCAAACCTCTGATATCTCCGGTAAAATGTAAACCAGGTTCGCACCTCCTAGTGAACCTTTGCAATTTGGGGAAAATTGCACATGTGCTTTTGTTCTTTTAAATATAATAATACTTGTTACCAAGTGTACAAAAAAGCAACATTCAGTGAAATACTTAATGATACAATATTTCAAAACATTGTATTCATGACAGCACATTCATGTTTGTCATTTAGCTGTCCATACGTAAAAGAACAATACCTCTCCGTACATACAGGGATCTTTCCATATGCAAAAGAATGCTAAAAGTTAGGACACGGAATTCTCGCCCAAATACTAAAATAAAGGTCAAAGCAGAACAAGAACAGCACTTGTAGTGTATATGAAGGTCACTGTGTTGAGAGTCCGTTATACATCGCTGGAAGCATATTACGAACAGTGTTTGTGTTAGTTTAGTGGTGAGCGTTGGTTTTCAAATCGTAAAGTTGTGAGTTCAATTCCCATCTGGTTCAAAACTTCTTTTTAAAATTAATATAAAATAATTACATTGAAATATAATAGTTGTATATATATTTACAGGGTTTGTCCGGAAAGGAATAGGACTGAGTCGATTTTAAAAAAATTATTGAGCCAATCGTTACAATTCTTTAAAAAATTTAAAAACTAGGCTCCTTTGCGTCGATGCAGCGCTGCCAGCGCGATTTCCAAGCATTGAAGGCGTCACGGAAGTCATTCTCCGGAATAGCCTTGAGAGCCGCGATGCAAGCTGCTTGGATCCCTTCTGTCGTCTCAAAATGCTTGCCTTTCATGGCGTTTCAGGCGAGGAAACAAAAAGAAGTCCGGGGGCCACATATGGGCGGCTGTGGAAGCGGCTGTAGGGCGGCTGTGGAAGCGTTGGGATGCCGGCCTTTGTCAGGTAGCTCTTCACAAGAAAGGCGGTGTGAGCCGGAGCCAATGTTCGTGTCAAATCCAAATCTTTCAGGGTCCCCAAGTTGATTGGGTGCAGTTGTGATGACCTTTAAATTAATTTCAACTTCCAGTATGGGTCAGATCTTGTAGCACGTCTACTACGGGGAGACGAAGGAAGTAACATATACAATGATTCAAAACTACCGATATTATTGAAGAGTTCATAGTTTTGTTGTTACCGAGCTAAAAAGCAACACTTCTGGACTCATGGTAACGTTACACGTAACTCCTGAATGTCTGGGGCAACCTTTCTCAAACTTGGGAGACCTACTACTTTCAATATAGGAACAAATATTGTGGTAGTATGAAGTTATGAAAGTTGGGAGGTGTGAGATGTAACAATAATGTAAAACGACTGATCATAGTGCTTTATCCATAATTTTCTCGGTCGTTGAGATGGATAATGATGCATCCAGTGAAGTGTACATCCAAACGCATCCCCATCTTTACAGGATGATGGCCTGGGGGAGATAAAAATACAGTCTCAAAAATTACTGTAGTATTTGTCGAATTCATACTTTTCGGGGATGAGAAAGCGTTTCTAATAACTTTGGAAGGTAGTTTGTACCCACTTCAAGATGGTTTTTTAATCATGTCAATTTCTCACCGTGAGAAGAAATGACTATTTCAAAAGTATATGTATCAAGCAACCTTCGCAATCGAAAAAAAAGTTTGTGGATGTATGTTTCGTCTTTTAAATGAAATAAAACATGTGTAAATCAAACACGGATTGGGTCAATGTGTCAGTTGGTTAGTGGGCGAAATGGGTCAAGATTTGTGAGAAGAGTCAGTGGATCGCGGGTCAAAAGGATGTAACATACTGCGAAACAGCACTCACCGTGATTCACACTGACCCACGGACCCACTCTGGTCAGTGGATTGTAGACAGCATCTTCTGAAAACTGGTGAGTTTGTCTACGATTCACTTTGAAGACTTCCATTTTTCTTCATTTTTCATTTGATTCTAATGTAACAAGTTCAGGTACTTTTGAATTTGAGTTATGCAATTATATGAGTGGCAATAGCAATAGGAGTTGAATTTTGAGATGCATACTGTGAGCTTTTAGAGAAGCTAACAGCTGGAAAAATATTTTTGAATCACCTGCAATATATGAATTATTACATAAAAAATCGAAAGTAACTATGTCTCCGTGATCATCAGGGTCAAATTGCAAAGTCAGATGAAATTACGTTTGGTATATAATCAGGACCCAATCCCAACTGGGAAGTAATCATACTCGTATCACTTTCAGTATAATAAATATCAGGGGGAGAAGGGGTCCGAATTTTGACGAAAAATTGAATATCTCAGAATCCGTTGAACTTAGGGAGCTGAAATTATGTATATATTCCTTTATTAAAAGTAAACAGAACATGTTTTGGCACATTTTTAAATTTATTTTAGGATGGGAGGGGCGTTTTCTATATAGTGGATATTAGTAGTGGCTTCATTTGTAAAACTAAAAGAAAAGAATGATATTAGTTGAGAAAATAATTGAGAAACAAAAACACTTCTTCACATTTTATTACTACTGTTTCTTTTATAATAATTGCTGAAGCTTGTATTTAATATATGGAACGTTCAGAACATAAACAAATCAATACATAACGTTGTGAGAAAAATGACCATAAATTATGTATTCCAAGCCTAATTACATGGGCACTTTACAGTAGTGCGGCATTCTTAATTATATTAAAAAACTACTTTTTTACGTTTGTCTACTTTATCTTCATTTTAGACTTTCAAATTTCATCCTATTTTCTACTGAAATGTATCTGTAAGCGAACAAAGAAATAATTATATATGATAAATTTAGATTCTTCTAAATTTGAAGATGAGAAATTCTTTACCATTGTATATCGTAGACTAAAGGTTAGATCCACCGGTATTGTAACAAAGGGGCTTGAGCTATTGACCGTAGATATTCAAACTCCTATAAGTAATAATTTCAGAGTATTGTTTTATTACAAGTATAACCACTTTAGTCAATAGAGAGGAGGACTTGGGTCATGGGTCAGAGTTGATGAGGATGGGTTTTGGTAGGTCGGAGTTGGTCACAATGGTTCAGAGTAGTGCATAGTGGTTGTTGGGTCAGAGTGGGCCACGGTAGGGGGTAGGTCAGAGTGGATCAATGGGTCACTTGTTTAGTGGGTGATAGTTTTCATCGTGGTGGATCGTGGATCAAGTTTTCATTCACCCAGACTACCTGTGGTTAAAATTGTACTAAAGAGAAGAGGCTCCAAAGATGCACGCCGGCAATTATGCTGAAATTTTGAACATAGGTAGTACAACATCAGAAAGCAACAAATCTGAAACGGTTCACGGTACCACCTTCTAGAACTCGAGATATGAGGGTTGTCTGATAGGCTAAATTAAGACCTCAATGATTTATCCTTCAACAAACGAGCTTTTCATTATCGTTTCCGTGCCTAAATCAGAAGAACACGTACCTAATGATCCTAACGTTGATGGTTCGCGCCCACCGTGGTACTAGTTTTAGTGTTTTTTTTTTTACTCCCTAACTATAAGCAAATCACTCATATAGGCGGTTTAACTCATTTTCGGGAAGTGGATTTGAAATTCGTAGGCGTTCTGTCATGTCTCTGCCGCTGGTGTTATAATTTTCAAAACGGAAGTGGAGCAATCGCAGATCGTTGCTGCTTGGCCGTCCATTTTTGGCGAGAGTTCGTTAGTTAGTTGCCCATTGGTGGTCGACCGTCACTTACGGCATGGTATTCGTGAAGTCCGTTGTCATCTTTAAACGTCTGAAACGATGAAACAGATGTCAAAACCGGAAAACATGAATTTCATATTTCCGACGGTACCCATGTCCAGGCAAAAATATTTGCCACAGAGCCCCCCGGAAGGATCTAGGAGGAGTTCATCTCAAAATTTGAGCATGGAAAGGATAATTAAGTAGTATATCTTTATAAGTATTGCTAGAAGAAGAAAGATTTAAGTCTCTATACTAAACTTGTGCAAAATAGCAAGCGCTTAAGATAGTAATAAATCGTTCATTGAAAACTCCATGGTCACCTCTAGAAATGTGAAACTGTGCAACCGATATCAGAAGATGTAAACACTTGTCTTATCATTCCAAGGTATAATGCACCAACGTAGAACAAAAGGTGCCCCACTGTAGTTTTATTACATCACTAATATTAAATTCTAAGTTCCAAGAGTGTGTCCTTTAGGCTAAAGGACAGGTTATTAGGAATTATGAAACTAATGGTAGAATATAGAACTGGAAAGAATGCTGGGTTACTAGTAGAATTGACAGTTCGTTAAACTTTTAAAATATCCGAATTTTTTTGTTTGTTTTGATTTTACCTTTTTGAAGCACTTGGCTTCGTAAGAACTAGCCCCAGCATTACTTCCATTTATATATTCTACCATTAATTTCACAATTCAGAATCATCCTGTCCTTTAGAACAAATACATAACCGTGGAACGTAGAATTTATAATGAGTGATGTAATAAACTCACAATAGGGCCTTTCTTGTTTTGCTTTGGTGTATTATAATTTTGCAATGGTAAGACAAGTATTTACCTCTTCTGATATCAGTTTCACAGTTTCACATTTCTATATGTGGTCACGGGGTTTTGAATGAAGGATTTGTTACAATCTTGAACGTTCGCTATTTTACACAAGTTTACCATAAAGACTCAAGACTCTATTATATTTTTTTTTCATTTTAATGATACGCTACTTGATTCTCCTTACCATTTTAAAATGTTGGGTTGAACTTCTGACACCCTCCTGGGAAACTTGGAGCAAATGTTTTTATCTGGATACGGCATCCCTTTGGAATTTAAATACGTGTTTCCAGTTCTGACATCTGTTTGATCGTTTCAGAATTTTAGGGGTGCTAACGGGCTCCCTGGATACCATGTTTCTTTATTCTTTTAGTTTTCAGATACAAGCCCCCACGCCATAACCGTCAGTGGACCACCCATGGAAAACTATAGAAATCTCGCCAAAAGTTGCTGAGCACGCAGCTACTCAGTTTTGAAAAACATATCACCAGTACTAGACACTGGAGGAAACGCCAACAAACTACAAAATTACTCCCCGGAAATATATTAAATCACCTATATGCCAGATTTGTATATAATCAGGTGAGTCTAAACAACACTAGAAAAAAAGGAAGTACCCAAAGGTGGATGAGAAGTTTACTAGGCGCGTATTCTTCTGACTTCGCCACGGAAACGATGAAGAAAACCTCGCTTGTAAAAAGATAAATTGTTGAGGTCTTGAGCGAATCAAACAAATCCTTCTATCTCGAGTTCTATGAAGTGGTACCGTGAACCGTTTCGAAATGTATCGTTTTCTGGTAGGGTAAAATCTATGTGCAAAATTTGAGCAAAATCGCCGACGTGCACCTTCGGAGCCTCCTCTCTTTAGTACAATGTTAACCAGATATGGCGTTGGTGAATGAAAACTTGATCCACAACACAGTGACCCACAACAAATCGTGATCCACGAGCCACCGTCGCGCACAATGACTCACCACCCTACGAGACCCAGGACTATCCGTGCTCCACTCAGACCCACCACGAGCTAAAAATAATTCTGAACCATAGTGGCAAACTTCGACTCACTACATTACATCATCTGTAACTTTGACCCATAATCCACGTCATCCTCTCTACTCCCTAAGGAGGTTATATTTGTAATAAACCATTTTTTCAGTAGTCAACTCCTCTAAAACTCACAGGCTGCATTTCTAAAGCCAAATAATAAGTCCTACTGCTATTTTTAAAGATCAAAATCTAAAGGAGCCTGAACTTTATTTTCATTACAACCAGATGCATTAAAGAGAAAAATGGAGGTCCTGAAAGTAAAACGTAGAGGAACTCACCAGTGTACAGAAAATGCTGTCTACAAGGCACTGAGCAGAAGGGTCGTAGAGTCAGTGGACCAGTGTGAATCACGATGAGTGGTGTTTCGCAGTGGGTCACGTCTAGATGAGCCACAGTCCACTGACCCAATCACAACTCTTGACTCATTCGACCCACTGAACCACTCCATCTCTGATTTAACATGTCGTATATCATTTAAAAGACGAAACATACATCCACACAATTTTTTTTTCTCGATTGCAAAGATTCTCTTGGCGGGGGTGAGAAATTGATATGATCAAAAAAAAAAAAAACATCTAGAAATAGGTACAAACTACCTTCCAAAGTTATTAGAAACGATTTCGCGAGCCCGAAAACTATCAATTTGACAAATATGTCAGTACGTTTTGATATTTTATTGGTCATATCTCCGAGTCCTGCATCTTGTGAGATGAATTTGGATATAACACCATTGAGTGCCTCACTATTCATCTCAACGACCCAGAACACTATGGATAACACTACTATCAATCGTTTTACACTATTTGTACATGTCACTCCCAAAACGTCCATCCCTTGGTGGATCTGACTTTCGCAAAATTTTTTCTTTCATTGAAAGTAATATATCTCCCACGTTTGGTAAAAGTTGTTCCAGATATTCCGTAGTTTTACTGGAATATACACATATACATACATTAAAATATTTAGAGCTGCGTGAGGAAAGTCTCCGTATATTCAAAATCCAGGCGACATATTCGGTCATGCCGAAACGTGGCATTAAATGCCATTGTGATTGTAATAGACAGACGAAACGAAACTATGTATCTGACAAATAATCTCAGTCACTTGAGACATTTTTAATCTTTTATCGTCCGCCATGACAATGGGGTTTGAATCGATTGAGTTGACTGAGTTTTATGTCCGGTTCATCAGTGAGGCAACATGAGACGTGGACCTTGTAATTAACCCACAATTCGAACCTCGTGAGTTCCCGCTGGGGGCCACACCTGGGTGTACCACGCCGAAAGCGTGTACGCTATACGCTTAGCCACAAACGAGCTTTAAGATGGGATATGAACTTGGATCTAAGATTATAGTATTGTACTTATTAATATCTGCGACAACGAGAACTATTTTTCGACACTAATATCGATCACTTTTATACAGGGCGTCTATAAACTCTGACCCGGGATCATTTGTTCGGATATGGTTGCGTAGATGAAAAAACAGAGAACCCGTATCTCATTCTTTTAGAGGCACACAATTTGAGAGAAAAAAGTGTTACCCCAGGGTCTCCGGGGTGTCCATAATGAGGTCCAACTCAAAATTTTCAAATGTCAAGTGGGTTCAATTTGTATATCGTTGTAAAGGAATTGTTAAAAGAAAGAAAACTGTACAAGTCCCGAATCCCTACATGAACCCTGTAGAAAATGGCGGTCGGACGAGATGTCAATAGAGTTTGCAGTGAAATGTCTGTAGCCACGCATAGAAATCTAAAACAGAAAATCAGATGTGAAGAGAGACAACACAATTCTCATTGTTTCATAAATACAATTCTTATCGTTGAGTTGAGTTGATTTTGAGTTTAACGTCCCGTTCAGCAGCGATGCTATATGAGACGTGGAGCTACTGATTAACGTAGAATCCGAACCACATGAGCTCCCGCCTGAAATCGAACCCGATGCAATGCTTATCGTGGTAACAAAAGAACTCCAGGGCATGCCTTAGAGTCCGAAACATAGGCTTAGCCAGAACTTTATATTTGGGTGTGCACAAAGAAAATAAATTAGGTTTTATGCCCTTTTAATTCCTTTGAAGGAGTTCAATCACTTAGCTCTTTAACTGCACTAATGTCTTTAAAGGAATACAAATTCAGTAAGTAACAGCGTTGAAAATGTTTGGATATACCTATGTAGTGAAAAAAATCAAATTCTATAGGAATTAGACACACACTAAACGTTCGTAACTATTACGTATAAACAAATACGCAAATTGCACAAAATCTATATCAGTAGACGAAGCTCTTTCCTGTTTTACAAACAAGAAGAGTAGGGTTTCCAATCTATCTTGTTTCTCAGTTAGTTTTAAATTACTTTTGAGTGAGCTTGCAGGAAGCTCTCTCACACGTGCAATTCGTAACCGGTATGAAAGCGCCGTATTGCAGAGTAGAATGCAGTAAATATCTTTTTTCTATCTTGTTTCTCCAATCACTGAAACCACTCCTGTATCATAACAGAAGAACTTCCCTTAGGTTCAGACAATTTTACTTTCAGAAGTCTTATTTCTGCTGCCAACTCGTCTCTTGGCAATTTGAATGTTGTAGCTAAGCAGGTTATTTCTTCATCCTTTACACTCAACTCAACTAGATTTTCCACGACACGGATGACTCCAGTAGTTGCTTAACTAAACATCTCATCAATATCACAAACAGCTGAGTCTAAAAGAGGATAACAATAGTAAGAAATTCCCATCTCCTGTTAAATTGTTTCGTACAGATAATGCGAGATGACAGATTTTTCAAGATTCTTTACAATTTTGTGTCTCTTCACTGGAGGAACTGAAACTTCAGACTATCAGAGATCATACCTTCACCGTAAAATTAAATGAATTGAGACATATTTTTCATGAAATGAACAGCATTGCGAAGCGATCTGACAATAGATACAGCAGAAAGTAGATTTACAGGAAGTGAGGTGAAAGAGAATATATTCAACAAATTCAAAATTTCGAATAATCTGTACTCTTAATAATTTTCCTTGGAAAAAGAAAGCTGTCGCTTATTTTTTCTTATTAAAATATCTGTCTTTAATTCTATTTGATAACGCAGCCGATTAGAGTGCCCCTGGGCACACACGGCACACCCTGTACCTACGCCTATGGTCCCGAATGGTGTTCAACTCAATTTATTTTTAAATAGAAAGGCAATTGAAGTAGTCTGTCGTTCGAAATATCTGAGTCTTGTACGTAAACTCCTCATCTGTTTTTGTGTCGTTTGAGCATGTGTAAATGCAGCGGTCATTCTACACTTCTCTCTAGCAAACCTATGATGAAATTCTGAGTAAAATTAAATGGTGTGAAACTGGATTCAATTTTAGCTTAATAAATCCTGGAATTGCGTACTCCTGACAAGAATAGAAACTTCAAATTCCCGATGTGCGTGCTGAAAATTAAGTGGTGGTATCCCAAGACAAGCTGTAGTAATTCGTGTCCTGCTTATGTTGCTATAGACATTTTCACATCAATACTGTTAGCCACTGTATGTTATTTAGGGAATGATAAAAGTGGTCGTAAAAGGCAACAAAAACTACAATTGTCATAAAACCATGTATCACCTTTAAACTGTAAGACCTGGGTAAAAGCAAATATGATATTCGTATTTAGCGAGTTTGAAAACCCCTATATACCGAGTTCCATCGAAATCGGTTAAAACCGTCATAAAAAGGACGTACCCCACATAAACTTAAAGTCATAGGTAAAAACAGATATGGTATTCGTACTCAGTAAGTTCAAAGGCCCCTATATACCGAGTTTCATCCAAATCGGCTAAAACTGTCATAAAAAGCGCGTATCTCACATAAACTATAAGACCCACGTAAAAATAAATATGGTATTTGTAATCAGCACATTCGATAACCCCTATATATCGAATTTTAATCTAAATTGGCTAAACTTGACATAGAAACGGCGTATCCCACTTAAACTATTACACTTAGGTAAAACTAAATATGATATTCATAATCAGCATGTTCGAAAACCTCTATATCCCGAGTTTCATCCAAATCAGCTAAAATTGCCATAGAAGGGGCGTATCCCACATAAACTATTAGACCTATGTAAAAATAAATATAATATTCGTAATCAGCATGTTCGAGAACACTCATATTCAGATTTTCATAAAAATCGGATAAAATTGTCATAGAAAGTGCGTATTCCACATAAACTAAAAGACCTAGGTGAAAGTAAATATGGCCTTCGTAATCAGCATGTTCGAAAACTCCTGTATTCCGAGTTTTATCCAAATCGGCTAAAATTGTCACAGAAATGGCATGTCCCACATAAACTAAAAGACCTAGGTTAAAAAAATTATGGTATTCGTAATCAGCATGTTCGAAACCCCTATATTCCTAGTTTTGTGCAAATTGGTTAAAATTGTCATGAAAAGGGCGTATGACACATAAACTATAAGATCTACATAAAATGAATATACCATTCGTAATCAGAATGTTCGAAAACAGCAATATACCCAGTTTCATCCAAATCGGCTAAAATTGTCAGAGAAAGGGTGTATCCCACATAAAGTATAAAACCTAGGTAAAAACAAATATGGTATTCGTAATCAGCATGTTTTCCGAGTTTTATGCGAATTGGTTTACTTCGATAACCTGTATATACCGAAAATACCCAAATCTGTTATAAATGTTATCAGTGTCGTATTTACGATTTTGTTTCGGGAGGGGCTTTGCTAACTTTCGGGGGGGGGGCTTTGCCTGGAAGTGTGAAAATTCTGCAAAATATTTCATTTACTTTACTATACTAAGTAAGATTTCGGGGGGGGGCTTAAGCCCGGAAGCCACCCCCCTAAATACGCCACTGAATGTTATAAAAGACCATACCTCCCATAAACTAGAAGGGAATATCTACACTATATGCCATAGTAACAAAATGCTGCAAAAAACACCCTTGCCAATGTCATACTCGTGCTACACCTGTGTGTTACCGAATAGCAACTGTAATGTTTCTGCGCATGTTTGTTATTTCTACAAAATTGGAAATGTAAGTTCATTGGGCATGCGCAACCAAGTGCTCCGTGAACCATGTGTTTGTGTGTGTGTTTGTGTTTTAACCACTGCTTCACTATTTTCGTCATAGAAGAGTGAACGAGTAAAACGAATTGACTTTGAATGTTATTTACGCTTCTTCATTTCTGCATGTGGTCATAGATTCTCTAGAATATGTGTTGCGTAGTCTGCTGCTGTTGTGCCGTAGCCTTTCTTGCGTAACATTAAAAAGTTTGCTATGTTCGTAGTGGGGTGCAGCGTCTCCTGTGTTGTGTTTTCGGAACCGGAACTTGTATTCCAACTGAAGTCGAAACAGTTTGTTCAAGCTCCACAAAATGCTCCGTAAACCATGTGCGTGTGTGAATGAAAAATAGGCCGCAGGCTTTTATGATGGTTCAAGAAAAGGGGTCGTAACAGCCTACTCGTTGCGTAGTCTGCTCCGGGGAACCGGTTCTGGTACTGGAATTTCAGTCGGAACAGAAACCTGAACTGGAACTGGAGCAGGAACCGGAACAGTTTGCTCATGCGCCAAAAATGCTCCGTAAACCAAGTGTGTGTGTGGGGGGGGGTGAGCTGGAGAGGAAACCACACGCAAGTGGGAAGCCAACCACTGGTTTACATGTTCAATAGGAATTGGAATGTCTGTTCATAGTCCTATGTTGTAACATTTGTAGTCTGTGGTTTGCTGCTGGTGATAGTGTGTTTAATCGGAACCGCAACTGGAACTGTAATTTTAATTGGAACTGTAATTATTCTGCGAATGGACAATCAAGTGTGTGTGAGGGTGTGTTGGTCACTGGATCGGAATTACGTTCTCCGTAAATCATGTGTATGTGTATGTTTGTTACTAACCAGTCTATGCTGTATTACTAAAGGCTGTATTTTAATTTCTGCTCTGGAATGTTGCCATATTATTTTACATCAAAAAAGTGCTCGCAAAAGAGAGTGACTATACCCCTGATGTTATAATGGTTGAAAAAACACTACCGGCAGTGTCATGGTCGTTCTACTATTTCCATAGTCTTGCTGTTTTGTGTAATTCGAATTGTAATGTTTCTGCGCATGCGCGGTCCAGTGTAAAAGGCTACTCGTTGAACGTAATCTGCTCCTGGGGAACCGGAACAGGTACAGGAACATGAGTCGGAACAGGAGTCGGAATATGAATCGGAACAGGAACATTAACAGGAATCGGAATCGGAACAGAAAAGGAACTAGAACAGGAACCTGAACAGTTTGCGCATGCGCAGTAGGTCAAAAGTGCGTCAAGTGCCACCAGTCTACTTATCTCTCCTCATCTGGATTGGCATTGGTTATGAGTAAAATGTAAAAACATTCAAAAATGGCCATTAGTTGTGGGTAGACGTTGTCAGGGATCAGAATTACTGAGCGTAGAATCCCTTTCCTCTGACTATGCATGGCACTCCTCGACTAAGCATTTATTCAGTGCTTAGCAATAAAAATCTACTATAATTATTCGTCCCAGTTCCAAGACTTCCAAATCACACCCATTTTAGCCCCAAAACTTAGTTGTCATGGTTTTTAAACAGAAGTTTGTTTCATTTTTTTTTCAGGAGAACGAGAGTGCCTCCATTGCACTTACTGCCTTATCTTGAACCTTCCAGTGATGTACTACATCTACGTTCCGTCCACCTTCATTATATGAGAAAGGAGTTAATCCCCATCCCTCCCCCATCCTAGCGGGCCGGAAAATTATGTGCAGATGTCATTCGTTGCTCCTTGTTGATGTTTATCAGCACTTTAGGTATCCATCTCGTACACAGGTTATAATAATAGGCCTTATCAGTCATAATTAGATACATTGTTTTTGAAAACACTTCTGATTCATTTCGGCTAATTCAGTTATCGTGAACCGAAGATTGGATCGCACTTCTCGTTTAGTGTTCCACCTGATTATTCGCCTGAACACTAGGCTTTTCGTTATGTTTAATATTTAAATATTTCATTGCACCTGAAGACATTTTGCACCAATGTCTGGCTTGGCCTTTACCCGTTATTGTTGGTACGTGAATAGCACACACTTTCCGATATATTTGGGGTTCAGAAATAGTTCGACATGTCTCTGCTCACATTTGACAGCATTTCGTATTACAACAGCTATTGCGCCTCACAGGTACTCATACATACGCAGTTCTATGCGAACGATTCTATCTGTATTCTAAGCACAAAATACTAGAGGTTGCTCATATGTGTGTGTTCAACTTCATCTATCTTGACAACTTCACATAAAAAATATTGTTAGTTTTTTTGACACGCACAGCACAGTTTTACGATATGAATGAATTGTTAATTAGATACTTATTTTTTCAGTATGTGGGAAGAAAGAGAAGACAGGACGGATCATTGGAGGAAAAGCTGCCCTAAAGTGCCCTGCATGGTTTGGAGCATTGAGAAAAGATAGTAATATATTATGTGGATCGTCACTGATAAATGACAGATATGTGATTACCGCTATACACTGTTTCAAATTATCATTTACTAATGAAAATCTTACCATAAATGATCTAAGAGAAAGGTAACATTAACAACATTATATAACACAATGTACGTTTCGAAATACTGGAATCATTCTTATTTTGTTTTAATCCTGCACGAATAATTTAAGTCCTGCAAAAATGTTCTGATGTGTCAACTAATTAGAATCGAAACCCGGACGCTGACACCATGCATATACCCATACATAGCTCACATGTTAATTATCATTCCCAGTTATGGGAGTAATTAAATATATGTTCTTAATAAACTTGAAGATAATTTCAGATATTGCGTCAAGTTAATAATTTATTAAATGAAACTAGAGACATCATATTTCGTTAAATATCCAAAATTGGTTCTGTGCCCTTTGGCTCAAGACAGTGTGTGCAACCAAATCAAGAAGTGGAACTTTAACAGAGGAAAAGATTAGCAACTATAATCGTATTGCGTTTATCAAGTCATGGGCCAGCTATATACTCACCAAATTTGTTCTTCTAGAATGGCGAAGTAGATCTCGCCTATTCTTAGGTCACGAGTACACTCTTGAGTTCTTTATTAATTCATTCCACCTACTCTATCTTCCTTGCTTTCGGTAGCGTCATTATTCTTCCGCTTACCTTAACATTGCAAGAGTTTCCTGATTGCTCGAAGTAGGAAGAGTTTCTGTTTTTTAAGTCAAAACATTTCTAAATAGTATAGTTCTTATCATGTATCAGAACGGTTGTTCTACCTACAAATAGTTTTTTTTATGTTAGCACGTAATTTCCTTAATTGTTCTGAAGATATATGAACGACTTATAGCACTAGTATGGAAGTTGAATTCTATTTTCCATTTAAAATATGAATAATTTGCAAAGTATTGAGATTATAGTTAATTAAATAAATTTTTACTCCCATCAATTAATTTTTTTACATGTTACAGTAATATAAACCACTAAATATATAATTTACTATCATCTTAAGAGTTTAATTATAGGAACTTGTATCCCATTGTTAGCTACAGCTTAACACTAGAATGCCCGCCCTTCCGACATTCCTAGAATGCCCAGTGGAACAAAAATGTTCCATTTCTTTCGATTCTGTAGCAAACAAAATATATTTTACAAAATCTTAATAGTATATGTCTTAATCCACCAAAAATGTCAACAGAGATGTATCACATTATTCTAGCATTGTTGTGAGGCAGGGGAAGTGGGGGATGGGGAAGCAGACTAGAGTGAAGAATATATGGAATTAGGTTCAAGTGCTTTTGTTTTGTATGAAAATTTTACGTTACATCTGAACTATATGCTCCAGCGCATTTATTTGTTTTCTGCTGATATTACAAAAAGTGTTTACTAGGAATGATATTTTTTGAACTAATAAATGCGAAAAAAACCTAAAAGGAATTGAAAAAAAGTGTTTTGTGGAAAGCGATCGTTTGAATTGCTACACCACCGTCCTCAAGGTGCAAACAGTATTATCAGTTTGCATGACGTGCAACACATACAAATGTTTTCATTTCTTTCACAGTACACTGTTTGCACACAACCTTGTTGCAAGACGTACACACATTGCATGATCGTCCACAACCCACTTTACACGCGTACCTGACACCGCCTTCGTGTAGTTTCCGTAGAGTTGGAAAATGTTGATGCTCCCGGTGTCTGACTCCTCTCTATCCTTCCTATCATGTACTTTTCTGCCAGTTCCTCTGCAAGTTGTAAAATAAATTTGCGACGTTCAATGATCTTTCCGGTTACCATCTTGAACAACACCGAGGAATTAATTGCTGCCAGGTCCAGAAAGTTACAAAAAGTGTGTACAGGCCATCGTCGGCTGGCAAGCTTCACAGAATATTTGCGAGCCATCATGCCAACTGAATCTACACCACTCTTTGTCTTGTAATATATAACAGCTTCAGGTTTCTTCTTGCCATCTGCTTGCAGTTCCACTTGTGGATGCATTGTGCTCAGTATCATGACACTTTTGTTCGTTTTTGCCTGGTAAACCGTGAGGGAAGTTTGTCCATGTTGCAACACCTGTGTAATGTAAAGGAGCCTTTGATTTTTTTCACAGAAACTGGAATCTCCCTGCGTGAAGGATTCATAGTTCCTACTAGACTAGTAGAAGCAGAACGTAGTCTGTTATCAAGAGCTACCGAAATAAAGTAATTGTCACACGTGATATTTCTTCCTTTGTTCAAGAAGGCTGAACTAGTTTCATCGCAACATATTCTGAAAGTCTTTGCTTTGCCAGACGAAACTCATCCTTGCCCAAGTAGGGAAAGGCGTTTATTGCATATGTTGTATCATTGTCCACGGCTACCCAAAACTTTTGCCCATATTTATCGGGTTTGGACGGCATAAAGGCCCTAGTGCGTGAAAGGACATCGCGCTTTCGACGGGAACAACTGTTCATCCACAGTTATGTCTTGGCCTGGTACTAGCACATCTGTGAATTCTCCACGAACTTATACCATATTTCTGAAATATAACAAAATTTGTCTGTTTCCAATCTTGCGCGTCTCATAGACTTGTCGTCGAATTGTAAGAATCTCAGAATCTCCAAGAACCTGTTCCTGGACATCGCCTTTTTGACAGAAGGGTACACGCCATTTCTGGGACCATAAGGAATGCACTCTGTAACCTTTTGTCCCTGTAGCACCACGAACATACATTATTGCAATAAATGCTTCTAACTCATCCAGTGTCATCGACCAACTTTCCTCTCCAGTTCGTCTGCGTGCTTCTTTTTCTGTGTAAGTCCGTATTCTATTCAACATTGGATCATCAATTATTAGGCTTCAAGAACTGGCAACACAGTCATCAGCAATGTGGCGTATCGCGTGTGATGTCGGACCTTGTTTTTCTTTCAGTACATTTTGCTTAGCAACCCTACAACTTGCAGGATTACCTGGACGTACTACCTACCAACGGGTACCATCTGGAGCAGTATTTTTTAAAATGGACTGTTCCCTTGCATTACACACACGCTGAACCGGAACCACAGTTTCTGACATGGATTCGCTACCGTCATCTGCCACAGAATATGAAATTTGTGTCTCATCAGAACACTTTTCCTCACTCACTTTTGCTACTTTTTTGGTCTGGTGAAACTCACCTTGTACATCACAGGCACGTTTATGTGAGAAACAGGAGTCAGAGATGTGGTCAATGCATATTTGATGAGATAAACTGCTATCACTTGACGACACAGGAATGAAGTCCTCGTCACCGCTGAGGCTGCTGTCTGACAAACCTCCCGAATCTCCCTCCGATAGCTCACGAAACACTTGAAGCATCTCTTCCGTGCTTAGTCCTTTCTTTCGTGACATTTTCAAACACAAATTTCGCAAAAGTTGTCAATTACAGGTCACAATCGACTGAAACTAACTGCACAACAATGACACGTCTAATGTACCGTAAACTTCAATTATTTGTGCTAAAAATCAACCCGTCATTCCCATCGACTTGGTCAAATAGAAGTCATAACTAGCTAGCTGCACAACTATGGCACGTGAAACGAAGCTAATTACATAGCGCCTTTAGTGTGCAAAATCTGAAACGCTATATGGAGCCTTTGTTTTCCTGCGTAGGCGGATGAGAGGAAGTGAACGAGGGATAGGTGTTGAGGGAGGGTGAAGAACGTATTGAGGGGAGGGACAGGAATGCAAACAGAAGAGGGATAATGAACGTCAGTGTAAAAAAGGGGGAATAAGATGTGCGTAATAATGTATCTCTCATATACCTAAGCATTGTGGAACAAAATTGTTCCGCGGGCATTCTAGGGGTATGTGGTAATATCTAAAAAATCTATAATTCCTACGAAGGTAATTTTCTCGCAATCGCATCCTTTTTTCAAAAGATTAAAAGTCACAGAATGTAATAAAAATCGTGAGGTAATTAATAGATAAGGACTGCAATGAAGATGATGGCGGTACAAAAATGTTCCGTTGGGCATTCTAGTGTTAAAAATGACTCTTATATAAGAGATTGATTATCATATAAAAAATACTATTCAAGAGCCTCTCACGTCAAGAAAATTGTTTCCATTAAAAAAAACTATTTTTACATTTCTTTGTCGATCAGCACATAATGGTGGGGTCTTTTCAGGTGTTGTTAACGGTAACGAAATCGATAGTTGTAAATTGATTCTAGTTAATGCCATTTGCGGTACGAAAGCTGATACGTCGAAATATATTATAGTTCTGTACCCAAACTATACTCTATTAACTTATTTATCTCACGGGACTGAAAACCAAATAATTTTCAGCAAGGGAACGAGAGGTGTGTATGGTTAATGGGTGTCTACAAGATACACTTACCCACACCTACACACACACACACACACACACACACACATATATATATATATATATATATATATATATATATATATATATTTACATCAGCTAATGCTTGTGGCAACAAATACTATTCGAAGCTTTCTTGCACCCACTGGAAAACGTGAAGTATATTAATATTTATTTGCATATATTGTTATTGTAGACTGTTCCCATAATGCCCACCGACTTCGATTTTACAAAATTTGAGAAATAAATTTCACTTTTTATTTAGTGGTCAATTTGAAGGCATTTTGTTATACTACCATTAAGAAACCCATATACATCATATTACGAATCAATCATTATGGAACAATCTCATGTGTGACACGCAGCAGTGGTACCAATCTTTGAAAGTTTCATTTATAACTTTTTTTCTTTTTCCTTTTTTAACTGATTTTGTGAGTAATGGTGCATTCAGTATAAAGGTACAACAAGATATTCTCTCTCTCTCTTTCTCTCTCCCTGTGTGTGTGTGTGTGTGTTTGTTTGTTTGTTTCTAGTTCCGGCGTAAGCGTGTGGATACTACCAGGTATACTTTCGTGTGTACAAATGCTAGTGTGTGTGTGTGGCGCGGGTATATGAACTATTAATTGGGATCGCGTAGTGGAACTTATCAATATTAGTACGTACATACAAACGGCTGTTACTTCACACGATAACTTTGGACGAATGCGAATTTTTAAATTCTACTTTTTGCAATAAATAAGTAGAGTGATTCCTCTCGAGGGAGTTCCCCTAAATGGTAGCCCCTACCATGTCCAATTGAATCACAAATTGCCGCAATCGTTTGTACATTGTTTGTACAGAAACGTACAGGCCAAACTTTCGTTTGTACACTATTAGGGGCGCCGCCAGAACGAAAACAAATTGGGGCTGTTTAACTGGTAGCCCCCCCACCAACATGTTCTATTCAATCACTAATTATCGCAATCGTTTGTACTTCGTTTCTGCAGAAATGTGCAGGCGAAATTTTCGTTTGTACACAATTAGGGGCGCCGCCAGAACAGAAAAAAATGGGGGCTGTCTAAGTGGTAGCCCCCACCATGTCCAATTGAATCACAAATTGTCGCAATTGTTTGTACTTCGTTTGTACAGAAATATGCAGGCGAAATGTATGTTCGCACGCAATTAGGGGCGCCGCCAGAACGAAAAAAATTGGGGGCTGTCTAAGTGGTAGCCCCCGACCATGTCCTATTCAATCACAAATTGTCGCAATCGTTTGTACTTCGTTTGTACAGAAATGTGCACCTGAAATTTTCGTTTGTACATAATTAAGGGCGCCGCCAGAACAGAAAAAATGGGGGCTGTCTAAGTGGTAGCCCCCACCATGTCCAATTCAATCACAAGTTGTCGCATTCGTTTGTGCATCGTTTGTTCAGAAATGTGCAGGCGAAATGTTTGTTTGAACAAACTTAGGGGCGCCGCCAGAACGAAAAAAAATGGGGAACTGTCTGAGTGGTAGCTCCCCCCACGATGTCCAATTGAATCACAAAGTATCGCAATCGTTTGTACATTGTTTGTACAGAAATGTGCAGGCCAAATTTTCATTTGTACACTATTAGGGGCGGCGCCAGAACGAAAACAAAGTGGGGCTGTCTCAATGGTAGCCCCCCACCAACATGTTCTATTCAATCACAAATTATAGCAATCGTTTGTACTTCGTTTGTACAGAAACGTGAAGCGAAATTTTTGTTTGTACATAATTAGGGGCGCCGCCAGAACAGAAAAAATTGGGAGCTGTCAAAGTGATAGCCCCCCTCCCACCATGTCCAATTGAATCACAAATTGTCGCAATTGTTTGTACTTCATTTGTACAGAAATGTGCAGGCGAAATGTATGTTCGCACGCAATTAGGGGCGCCGCCAGAACAAAAAATTGGGGGCTGTCTAAGTGGTAGTCCCCGACCATCTCCTATTCAATCACAAATTGTCGCAATCGTTTGTACTTCGTTTGTACAGAAATGTGCACCCGAAATTTTCGTTTGTACATAATTAAGGGCGCCGCCAGAACAGAAAAAAATGGGGGCTGTCTGAGTGGTAGCCTCCCACCATGTCCAATTCAATCACAAGTTGTCGCATTCGTTTGTGCATCGTTTGTACAGAAATGTGCAGGCGAAATGTTTGTTTGAACAAACTTAGGGGCGCCGCCAGGGCGAAAACAAAGTGAGGGGCTGTCTAAGTGGTAGCCCACCCCATCATGTCCAATTGAATCACAAATTGTCACAATCGTTTGTACTTCATTTGTACAGAAATGTGCAGGCAAAATGTATGTTCGTACACAATTAGGGGCGCCGCTAGAACGAAAACAAAGTGGGGGACTCTCTAACTGGTAGCCCCCCACCAACATGTTCTATTCAATCACAAATTATCGCAATCGTTTCTACTTCGTGTGTACAGAAATGTGCAGGCAAAAGTTTCGTTTGTACACAATTAGGGGTGCCGCCAGAACAGAAGAAAGGGGGCTGTCTAAGTGGTAGCCCCCCCCATGTCCAATTCAATCACAAATTATCGCAATCGTTTTTACTTCGTTTGTACAGAAACGGGCAGGCGAAATGTTTGTTTGTTCACAATTAGGGGCGCCGCCAGAACGAAAACAAAGTGGGGCTTGTCTAAGTGGTAGCCCCCGACCATGTCCAATTCAATCACAAATTGTCGCAATCGTTTGTACGTCGTTTTTGCAGAAATGTTCAGGCAAAATTTTCGTTTGTACACAATTAGGGGCGCCGCCAGAACGAAAACAAACTGGGGGCTCTCTAAGTGGTAGCTTCCCACCAACATGTCCAATTGAATCACAAATTTTCGTAATCGTTTGTACATCGTTTCTACAGAAATATGCATGCGTAATTTTTGTTTGTACACAATTAATGGCATCCATCCTAACGATGATGGAATTAAATGTTTTTTGTTTTTTTTATATTTATATTTATACTTACAATCATTATTGCTGAGTTAGTTTATCACTCCTCGGCTCTTATTATTAAACTTATTCATTATTTCTTACGTGAACTGAATCCTTATGAGAAAAATTTATTTTTTTCTTTCTATCTTGCGCAGAAACCGTTATTCTCATCTCGTACAGGAAATTGATAAGTGGAAGATATAACAAATTCACAAAGTAGACTGTTAAAGGGAAAATTATAACACAGTATTTTGTTTTATTTGATCATCTTCATTAAATTCATTTTGCAGAAACTATAGAATGCATGGTGAAGTATTTTGGTGCATTCAGCATTCTGATTTACGAGTAGAGTTGCTAACTGGCCGGTATTTGCTGTGATTTTGATTAAGGCCGTGACCGGTACAAACTTCTTATTAGACCCCTTCTGACCGGTATTTTGGAATCTGCAATCCAGAATATAACATTGAACATCGAAATTTTTCAACAGTGCCTTTACAAACACAAATTTTCGTTGTATTATACATTATCGATATTTTTTTAATGTATGGCAGTTTTTTTTATTTATTTAATATAACAAATTTGATAACACTTATATTTTATTGTAAAAGAATTTTATTCATTTATTGAGAGTAGAAAATGACTTTTTAAAGCAATTTCCTTTGTTTGAAGTGAAGAGTAAATTTCATTTTATGAATCAACTATTGTTACATAAAGATTAATATCCAGTATTATTCATCTGTTTCGATAATTTTAAACAAGTGGCAATTGCTGGTAAATACAATAACGATCAATACAGTCTTCAGTTTCTCATTTGTACAGAGAATTTTGAGGGTGTGCCGGTAATTTTGTTTTCCTGAGTTGGCAACCTATTTACGAGGTTTTGTTTCAACTCTGCTACGTAGTGGCTCCGTACTGACACTCCGCGTGCAAATAAGTATGTAAGGCTACCATACGCCCCGGTTTCTTAAAATTTGTCCCGGTGTGCAGAAATTTTCCTTCTTGTCCTGTTTCTTTCTTTATTATTATTAATAATTACATATCAAAATTTCTGAAAATATAATAAAATCGACTTATTCCTTTTGCTTTTAATTCCGACAATACTATAGGAACAATTTCATTCTAATCTTTATTATTATTGCAATCGCTGCTTCCCCGGATATAACATGCAATGTTTAAATCCTCCTAAGTAGCACTCTTATCACTAAAAGTAAGAATGTATACCCCGAGGTGGCAACAATTTCTTGTGACGTTGCAGACCAGCCCCGAAAACACATTTTTTTTTCTGCTTCAGAAAAACAATTATGCAAATTGCTTTCTTTTAGTTCGCATTTTAGGTTAACAAAAATAAATCAGCCTATTGAAATTTTGAAACAACCATAAATCTGGATATTTTTCTTTAAAGACATGTAGAGCATATAAAGGTGGTATGCGTAATAATATTGAAAATATAATTTTTGCCTAAATATTGTATGTGCACTGATTGCGTTTATATTGTATAACAGCTTCTAGCTTCTATAATAATGTTTAGCACTGTTGATTAAGTATGGACAGTGGCGTATTTACGATTTTGTTTCGGGAGGGGCTTTGCTAACTTCCGGGGGTGCTTTGCCTGAAAATATGAAAATTCTGCAAGATATTTCATATACTTTACTATAGTAAGTAAGATTTCGGTGGGGGGCTTGAGCCCGGAAGCCCTCCCCCTAAATACGCCACTGAGTATGGACTATATTAATACATTATTTTAAGTTGTATAACTAGTGCGATACTGTAGTAAAATTCGAAAGATAAAATTAATACAAAATGCAATATTTACTACTAATTTGTAAGACGTCCCGTTTTTTCTGTTTTCAAAAAGTATGGTAGCCTTAAAGTATGCTAAACCATACAAAATAAATTGTACTGTAAATAGTACCTCTCTGATAGTGCTCTTAAACGGGTCGGGTTACGGGTCGGGTTGTCGGGTCGGGTCAGTCGGGTTAGCTCGTGTCGGGTCACTCGGGTCGGGTCGTCACATTCTTCACTTATTTTCTATACGGAATACTATAAAGAGCTTTGTTGTAGAATTCAATTCGAAGTTGGTGTATGAATGATAAATGTGACTAATTGAAGGTGAAATAGTAATAAAATTTTAATTTTACCCTATATTAACTAATTGGTATTGTAATTAATATTACTACTGACTTTTTTCCTTTCTGCGTTTCTATGTCAAGTTAAATGTCACATTAAGTGAAATTGAAAGGAAATATCTAGTTAACGTCCCACGTTATGCACCAACGCTAAGAGAGACAGTGATGATGAGAAATAATTGAAGTGGTTGAATGAAGAAAGTGGGAGGAAATGGGAGAACACCGAGAAAACCCATGCACATGGGGTTTGCTCACCAGAAAACTTACTTGGTACGAGCTGGAATCAATACCCATGGACCTTCAGGTCAAACATCTGCCTTTGGGCAGGACACATTATTATTATTATTATTATTATTATTATTATTATTATTATTATTATTATTATTATTATTATTATTATTATTATTATTATTATTATTATTATTATTATAACTTTAAGAGTGCCCTAGAAAGTTCCGCCGCCTTTTCACCAACACCTTCGAACATTGGTATGTAACCTAAGACGTACCTGGAATATCAAAAATCGTCTCCATCAGCCTCGACGACCTTCTGAAAACGTTCTGGAAGGCCATGGATTCCATCGCAGTCGAACTTGGTGGGAAGTGAAGTGAAGAAGGTATCAAGTGCATATTGAACCTCTACTAGCGATTTGAATTGGCGTTCTCTAATATGATTGCCCAAGGAATGGAACAGGTGATAATCGGACGGTACAATGTCCGTGGAGTATGGCGGATCCAATAGTGTTTTCCATCCAAGGCGTAGAATGATGTACTGGGTCATTTTAGCCACGTGGGGCTTAGCGTTGCCTTGTAACAAGAGGACCCCTTTGCGATTCAGAACTGCTGGATCCAGACAGTACACAGTGACAGTACACAGTTGCATTGATGATCTGACCAGCTGGTAGCAGTTCCCGATGGACGATGCCTCGAGCAGTCCACAAAATGCACAGGAGAACCTTATTCTGGCGTAGTGCTGGCTTGGGCTGTTTTTGAACCGGTTCATGGGATGCTAACCAACAATGACGGCGCCGTGGAACTTCGTACAGGACCCACTTCCCATCACATGTCAACACACTGTCCAGAAATTGCTCCTTCCTCAGACGAGACACCAAAGAAACACAGGTGTCTGCTCGCGTTGCTTTCTGGCTCCAAGTCAAATCATGTAGGACCTATAAACCCAACTTGCAGTGCTTCCCAAGTTGATGGTGGTGGTGCCGAATGGTTTCTCCACTTACACTGAAATGTAGTACCAGTTCCTCACATGTCTGTCTTCGCCTCAATTTGCTGCCTGAAGATCTTTATTTTGAACATCTGTTTGTCTTCCGGCACGTGGTGCGTCTTCGAGTGTTTCGTCACCGTCCTTAAACCGTCATACCACTGCACTCTCCGCGTAGTCACGACACCCTCACCAAAGGTCTGTCATATCTTCCGCCCCGCGGAGCAGCAATTTGAACTCGTACAGCAAACAAGCCCTTATGACGCTCTGTGAAGGCCCCATGTTCACTCAGTCCTTACGCACGTTCACGGTGTATCTGAACAGCCACAACCAAGTAGTATGTTGGATATACTTACTAGTGTTGCTCACGAGACCTGGTTTGGGGCATTCTCGTTTCGAAAATGTGTCGTGAAGGTAGTCTCGTCTGGAAAAGTGCATATGTTTCTATTGAAAGAGCTCTGTCTCATCTCGTACCCTTTCATGAAAATTCTGTCTCGTCTCGTCTCGTCCAACAACTGACCTTCACCTTATATCCATTCGCATTCAACTCACGGTGTGAAGGCAAATTGAACACAGACCTCCACAAAGAGACAGAACTTTCTTGGTCACCTTCAAATATTATTATTATTATTATTATTTTTATTATTATTATTATTATTATTATTATTATTATTATTATTATTATTATTATTATTATTATTATTATTATTATTATTGCTGGGGTAGTGATTTGACTTTCTCCGCAATAATTGCTAATTTTATATAACGTTGCAAATATCTTCTAGATAAATTAATCAAGAAAAAATAAAAGGTAATTCCCTACAGAATGATATTTCAGTGCAATTAGTTCCTTATGATTCTATCAGACAGCAACGTTGTTTTTAAATAGAAAAATCGGAATGTTAACGTGATGAAATTGTTGTTTGTTACACAGCAAAAAATATTAAAAGAAGTTCTATATACATTCCTTACTAGAAAATAATGTTGCCTTCAGAACTTTTATTCTTTTAGCCTTCAGAACTTGTCTTCAGAACTCAGTCAAATTTTATTTTGACTTTCGAACTTGATTGCCTAAATTTTAACCTTGGAAATTTGGATGTGGAGTAAAATAAAGAAGGTTAGCAGGGTAGAGAGGAAAACGAATTAGGAAATGCTGAAAAAATGCAAGAGACGAGAGCAATATTAGACGATATAAGGAAGCGAAAAATGGACGGATCACAAGTTTTGATCTTGCTAAGGGATTGCATTCTGAGGGATGTAGTAAAGGGGGTGATATCAGGAGAGCGAGAATGTGTAAGAAGGTTGGAATTGATAGATTGTAATAAGGAGGGTGGTACTTAATGTTGGGTTGCGAGGCAGATATTAGCGGGAAATCGCAAAAATGGAAGCTTCTTACCTAGTTCACGGAAACTGGCCTGTTTATTAATGGGAGAACACTGAGGAGGAGGAGGAGGATAATTATACTACAAGTAAAAAAAGCCGAAACAATGGTTTATGCATAAGAATTGGTCAGCATTTTTTTTCTGGTGGCAGTTTTGTAAAGTTCTAGCTCTCTCAAACTGGTTAGATTGTAAGGTCAAGTCACTCGGGTCGGTTGTCGGGTTAAGTCACCTCGGGTTGGTTCACTCGGGTCACTTTGGGTCGGGCCAATCGGGTCAGCTCGGGTCGGGTTGTCGGGTCGGGTCAGTCAATTTGGGTCACGGGTGGGGTCGGGTCGGTCTTCAACACATATAATTTCCACGAAAATTACAATATACCACGGTTTATACCTCATTGGACTTCCAATAAAACATTTTCAATGATGTGTACACCATGTCACCATTTTTGTATGAGGGAATGTCTAGAGGGATTTTGTGGGAATTTGATAGAGTGTAGATTCCTGTGTGTGTGTATGTGTGTGTATGTGTGTGTGTGTGTATGTATGTATGTGTGTGATACCTTACATGATACAAGATGTCGAGGAAGTGTGTAAATAAACCGGACAATTTCTGTTATGTATGTGGGGAGCTGATATTTAAATCACAACGTCGATGTTTTACTCCACTTGTGAGGAAGTGTTATCAGTTATATTTTGGTTGCTGTGTAGGAGACCAGGATAAGAACTGGGTTCCTCACTACATTTGTTGTACTTGCGTGAAACGTCTGACTGGGTGGGCAAATGGTGGACGAAACATGAACTTCGCAGTACCGATGATCTGGAGGGAACCAAAAGATCATTCTTCAGACTGCTACTTTTGTATGACACAGATAAAAGAAATAAGCAGTAAATCTAACCACACAGTACAGTACCCTAATTTGCATCAGCAATTAGGCCAGTTCTACACAGTGCAGAGTTACCTGTACCGGTACCTCCTCCTCATCTTACGGAAAATGAGGATTACGTATTTGAGGCAACTATTGAAGTTCCAAATGAAGATGATGATCCTACTTATGTAGGAAGCACATCTACATTGGATTCCCATCTGATAACTCCGGGTGAACTAAATGACCTCATACGGGATTTAAAACTCTCCAATACACAGACAGAACTTCTTGATTCTAAACTTAAGGCTGGAATCTGCTCCATCGTGACACTAAAGTGTGTATTTTTCGAAACCTTCATACAGAGTTTCAAAACTACTATTCTCAAGAAAATGATTTAGTGTATTGTAATAATGTCTGTGCTGTGATGGATAGGCTTGGACATGCACATATAATTACAGAGTGGAGATTGCTTATTGACTCATCCAAAACTAGTTTTAAGGCTGTCCTTTTGCACAATAGCAACAAATTTCCTTCAGTGCCTTTGGCTTATGCAACTAATATGAAGGAAACCTATGAAAACATCGAAATAGTGTTAGAAAAAATTCAGTATGAGAAATACAAGTGGACCGTTTGCTGTGATTTACAAGTCATTTCTTTGTTAATGGGTTTGCAGCTTGGTTATACGAAATATTGTTGTTTCCTCTGCGAATGGGACAGCAGGAACAAAGCGGAACATTACATCAAGAAGGAATGGCCAACGCATGTATTAACTCCTGACAGAAGAATGCTGTTTATTCCTCACTGGTGAGCCCTGATTAGATAATTCTACCTCCTTTCACATAAAGTTGGGGCTCTTCAAAAACTTTGTTAGGGCAATGGACAAAAGTAATGCAGGATCTTGTTACCTCAAGGAAAAAATTCCTCCGGTTAGTGACGCTAGGGATTTTTGTAGACCCCCAAATAAGATGTTTGATTCGTGACCAAAAATTTGAGGATCTCTTAACTCTGGTTGAGAAAGCAGCTTGGTGTCCATTTAAATGTTTAACAGAGAATTTTTTAGGAAACAAGAAAGCCCCAAATTACCGTGAAATTGTGAGTGATTTCCGGCAATCATTCAATGAAATGGGTTGCAACATGTCCCTTAAAGTTCACTTTCTAGACTCCCACCTGCATTTCTTTCCTGAAAAGCTTGGTGCTGTTAGTGATGAGTATGGGGAACATTTTCATCAGGACATTTCCTCCATGGAGAAGAGGTACCAGTGACAGTGTAGTTCAAAAATGCTAGCTGATTACTGTTGGACACTTAAAAGAGATGTTCCAGAAACCAAACACAGAAGAAAGTCGACAACTAAAACACATTAGTTGAGGTAGGTAAGTGTCCATTTATTAAGAAGATACCACTCACTTCTTTTGTATTATTTATTAAGTAGATATAAAATGGTGACACGGTGTATACATCATTGAAAATATGTTTTATTTTAAATCCAATAAGATATAAACCATGCTTATATTGTAATTTTCGTGGAAGTTATATGTGATTTTATCTGCACTAATGAATATTGTAAAATGAACAGTACACATAGCATATTTTTTATATAAATATGTTTAATGCTATTCTTATGAAACTTAGAGGGCTTACTAAGTATAAATCAGGCTAACATACAATATAATTTGTGCGTTTATATACCTAAGGTACCCAAGCTACAAGTATGAAAATGTTTTTAAAAAAAGAAAAAAAGAAAAAGAAAAGAAATTTGAGGGGAAATTTTCCGAAAACACCTCTGTCACGGGAAAACTGAGGGTGATGGAGAAAAATTGATTGCAGATTCAAATTCTACATGAAAAGTTCTATTAGAATCAGGCATTTTCTTCCGTGTGCCAGAGAAAAAGAATTTTTTTTTCAACTAGTGCAATAGGAACCATTTTCAAACTCATCAACCGTTATTCAAACCGGTTAATGTTGATCGCAGATATTAAAAATACTCACATCCGTATATTATTTAATACAAACGAAAATTTTACCTGCACATTTCTGCACAAACTATGTATAAACGATCGCGACAATTTGTGGTTCAATCGAACATGGTGGGGCTAGCACTTAGACAACTCCCCTTTTTTTTTCGTTCTGTCCACGCATCTGATAGCTTAGATAAAAAATTTCGCCTGCGCATTACTGCTCAAACGATGTGCAAACAATTGAGATAATTTTCTTTTGAATCGGACGTAGGGAGGTGCTACCAATTAGGTAGCCTATACTATGTTATCGTTTTAGCGCGCCCGCAATCGTGTACAAACGAAAATTTCGCCTGCAAATTTCTGTACAAAACCGTAACAAACAAGTGCGACAGTTTGTGGTTGAATTCGACATGGTGGGAGGCCTATCAATTAGAGAGCCCATAGTTTGTTATCGTTTTGGGGGGGGTTTATGTGCAAACGAAAATTTCAGCTGCACATTTATGTACAAAGGCGTACAAACAAGTGCGACAGTTTGTGGTTGAATTGAACATGGTGGGACGGCTAAAATTTAGACAGCCCCCCACTTTGTTTTCGTTCTGTCGGCGACCCTAATTGTGTACAAACGAAAATCTCGCCTGTACATTTCTTTATAACTATATTCAAACGATTGCGACAATTTGTGATTCAATTGCACATGGTGGGAGGGCTACCATTTAGACAGCCCCCCACTGTTTTCGTTCTGAGGTCGCCCCTAATTTTGTACAAACAAAAATTTCGCCTGCATATTTCTGTACAAACGATGTACAAACGATTGCGACAATTTGTGATTGAATTGAACATGGTGATTGGGCTATCACTTAGAAAGCCCCCAGTTTGTTTTCGCCCTGGCGGCGCCCCTAATTATGTACAAACGAAAATTTTGCATGCACATTTCTGTACAAACGATGTAGAAACAATTGCGACAATTTGTGATTGAATTGGACATGGTGGGGGCTATCACTTAAACAGCCCCCCACTTTGTTTTCGTTCTGGCGGCGCCCTTAGTTATGTACAAACAATAATTTTGCATGCACATTTCTGTACAAACGATGTAGAAACAATTGCGACAATTTGTGATTGAATTGGACATGGTGGGGGCTATCACTTAAACAGCCCCCCACTTTGTTTTCGTTCTGGCGGCGCCCTTAGTTATGTACAAACGAAAATTTGACCTGCACATTTCTGTACAAACAATGTACAAACGATTGCGATACTTTGTGATTCAATTGGACATCGTGGGGGGAGCTACCACTCAGACAGCTCCCCCCTTTGTTTTCATTCTGGCGGCGCCCCTAAGTTTGTTCAAACAAACATTTCGCCTGCACATTTCTGTACAAACGATGCACAAACGAATGCGACAACTTGTGATTGAATTGGACATGGTGGGGGGCTACCACTTAGACAGCCCCCATTTTTTCTGTTCTGGCGGCGCCCTTAATTATGTAGAAACGAAAATTTCGGGTGCACATTTCTGTACAAACGAAGTACAAACGATTGCGACAATTTGTGATTGAATAGGACATGGTCGGGGGCTACCACTTAGACAGCCCCCAATTTTTTTCGTTCTGGCGGCGCCCCTAATTCCGTGCGAACATACATTTCGCGTGCACATTTCTGTACAAACGAAGTACAAACAATTGCGACAATTTGTGATTCAACTGGACATGGTGGGAGGGGCTACCACTTAGGCATCCCCGACTTTGTTTCCGTTCTGGCGGCGGCCCTAATTGTGTACAAACGAAAATTTAGCCTTCACATTTCTGTAGAAACGATGTAGGAACGATTGCGACAATTTGTCATTGAATTGGACATGGTGGGGGTATCACTTAGACAGCCCCACTTTGTTTTCGTTCTGGCGGCGCCCGTAATTGTGTAAAAGAAAATTTTCGCCTTCACATTTCTGTAGAAACGATGTACAAATGATTGCGACAATTTGTGCTTGAATAGGACATGTTGGTGGGGGGCTACCATTTAGACAGCCCCCACTTTGTTTTCGTTCTGACGGCGCCCCTAATTGTGTAGAAACGAAAATTTCGCCTTCACATTTCTGTAGAAACGATGTACAAATGATTGCGACAATTTGTGCTTGAATAGGACATATTGGTGGGGGGCTACCATTTAGACAGCCCCCACTTTGTTTTCGTTCTGACGGCGCCCCTAATTGTGTACAAACGAAAATTTCGCCTTCACATTTCTGTAGAAACGATGTACAAATGATTGCGACAATTTGTGCTTGAATAGGACATGTTGATGGGGGGCTACTATTTAGACAGCCCCCACTTTGTTTTCGTTCTGACGGCTCCCTAATTGTGTACAAACGAAAATTTCGCCTGCACATTTGTGTACAAACGATTGAGACCATTTCTGATTGAGTCTGATAAGGGGGGGGGGGCTGTCTAAATGGACGTCTCCTTTTCACCTCTACTGTAATTAAATTCTTCCTCGAGAAAATCTGTAATCAACACTGTCAGTAGCTACGTCCTCGACTAATATACCTTAACATGTACAGCTTTATTTTCGTATATTTTTCAACAGTTAACCAATTTAAAACTATCGCAAACAAGAATATGTAGTCAACTTCTTAAATACTTCGCTCGCCGAAACACGTTCGGCGCGTGCAACAAGCAAAAACAACATGTTTGGCGTCTCACAAATGGAAAAGGGGGAAAAAAGAGAAGGAAAAGCAGCACGGCAGTGCCTTATCGCAGTCAGAGCTGACAACATAGTTTCGGTCGTCACTAACGCGAATAGACCTACTAGCGGTGTACAAGAGTTATACAGTTACAATATACGTTGTGCCACAGTAGCGCTACAGGCGGAATGTGCACGAACTACAAATGAATATGTTCCCTTACAAGCATCAGTCACTGTTGCACCCTCTTTACATTCTACACATCCTTTTTTCTCCCACTTTTTGACCTAGACAAGCAGAAGTACCAGGCTTTCCGAGTTCACAACCATAAACTGTTTGTGTACAGAGTACGTTTTCAGTTCTTCGAATGACTGTGCGCGCGAAGAACAAGGGTGATGATCGGGCTACCGTATTCGGAAGTCAGAAACACCCGGTTGCAATAATAAATGTAAAATACAAATATAGAGCCTTGACAATGCCGTGAGGATGAATATATATATATATATATATATATATATATATATATATATATATATATATATGCATTTTAAGCAGGAACGTAATTTTGTGCTGACAGCCGCATATGTTATACGCCTCGGTAGAACATTATTTTTCAAAGAGATTCTTACAGGATTTTCGCCCCTGTCTACCATACCAGTACCATTTTCCGTAGACCACCGACAAGCTTCACCGTTTTGCCAAACCTCCTTAAAAAGTTGTGAAGTAGACTAGAACTATTAGGTAAGTGAAAAGCGAACAAATAAGGCTTTAGAATAAATAAAATATCTACCAAAGGAAACCTGTCCCACTTGGTAGTAACACACAAGCAGTGTTCAGTATGGAAAGAACCTTCACTTTCCGCTTACCGCCAGTCCTTCTTTAAAGTTGAAGAACAAAATTTTCATTTTAAAATAATTCAAAATGATCCATTTCAACTACAATAACCCTTTTGCCACAAAATGAATCTCCATTTAGCCCGTTTATCACACAAGAGGCCACTTTTTAATTTCAGTATTCGGAAAGTCAAAAGTTCGATTAAGAGCAATGTTAATATTGATGCGCTACTATAAACTTATAATAGAAATAACAGGGACAAATTTGTTTTAATCGATAGAGTGATTGGTATATAAGTTGCATGTATTGCAATAAGTTTTTGTTTGATATAAACTATATGATTACAACTGCCGGGAGGACATTGAGGGAGAAAAAGCCTTTCACAAACACTACCTCATCCAGCTCTTTTTCTGTACTATTTGAGAGAGGGCACTACGAAGCAACTTTGAAGACATGGCTATTTATAGTATTAATACTTTCGTTATTATACACAAGAATTCATATAAACAAAAGGAAAGGAAAATAGTAAAATGTAGAGGAAATAATAAATACATAAATTGATATGGTAGGGACAGAATTACTTGCAATATAATTCTTTGAATATTTCATACTCCGTATTATCACGAGGATCATTCAATAAATAAAGAGCCAAACACTAATTTTTAACACTAATCATTTTTTTTGTTTCAGGGGTGTTAACTGGCAACCTTGGGATATGCTCTGATCTGCTGTTTCGTAATTTTGTGTCAACATAACTTCAAAAATATCAATTCATCATGGCAAGTCCTCTAGAAGATTGCAAGTTAGAACAGCGCTCAGTCATTAGGTTTTTAGTCGCAGAAGGTGTAAAACCAAGTGATTTTTTTCTCGAATGTTGGAATCGAGGATTGACGGACTTATTTGTGATAACAGAAGAATTACTGTTGAAATCATAGCTTAGGAAGTTCAACTAAGTGTTGGAACTGTTCACAATGTCATTAGGAACATTTTAAAGTACAGAAAAACGTGTGCCAAATGGGTTCCCAGACAGCTTACTGACGCTCATAAAGAATCAAGGCTTTCAATTTGTTAAGCCTTAACGCAACGAAGTTTGATTGAAAGAAGCTTTTTTTGAAAGAAGAGTGACTTGGGACGAGGCCTAGATCTATCACTACGACCCTGAGACCAAAAGGCAGAGTATGGAGTGGAAACACACTAGCTCTCCAGTTCGCAAAAAATTCAAGGTTCAACCTTCCGCTGGTAAAGTGCTGCTGACCATCTTTTGGGACTCACAGGGTCCAATCTATTGCGATTTCCTTGAAGATCAGCGAACTATCAATAGCCTATACTATTCTGAGATGCTAGAACACAAAGTTAAACCAGCTATCAGGAGCAAACGCCGTGGACTCTTGTCAAAAGGAGTCATTCTTCAGCACGATAACGCCCGCCCTCATACAGCCCAGCTGACCCGAGATAAGCTTCAAGAATTGGGTTGGAAGGTCTTACCTCATCCTGCCTACAGCCCAGACCTCGCCCCATCTGATTTTTACCTGTTTGGACCACTCAAAGACGCCCTAAGTGCAAAAAAGGTTTGCTAGCAATGAGGAAGTTAAGGCAGCGGTGCAAAGGTGGCTTCGGGGTAAATCGAAAGATTTCTTCGCCAAGGGAATTAGGAAGCTGTAAGAAAGATGGGACAAATGCATAACTGTAAAGGGTGATTATATTGAAAAATAGCCTTAGTTTTGAAAGATTGAAATAAATCTTTATTGAGCTATAGGAATGTCTCTTTACTTATTGAATGCCCGTCGTATATCTGTGTTGTGTGATGTGTGGCGTGTTCATGTGGGAATGGAGGTGTGATTGCTCTGTAAACAATCTTCGAAGGATGGAGAAACAAAGGAAATCAGAACCCTGCTAAGAAGTCTCTTATTGAAGACAGTTTGAAGGGGGGAGGGATTTATCATATCCGGAGTTAACAGAGCAAACAATGACATTTATTGTCCCTTCTTCCTGTAGAATGAGCTACACACGAAAGACTAGTATTAAAACTCATTTTGCTAAAAATTTGAAAGATTGAACCTTTACAAAGAATCGTAGCTATGACTATTGAACTTCGAATTTAAAAAGACATTGTTATGTTGTTCAGAAACTGTAACCTGTAACTACGACTTCGGCTTTTAAAGGCTGGAAGCTGTTCGAGAATTCCACACTATTTTTGTTCACGAACATTTTGAGAAAGGCTGATGCGAGAAATAATCAGTGCGAAAGTATTGTTGCTGGCAAAGTGCAGTCAGTAATACTTGGTTGCCTCTAAAGCTTGGTATCATTTTAGGTGTGCACTCACTTTGGTTGAAGTAACATTCCATGTGTTGATAGACTGGACCTGATATGGTATCGTCTGGTTTTGAAAAGCTTTGCAAATGTATAGAAGACAGTGAGAATTAGAAGTTTCCTTAAACGAATTAATGGCTAAACTAAGATAATTGTCAGATTCTGAAGAGGTTTATTCTAAGAACCGAAAGAGGGTTTTGGACTTGTACCAAAAACCTTCCAGGTTTTCATGGACGAAGTTACTTTTAAAAAATCGGGAAGACACGTTCACTCTCGTTTGGAAATTCTACGCAAGAAGTAACCTGTGAGTCTTATCAGTCTGTAATTAACATATACAGACCAAGATCTTTTCCTTTGGCCAATATTTACTAGGACTTTGATTATTTATTGTTATGGTTCAAAACGTCCTGTAAGGTACTGACCTCCCATGGATTATGTCTGAATGTGATATTAAATTTTATCAGCAGTCTTGATTAAAACTGGAGCACTAGTTATTCATCTTCAAGCTTTTGTTCAGTATGTCTTCGAGAATGCCGAAATCAACGTCACAACTTTGGATGTACTAAATAATGTTCATGCTATATCCGCTTCCCGGATTAATCCGAGTATTAACGTTTAGGGATAATACGTAAAACTGGATTTACCCGAGTTATTAGGGTCATTATATTATACGTTCTTGTGTAGATTAACCGGAAATATTGCGTCACGATAAAGAAAGTACACGAAGGAAATATTTACGCGTGACTCAAAGGTCTTTTGTTTTGGTATCTGGATTTAACATTACTGGGCAGTGTATTATTACTCCCACAATAGCCTCGTGTGTTTTTTCAGTATTGTCACTATAAGGGAGCCGTTTGTTAGTTTGCTTTCTTTCCTTCTGAAGGAGTTTTGTGTTTATATTACGACTGCATTGTTGAGTTGAGTTTGCAAACCATGAGCAGTGGTGAAGAATAAAATTTGAGAGTTGTTGATGTAGATACAAATAGTTGTAGTGACAGTGAATTCCTAACATACGGTTTTTAACATTTTCAATTAGTACGAAAGTAAATAAAAATGTAAACGCTATTTATAAATAACGCTACGGACGAAACAGAGAGGAACTGACACAATGAAAGTCAACATGATTTAGTGTTAACAGTTCTCTGGCGTGGCTATAGGGTAATTTATATATTTACTTCTTTGTTTAAATTCGTATTACTGCTACATTGGATTTCCTTATGTTAATTAAAAATAGCATATATTATGATAATATAGTTATTATATTATGACACATGAAAAACTATATGAATAAATGTAGCATATTTTCAGCGTATATTTTATTTCATTCTTACTTTTTTCTACTTTTCTACTTATATAATAAATAATATATAAGAAATGTAACTTTTTAGATAGCTCCACATATTATTATTACACGGAATGTTTGCTTTGTTTTTGTTCAGAAATAAATAGATAAAGATGTTTGGGAATAGAGCATATTCTTTTAGAGAGCACTTCATTCTATTCTTACATTTCTTGCAATTTGATCTGTGCCCGAAGTAACTCGGGATAATCCGGAAGGAGATTTTTTGAGGGGCCATAACTTTCGAAATTAAGTTGTGAATGACAATTAACAGAGATCATGAGAGTTTGCATTTATAATAGATTCAAAATATGAAATAAAAAGACTTTTTTGATGCTTGTTTTATGCAAAACTGTGGACCGGGAAGCGGTTAGTTGGAATATAATGCATGGCTCCAGAAATGCTGTCTCAGTTATCGCTCCTTTAAAAAAATGTACTTCGCAGAAGGAAATAACTGGCAACCTTTCGACACCAGTACTTACCTATGTCAAGCCAAGTTGAAACGGGTTTGGGAAAATTGCTGTTGAAGATTTTCCTCCACCAAAAATTTTCTCTTGTCTTCTCAGTTTTCTGTGGATCCATAAAGTTGTCTCGAATACAGAATTCATTCCTTGATGGGTTGGATTCATGAATAGTATTTTCAAACATGAATCTAGAGAACATGCTGCATCCAATATTTGAGCATTCATATTTGCCATTGATCCTTGTAACACGTCTGCCATTTTCTGTCCTTTCTTTTGTTGTAGAAGAAGATGCCAAATTTAAAAAAAGGGCTTTTTGACGTTCAGTCAAAAATTATATTTCATAACTGGTGAAATTGTAGGTAGTATTTGTAAAGACAGTGACCTAAATAATGTAATTGTTCGTCCTGGAGGATTTCACTTGCTGATATCTTTCCAGCGGAACATGGGGAAATTTATGCAAGGTAGTGGTATTGAAGATGTTTGGAAGGTTGTAAATTAATTTGTTATGGTGCTCCATCGATGATATCGGAAAACATGGGGATAAAAATTACACCAAACATTCGTTTCATGAACACATGCATGCTGTTTATGCTAAGTTAATTTCAAGAGAGTTGAGTTGAGATTCATGTACATCTTCCGAAATCGTAATTAATGTCATTACAAAATTTGAAACATATGTTGATCTTTTGAAGAGGAAAATAGAACAGTAAAATTGTGGCTGCAATAACTATATTTAGTTATGTAATATTTCGATTTTTTGTTCCCGAAAGAACTGGCGATTGTCAACTTCACTTAATACAGTCTAGGAAATGCTGTCTTATTTCCATATACCCGGCCACTCCTGGCTTACACAAATCAGTACATTTGTGTATCTAGAGAATGAAAAATTCGAAAATAAACTTAGAAGAATTTCAAGAGTTGTGCAGTGAAAACAGTTTCACTGATGAAGGTACAAATACAGTTTTTCTGTGAATTGTGTGCCTCTCAGTGTGATTTAAATAATTTTTTTAAAGTATGTCTACTGCTTCTTCTTTGCCAGAAATGAATCGTAGAATAACGTTAAAACGCATTATGCGGTAGGCCTGTTTTTGGATCAAAGATTGTTCCTTCGTTCATCTAAAAAAGGACAAGCTCGCATGATGATCTGTATACACATGTATAACAGGTGCTTAGACAAAATAAATATCGAATTTTCTAGGAGTGACTATGGAAAGAAACTTGACATATGATAAAAAATTATTAAGCTTGAACTTCGAATAGCTTCCTAGAACTATAAGCTACCACTACTGAAAACTTTCTGACAAAGAATATATTCAGGTGCCGGGGGAAAACGGTCTACAAATATGAAAAAGGTTCATATAATTTTTGTTGAAAAACTACTAATCTTCTGCTATTGCCTATTTTAATTTCTGTAGAGCTTCGTCGTGAACAGCGTGCAACATGATTGGCACACTAACTAAATAACGACGTCATTGGGGGTTTTATAGTTGTAATATTTTTAACCTGCAAGTGAAAAAATTGGAATAATCCGTTTAATCTCCTAAATTGTTTAATATCCTTAGGCTAGGAAAATTGGTTTGTCATTTTGAAATTTTTCCTTATACAGGATATTTTTACAGGTGACACTTTTAGCCCTAAAAACTCAATTTCTTTTCAGAAGAATAGTGCTTTTCTGGACTCGAATTCAGTCTTGTCGTTTAAATCCTTCGAAAAGTTAGATGAGGCGTTTACAAAATATTATTTGGGGAATCCCCTGAAATCCAAATATCGTTAGAAACGTATAAATATTTGTAAAGTATTAACATTTTAATCCATAAGTACTATGGACCGTCTCTCAGACCGCTGCGACTTTTTGTTGTATTTGCCACAGTCTCACTACTACACGTCGACCTTTTCGTCTACCTTCCTGTTTAGCTGATGGTTACGTATTGTGAAGTTTGTGTTATAATTGATCTCCTGTTGGCGGCGCTGGAGGGGTCGAGCGGTTTCACAGATGTACTATAGTAATTACGTGAGTATTTTGCTGTTCAGTTATCTTTCGTTATATACTGATTATTAGCAGTTTTGTGTCTTACGGTGTGGTACGTCTTGCACCACACATAAAATAATGAGCCAGAGACTGGAAAACCTGAAATAATGATATTTTATAACGAGTAAAGGCGGAATGGATACTCTAGACAAAAAATATACAGATTACACATCAAGTCGTAGAACAAGACGATAGTCATTGACAATTTTCTTTATGCTGGTGGATGTTGCGTCAAAGCGTATGTCTTGCATCAAGCATACGCTAAGTCCGCAGTGATGACAAGACTTGGTATCATGAAAACGTTGGTAACATGACTTCTTAGGTCTAACATAGAACGTAGATTGTTCATCAGACATCTGCCACAAGAAATTTTTTTTTCAACCAAGAGTATACTACAGCTTGAAAGTGAGTATCCCACCATCGCGCAGAAGGAGTTGAAGAGGAAAACATAGTCTTCTGTCCACTGAGTTACACCCTCCATTCCAAAAGAAACCGAACTTTTGAAAACAAATAGTACCACTAATGCCATCTGTTGTAATATTTTACCGGTAGATGGCGTAGTCCCTCATTGACAACTGGTATAAATGTCATGACATTTGGATGCACGGCAACAAAGTTATTGCGTTTCAACTGTCAGTGTGTTGTGTACATCGGTCGGAAAATGAGTTTCAAACAACGAGCTGCAATTGAGTTTTGTGTTAAACTGGGTAAAACTTTTAGCGAAACGCACCAAATGCTACAAAATGCATATGGTGATGAGTGTCTATCCCGTACGCAAGTTTACGAGTGGTTCAGGCGATTCAAATCGGGTAGAGAGACGCTGGATGATGACGAAAGATCAGGCCGTCCCAGAACCGGATTATCGGAAGAAAACATCGAAAAAGTGCGTGAATTCATCAAACATAATAAACAATCGTCGGTGAAAGTTATTGAAATGGAATTAGGCATTCCTCAAACAACCGCATACCGCATTTTGACCGAAGTTTTGGGCCTTAAGGGTTAATTCGCGGTTTGTACCACACAAACTCACCGAAGACCAAAAAGTTGATCGAATTGCGCATTGCAAAGACATCGTTAAAAGTGCTCGGCAGGATCGAAACTTCTTGAAATCGATTGTAACTGGTGACGAGACGTGGTGTTTTGAATATGAGCCCGAAACAAAGCGGCAAAGTGCTGAATGGAGAGCGCCGGATGAAGGAATACCCCCCTTCCCAAAAAAAAGTCGCTTGGTGAAGTCAAAAGTTAAGGTGATGCTGATTTGTTTTTACGATTCAAAAGGAATTATCCACAAAGAATTTGTTCAGCCCGGCCAGACAGTCACTGGAGAGTTTTACTTGGGCGTCATGAAGCGTTTGCTGGCAAGAATTCGTCGTATTCGGCCCGAATATCGCGAAATCGGTAGTTGGACTCTTTTGGACGATAATGCACCATCACATCGTTCGCGACTTGTAACTGAATTTTTGGTCAAAAATCACATTATTCGGTTGCATCATCCGCCCTATTCACCAGATCTCGCTCCGTGCGATTTCTATCTGTTCCCGAAACTGCATTTGGCGATGAAAGGAAAGTGGCACGCATCGATTGATGCCATTGAGAAGGCGACGACCGCCGTCCTAAAGACCATTCCAATAAAGGACATATAAAAGTCGTTTGACAACTTGTTGGAGCGTGCAAATATGTGTATCGATGCAGAAGGGGAATACATTGATTAATAAAAATGATTTGTTCCAAAATGTACATTGCTTTTTTGTTTTTTAAAACGTTCGGTTTCTTTTGGAATGGAGGGTGTATAAGCGGAAAACAAAGATATTAGTATCAGCGGTGTGCCGGTACCGATTTCCTTGCAGTGCAGAAAAAAAATATAGGTGCCTACCCATATACTGTCAGAAAAGTTAGTGCGGTTCTTTCTTTACCGGCAAAATGTAGTTTCTTTACTTTCGCCATCATGTAAGAACTAAATATAAGTTTTATTCATTATCTTTTCACTACGAAAAATGCTACAGTACAACTATAACAGTACCTTCTTGTAAGTTTAGAAAAGCTAAAATTCCATGTTTTTTTCGTTTTTACTCTACTTTTATTCTCAGTGCATCTGTAAGAACAGTGTATTTTAAATTAGTGGTATTCTAACTACATAGAAATGGAGAAAAATTGAATATTTCAAGAATTACAATTTTAGAGTAACAATGAAAGCATTGTTGCAAATTTTAACTTTTTTCTTTCTCATTGTTTTAAAAGTATAAAGCTTTTTTACACCGTGAAATTACTATGCTTTATTTTTCTATAAGCAACTAAGAAATGTAGGATAGCATTTTAAAAAATATTCAATAAAACTATTATTCAGAAAATGCGAAACAACAATGCGGACTGACAGACCGTCCCATAGTAGTTACGTGATTATTTTCGTCCATAGTACTTAACGGTTAAAACCATCTGCATTAGTCTATCCTTTTAGATCATATTAACCAATTTGTATATACATTTCTTGTTTGATGAAAGCTGTAAGCTCTTGAGCAGATCTCTCGATTGGAATTTGTTCCAAACCGTTTGTTATATTATTTAAGTAGATTTCCCCCAAAACATGGAGTAACTCAATCAAACTTCGTGAAAAGCAAGAATGACTCTCCGTTACTAAATTATTTTTCTGGAGTAGAGGATTGTTTATAAACGGATTTCCTTTTATGAAGAATTAGCACACTAACATATCTCGAGTTGTACTTATTTATTTGGTTTACATTTTATATTTTTTCTAACAGTTTTCGCATTATTTTTATTTGCTTTAAAGAAAGGGATCAAAGAATGGAATAAAATGTAGCCCATTTTATTCCATTCTTTGATCCCTTTCTAGGGCTAGGGTATTTCAATTTTATGTGGGTTGATGAGATGCGTTAGGAACGATTTATCTAAAAATTACCTGCTTGTGTATATAATATGGAACATTTTCTTTAAAAATTTTCATCTCGGTGTCAATGTCTAGTCTCACCAGCATTCTTTGTGTTATTCCGGCGAAGAATTCCCCCCTTCTCCTACCTCATCAGTATGGGATATGTAAAAAGACAAACCGTTATTAGCTGTTGGCTATAGTCCATCCCTTTGAAAAAAAATGGTAAATCAACCTCGCATTTTACACAAAATTTCTACCAGAAATAATAGGTTTGGGAAGTCCCGACACTAAGTGGAATTTTTGTTTCATTTTACAACAACTGATTAACATCAACAACTGTATTTTCGTTGGATATAGCTTATCCCTTTGCTACGGATAGGTGCAATGTTTAGTTTTTGAACTGTATTCCCTTTTTACGCCAAACATCATCTTCCTTTTCAGAAACAAAATAACGATGATCCACTATCCTTAAAGAGAAAACAAGTTGTTTGAACAATTGTAGTTTTATGAGACTGTCCTCGACCTGGTGTTTGGCGTTCACTTTGCACAATCGAAACTAGTTGTTCGTTTTCCAGGACTTGAGTTACTGTTTTGCTGGATTCGAGATTTACAATGATGTGGGTTTCTTGGTGCGTATTATTCTGTTGACGAGGGACATGTTTCAACACAGACTTTTGTGTCAAAAATCCACTTGCTCTCGTGTGCTTGTTTTGTGCAGCTTTTTGTTGTTCTTTGTACCTGTCAATGTTCTCTTGTCTTTCCTGGTGTAATAATCGTCGTGAATATTTATTATTCCTTCAACCACCATCTACCTTCCACAAAGTGAAGCTCAATTTTGCATTTATAGGAAGATTTCTTCCTACAGCTTTCAGGTTTAGTTTGAAGAGAACACGCCGTTTTTGGTGGAAGATTGTTTTTAATACAGAAACGTGGAAAGACCAACTGTTTATCTACTTTAAACCCATGGGGGCGCGGTGGCTCAGTGGTAGAGCGTTCACCTCTGGTGCTTGGGGTCCCGGTTTTGATTGCAGCTCCCGCCAAGTGAACTTTGTGGTGAACAAACACCGTGCTCATGGGTTTTCTCGGGGTTCTCCTGTTTCCTCTCACTTTCTTCATTTCACCATTCCTCTCATCATCACGGTCTCCTTTAGCCTAACCGGCATAACTGTGGCACGTAAAACTCAAAGATTTCATTTCATTTTTACTTTGAACCCAGTAGCAAAAGAAATATTTTCATTGATATCTTTTGTATCGGCGACATGCTTAATATAATCATCCGTAGTTGTTTTCCCTAGGAGACAAGTATATGAACCCGAAATGAAGTATATGTTTGTCACTTTGCAATAAAACAATGTATAGCTATATGGGCTGGTAATTTTGCAATAAAACGGTTTGTACTTATTGGAAACGACCTGACGCTATTGAGCGCTATAGCTACAACCTAATTAGTAGTTTCTATTTTGGGATCAAACATGACACCACATACTTCATAGGTTAATGAATCAATGAACCCCTGCGATCCTCTGCTGTTGATTAAGAAGTATTTCCATTTCTGCGATTAAAATTATTTACATAAACAAAATTACATAACAATTACAGCACTAGAAACGGTAAGGGAACTAGCAATTCCGAAACCACTATCCGCCACAAGTACCCAATTGTAATGTCCACTAAGCAACGTGAAAGTACTATTTTCGACACACGCAAAAGAGCTGCTCCTTACAACTGTATTAATTTTCCGCTTTTCCCGCCAAATAATTAAAGTTGGCATGGTCACGGTTATAAATCAATATGAGGTTAATTTTCGAAGATCAGAGACTGTTTGTGGGTTTGATATTCGGTTTCGTTACCATTAACAATCTTGCTGTTTTATAAAGGGAGATCATCACCTTTAAATTACTGCTAAACCAAGCGAATTCAGTGGCATCATTTAGCATTGAAATAGAAGTATTGTGTAGAATAGCTTGACATATACATAAGTATTACGTATAAGAGTTGTTTGATAAATAAATGGACCGTGCTGTGCTTTCCGTGTATAAGATTAGAAAAAAGCACCGACGTGTTTATTATACCCTTGTCTATTGCACATGGTACATGTACCAAATTTCACAGAAGTAAATCCCCACGTTAACCGGCTTTACATATCCAGGGTCCTAACCATGAAAACATTTACGATCACTCCAACCCCAATCATTTCACAGATTTAACCTGTTGTATATAAGTTATTAGGACGTAAAATTGAATGTAGTTTATACGAAAAAGAATATTATGCATTGCAAGACCTGTAACGTCCAAATATTCACCATAAACTGATAGTCGTATCGACAAAAACAAAACAAAACAAAAAAAAACGTGGAGCAGGAAACCAATTTACACAGAAGTCAAAGAGATTCAGAGAAGAAACACGAACTCGTCGAGCGGTTTGTGTCATTACTCTATCAATCATAATTTTATGGGTTCAAACCCTGTAAAAGTATTCGTTTTTTAAAAGCATGTTGCTATTTTCATCAAAAGACTGAGAATATTTCTTGGAATAAGTCTTTGGCAACTACTTTTCCCTCAAATTCGATTAAAAGGGAACATTATAAGAATTGCAAATCTAAAATCCACAGCTGCGAACAAAATATTAAATATGTTCAATATTTCATTATTATCCTTTGATTTGTAATGAAAAACTAATTATAAGTATTGACGATTTCAGAAGATTTTCCCTCAATGTATGAATGAGAGGATGGGCAATGTATGAATGAGAGAAAACTGATAAAACTTTATTAGTCCACGTTGAGCATGACCGAAGATACTTTATGGCCACGAAGGGGTAAATTTATGTCGACAGATTCTCAAATTGTACCACAGGTCATTCCCTGAAATCATCACTGTTTGAAAGGTTTTCTTAACAAATAGAATATTACATTTATTTCTCATTCTACGTTTTGAAATGGAAAAATCATAATTTTAAAGAGAATTATAATACGATAAGCATAAAGATTTATAGAACTAATGAAATAAATAATATCGTGTAAGTTACAGATTTTTAATCGGAGTAAAACTCGAATATTCGTTTGCATCGCACTTTAAAGCAAATCTTCTCTTAAGAGAAAAAAACAAACGAATACTTTTTACTGGGTTTGAACACATAAACTTCTGAGTGGGAGACTAATGACCCAAACTGTTCGATCAGTTTGTATTTCTTCACTGAGCCTCTTTTGACTTTTATGTAAAGTGGTTTCCTGCTCCACACTTTTTTGTTTATGTCGATACGACTGTAAGTTTATGGTGAATATTTGAACGTTACAGATCTTGCAATGCATAAAAGTCTTTTTCGCATACATTACTTTCAATTTTACGTCCTAATAACTTATATACAACAGGTGATATCTGTGAAATGATTGGGGTTGGAGTGATCGTAAATATTTTCATAATTAGGGAGCCTGGATATGCAAACCAGCTTAACGTGGGGATTTACTTCTGTGACATTTGGTACACGACTATTTACCTGTTTTATTCTTAGGTATGTTCGACCTCCAAAGTGAATGAATGATTTATGTATTCTTCGAGGTACATACTGATTGTTCCAGTTTTCTGTTTGCCCAAGATGTATAGCCAGAATACATTGTTCGACAGTTAAATGCAAGGAAGACACTTTTCAGTTAGACCAGTACTTATTTCATGTAAGAAAGTTCGAGTGGGAAGAATAAGTAGTAAAGTTGTTTTGCAAACCGAGGTCGTTCATTTCGCGTGACGGATAAAGATACATGTGAAAGGGTGAAATATACCATCCGAAATGGAAGGTTATTAGTGATACGTGTGAAAATTATTCATTTCGTTGTCGCACAGACATTGTATTTTTAAGATGTGGACAGACCCTTATAAATTGGTTGCCTGAAAGAGTCACAATTAACACTAATCAATATTGTGAAGCACTGCAGCGTTTGAAAAGGATGGTACAGCAGGTAAAATCTATAAGAATCTGAATATTTCGATGGAATATATTACCAAAATCCTCCGCTCAGTCTAGACTTACGAATCCGTGAATTCGTGAATATTTCGTAACTGTACACGCTTTACGCAATACGTCGAAATTTAATGTTTCTTAACCTTACGCGTTTTAGGATAAAGGAGATGGGTGATTAATAAAAGTGGATCATTGTGAAGCAATTTTTATGCTACTACCTGAAATCAAACAAAGAGTCACGTGCATCCGAGGCTCGCACACTAGCCACCAGACCAGTGATGAAGGTTTGATCGTACGTTGAAGTGCAAAATGTATTTGTATTATGCTTTTACAGGAAGCTCAAAGAGTTGTAAAGAGAATCGACAAAACTGTGTCTGAGAGTTATGATAGCCTTAGCAGCTATTAAGAATACGCGAAATGAAAATAATCTCTGAAATCCAGTGAGTTATCTCCGCTTATTTATCAAACAACACTTATAAAATGCAAGATGTATTAGTCCTGTGTTCATTACTATGCTGAGATTGATCGAATATATTTTACTTCTTTTTAAGAACCAAAACTTTAGGTCACATATACCTAACTGATAATGATCCTAAATTGTTTGTACATAAATAGGGTAAAGTTGTAATTTAGAGGTAAATGGAGTCTTCTAGTTTTTAGGTGGAATGGATTGTGATCAAACTACAGAATAGTGTGCAGGCAGCTTAATTTTGTAAATGTACCTCCAGATGGCAAAAGAAGCTACTTTGTTATGTGTTATAGCATTGGATTGCAATGGGAATTTTGAACATTCCCCTTAAGTTCTCTCAAAAGTTGGAAAATGTAACTAACATACCATTATGTTCACTTTGAGACGCTACTTTTTGTCCCGAAAGTAACGAGCTTATTTTTTCTCTCACAATTTATTAATCGTATACACACAAAAACATAATATTCCTCAAAGTATATACCTTCCGCATCAATACATTTTTGCCAGCGTGACGCCTATGCTATAAAGACATTTCGAAAGATCTGGAGCGGGATGTATTCAGAAGAGCCGTCGTGCTTGCTTGGATGTTCTCCACAGTGCACAGCTGATTCCCTTTCAAGCACAGTTTCAATTGAGGGAACATAACAAATTCGCCGGGGTAGATCGGAACTGTAGAGTGGATGGGGAACCGTTGCTTCTCCGATCCGGGTCAGGTAGGATGTAACAACAAAGGCGTTGTGAGAGGGCGCATCATCATGATGCACTTTCCATGACCCTTGGATATCCTTTCCTACTTTGGTGACCCTGGCGTTAAGTCTCTGAAGCACTCACTTGTAATACTATGAACTGACAGTATGGAAATCTGGGACAAACTCGTGATTCACAATTCGTTTTGCATGAAAAATGACCCTGGACTCGACTTTGCGTTTGCTCATTCGAGTTTTCTTCTGGCGCGGTGACAATGGGGTGTGCTATTAGCAGCTTTGCGTCTTGGACTCCGGATCATATTCAAAAGTCTATGACTCTTCAATGGTAATTACGTTGTTCAGGAAATTAGAATTATCCTCAAAAAGTTCTTTGTGTTCCTGACTTGTTTCCACGCTTTTGGGAGTCAGTCAAGGCTTTCCGCACAAATTTTCCGCCTAGCAAATTCTTCCGATAAAATCTCGGAGACAATGGCCTTCGACAGGGCTAACTGTTCCGCCTTCATACGAACACTAATGTAAGGATCTGTGTTGTGTAATTTGCAAGATTTTCATCCGTTCGCGTTGTTGAGGGCCGTCCGCAATGAGCCTCGTCACTAACGTTTCTCCGACCTTCTTGGAGCGCTTTGTGCAACTTCTTTGCCTGCAAATAGGACACACTGTCATCCTCAAAGGCTTCGTTCACCAAGTCGTAATATTTCTTTGGCGTCCTTTTCAGTTTCACAAAAAATTTCAACGGGTAACGTTTCTCTAAGGTTTTCCCCATCGCAACTAAGACAAGATTAAGCACAGTGGTTCACGCCGCAGAACATCCTAACTTGCCAAGGGCCCGAAGTGACTAACTCTGGTACCGCTGGGATGCTTAAGATTTCCCCATTCCTTTCTTACTGGTGGAACCCTCTTTACATTAAATGAAAAATAATAACAACATGTTACAACATATTAATTGAAATCTTACAATGCCAACTTGATATACATGTCGAAAAATCAGGAAACTACAGCATCGCAAACACTGAAAAGCAGTCAAATTTTGAAATTTTCCAGCACTTATGATAGCTGCAGTAATAACGCAAGTGAGAAAGACGCGAGTATTCACATCCATAGTATTTTTGGTGTCTACTACTGCAGCTATCATAACTAGTATTTTGAATAACTAAAAACAAAGTTATGGGGAATTGATAATTTAACGCTTCGAATGACTTTATTCGAAAAACTGTTTGGATCAGTATTATATCTATTACGTAAATTGTTTTAAGTGCTCTCAAAGATCATAATGCAGTTTTCAGCAATTTAATATGTTTCATCGTTATTAAGAATTAAAAAAGATCAAAAATTGCAATAGTGCTTTAAATGGGCTATTTGTGGAAACATTTAAAAATAAAATCAATTTATATGTTTCTACATTATTCGAACAATAGGTTTGCTAGATGTAATTACAAATGTTCTTCGAATCTATTGATACCAACCTCTGAGATTCGATGATGTAGCTTTTTCGAACTGACTAAGCAGTTCTCGAAATATATATATTTTTTAAAATATATGAATAGGAAGAAATTATGAACTCCTTGTAACTTTTTTCTTAATGATTGATAATAACTAACTAACGAACAAACACTATGGCTTATTGAACCCGGAGGTTCAGTGCCGCGTTCACAAAATCTCTCCATGGACTTCTGTCCTTAGCCAAGAGGATCCAGTTTCTACTTTGTATTCCTATCTCTGCGACATCCATCTTAATATTGTCCTCCCATCTGCGCCTAGGTCTTCTTAATGGTCGTTTCCCGACTGGTCTTCATGTAAAGACTTTTCAAAGTGTTTCTATTTTCTTCCATTCTAGCTACATGACCTGCCTATCTAAGCCTCCTAGACTTGATGACGTAACAATGTTTAGTAAACCGTATAAATTGTGTAGTTCCTTATTATGATGATTCCGCCATTCCCCATTACCGTCCCTCTTGGGTCCGAATAGTCGTCTCAGGATCTTGTTCTCAAATACTTTCAGTCTATGTTATTCTTTCAGAGTAAGCGACCATGTTTCGCAACAATTTAGAAACAGCCATGATTATCGTTTCATATATTTTAAACTTAAAATTCCTCGACAGTATTCGCGACGACAAGAGATTTTGAACTGAATAATAACATCAATTCCTTGCTTTTAATCGCACTTTTATGTATTTTGTTTTCTATGCATTTACTTCTAAACCCATGTCCCTGCAAGCATTTAATAAGATCTTTGATTTTGTTCAATTGTTCTCCTACAATTTCTTAATAAATTTACAACATCAGCATATGCCATAAGTTGGTGAATACCCTTCAGATCTAGCCCCTGGTTGATATCTTTGATTTTCCTTACAGCGTACTTTTCGAGTATTTATCGAATGGTAAATATTTGGGCGATAGTTGATCGATTTCGCCTAAGTCTGCACTGATAATATCCAATAATTTCTTCTATGTAAGTTGTTAATGTTGCTAATAGAATATTTGATAGAATTTTATAGGATGTTGACAGAAGACAAATGCTTCGATAATTATTACAGTTAGATTTGTCGCCTTTCTAGTGAACTGGATCAGTGATTGATCTTTTCCACTCTTGTGGTAATTCTTCCTTGTTCTAGATAAGGAGAATAAGTTTGTGTATCTGGTTTCACAATTTATCGCTTCAAGCTAGAATTAACTCAGCCGGAATTAAGTCTATACCCGGAGGTTTGTGTTTCTTTAATTTCTTTAGGGTGGTTTCTATTTCTATTCGGTTAGGTTCTGCGGTGTGTGTATCCTTTTCTCCACGCACATTAGTTTTCGGCTGCGTGTTCAGCAAATCATCAAAGAAATTTTCCATCTTTTTAAGATGCTATCCGCGTCAGTGAGAAATGTTCAATCAGCTTTTTTATAGAATCACGAGTTTGATAGACTTCCTTAAATTCGTTGATCCCCTTATACATGTCCCGAATGTTTTTGTTTTGACTATTATCTACAAGTTCCTTAATTTTCACTTTAAAAATTTGCGTATCTTTGTACTAAAAGTTTTGAATTTTTCCCGCCTGATGTCTACTATGCTTTGTGTAGTTATTTAATTTGGAGTTTGTAGCCAACGTAATTTGCCTGTTTTCTCTTCTCTGTTAGTTTAATGCATTCCTCGTCGAACTATGGTTTGTCCCTATGTATTTGATTATGTGCTTTTCCGTGTTGTGAGGTCCATGTGTATTTATGAACGCCGCGATGTGGGAATTTTGTACTCTTCACGATTAGGTTTTTAAATGTTGCAAAGTTCACGAATCTAAAATCGTTGTCATTGCTTTTCTCATGCAAACTTTCGTTCCCTATAATCTGTTTGAAAAATCCTCTAGTCCTACCTTGGCTTTCAAATCCCTAAATAGAATTTTCAGATGGTATCGCGGGAGTTGGTCAAATATCCGTACCACTTCTTCGTAAAAACTGTCTTTTATATCGTCATCTTTATGCTCTGTAGGGGCATGTATATGTAAAACAATAACATGACACCAGTGACCCTTAAGAGTAATAAAAGAAAGTCTGTCAATTAGAAATTCAAGGTACTTACTGGTAATATTCGTTTGTGAACGAAAAATCCTGTTCATAATTGGGCATTTTAATTTCCTTCCCCGTAAAAGAAAGTAAATGTTTCGAGAATGAACAGATCCGTTTCCTTCCCACCTAACTTTCTTATCTCCTACTAGGTCCATCCTGTGTTTCTGTAACTCACTCGTTACGGATTTAAACGCGCCTGCCATATAAAGGCTTTTAATATTTAACGTTACAAATCTCATTCACATTTTCTTTTGTTCAGGTCGTGCATAGTTATCAATCCTTGTCCGAGGCTTTTGTGAATGTCTCGGAACAAGTGGCTTTTTTACAGAATGAAGATTATTAGCCTTACCCAAACCCCCAACCTGAAGAACCACTCCTAGTCGTATGTCCGCGACTGCTTATTCAGTATATTCGCAGTTAATCTCTATATCTTGAGGCCTTCTCCTCGATCTGCACCTGAGGACGTGCCATGTCGCGGAAACAGTGACTCACGTTAATAATTTATTTATTGATAAGAAATTGTATAATCGCCGAAGTGTAAGACACTAACTTACTTGGTATGTGTCTTCTACCCGTTCTTCGTATCTGCGGTATTGCTGCGGCATAAATCACAAAAAAATGGATGGTTGTGAAGCTGTAGCATCCTTAGTATATGACATTGATTAAGAGATGTGATATTCTAAGTCTTACGAGGAAGGTCCATAAACCGTGAGAGTTGAATTTTGATGAAAATTAGTGACAAGATTCAGTTCGAGATGCTAAGTAACGTAGTAATAGTCACTCGATGCGCAAATGCTTCGTTGAGCTGCTACACCGACGCCATCTTGAAATCCAATAGGCAATGTCCAAGAATACCCTTTTGGCATAAAAATGAAAAAGCCTTTGGTAGATCTGACTTCAACATTGTACACCGGGATGGTGCATCTATATGTGGGAGTACTTCCAGTGCATGATCGCCATCTTGAAAGGTGCCATATTGAATCCCAGTCAAATATGATAAATGGCAAGGGGGTCATGTGGGGTATCAAATAGCGCTGAAATTTACTCCTGAATCCATTTCCGTAACCAATGTTTACATATCTGTTTTCAGTTCAGAGTTAAGAGCTTTCTTACCCACAAGAACATATAAACACTGTGCAAGTTAAATTTGTGTTATGGAACACGGTCATGCGAGCAGTTGCAAGGTTTTAACTAATGCCTGCAGGGTAGTAGTCATTTGATCTACAATAGTCACTATATCATTAAGATCTTGAGCCTAGTGAGAGAAATCATTAGTTAAATGGAAATGTCTCTAGTGAAAAATGGAATAGCAGCACTATAACAAATTATAAGCACTTAAATATTGTAATATAACTTAGGTGCAACGGCACATATGGTTTTACAAGGATATGTGTTGAAGTTATTAGAAATTAATAGATAAATTATCACAAACATAATATAAACTGGTGCACATAAGCAGATATTAACCTACTGACGTTTTGCTCTTCAGTTGTGATGATGGAGATCCATAACGAAGTGATTAGCACACAGCATCATGGATCAGTACAAACACTTAACAAATAAACTTACGTCAATATTTTCATAACCACAGACACTATTTTCTACTTGCAACATAGTCTCCAGAGCATTTGTAAATGAACCAACTATTGCTCTGGAGACGTACCCACATTTTTGCCATGCATATGCAAGCATGTCCTTTAGGACTGGCGCACAAAATTGATGATACACAGCAGAATGCATTTTCATTATGAAAATTCTGTCATATAACTTGTTCGGTGTACCAGAAACAATGAATTTATGTCGAAAATAATCCTCAAGTCTCCGAATTACCAGTTTATATTGCCGAAAAAAGTATACATCAAGAGGCTGAATAAATTTGGTGGTCTTTGGGGGTATAACTTCAACACGAATGTTTTTCTCATGTAACAATTCTCGCACGTGTTCACTCGTCTGTCCACTCCACGAGTCAAGCAACAGCAAGGAATCCTCTTTCACATCAGGAATAAACACGTCATTTAGCCACCGTTTGACGTGTTCGCGAGTGAGTTTGCCTGATTTGCTCGCATCAATAACAATGTTGAAAGGTGTCTGTCTATCTAACTGTTGTTTCACTTTGGGTTATAAGCTAGTGTTTTATCGTTAAAGGTGGAAAGATGCAGATGTTTAATTATTTAATATTGAAGGAAAAAGCAAGAAGAGGATCTTTTTATGGATTGCAACTTGATATTGAATCTTGTAACAATCTTTATTGCCACTCTTCTTAGCAGGTGTGTATACATTATCTTATCACTAATAGCAGAACAGACACAAGAAAAAGTGAATTCTAAGTTCTCAGGTGTATATTCTAAGAATAGGCTGTGAACTGATAATTTAAATTCCCTTCATTGTTGAATGCGTCAGCGATAAATCGATTTTATTTAGACAAACTTACAATAAATGCATTAAAGAATTTTAACTTCGTAATATGCACGGTAAATTATAGGTTGTCAAATATGAGTATTGGAAAGGAACGCAATTTTCTGCAACAATGAGGGAATTTGCGTAAGGTTTCAAGTTGGAGAAGGAAACACAATATAACGGACCATGTAAAATTGCCTAAAATAGATTTTTGGTTTGATTCAGTTCAACGTCCCACACTTATGCCCGCTAGGCTAAGGGAGACCTGGACCTACTGATTATACTGGATTTTCTAATATGTATATCTGAACAATCCCTTTGGTATTCTCTGCTCTTCAGCACTATTAAACAAGTGTTTCATCGACCACCAGTCTATTCCATCACATTTTGAAATATGTATACTTTATTACAGTGCTGCTATTCCATTTTTCACTACAGGTATTTCAATTTAATTAATGATTTCTCTCACTAGGCTCATGATCTTATTGGCATAGTGGCTCTTGTGGATCAAATGACTACTACTGCATTAGTTAAAACCCTGCATTTACTCGCACGACCATGTTTCATAACACAAATCTAACTCGAACAGTTTTTATATGTTCCTGTAGGTGAGAGAGCTCCTAACTCTGAACTGAAAACAGATATGTAAACATTGGTTACGGAAATGGATTTAGGAGTAAATTTCAGTGCCATTTGATACCCCACATGACCCCCTTGCTATTTATCATTTTTGACCGGGATTCAATATGGCACCTTTCAAGATGGCGATCATGCACTGGAAGTACTCCCACATATAGATGCACTATCCCGGTTTACAATGTCGAAGTCAGATCTACCAAAGGCTTTTTCATTTTTATGCCAAAAGGGTATTCTTGGACATTGCTATTGGATTTCAAGATGGCGTCGGTGTAGCAGCTCAACGAAGCATTTGCGCATCGAGTGTCTATTACTACGTTACTTAGCATCTCGAACTGAGTCTTGTCACTAATTTTCATCAAAATTCAACTCTCACGGTTTATGGACCTTCCTCGTTAGTCTGACATGCAAATTTGAAATGTGCAATAACTTGGCGTAGAGTTGTTTGTAAATTTGAACTTTATATTAAGTTGGCTACACTGTTAACATGGTGATATCACGTAGTATGCACAATAATGCCCCTTTCGAATATTGGCGAGGTACAAAGTTTCAGCAATTTTTTTCCATAATTTAAATGTTATAATAGTATATGAAGATAAATAGCCCTCTTATGTGAGAAGCTTAAGAGAAAACAAAACTATATCACATTTTCTAACTTTCGAGTAAGCTACAAAAATTAGTTCAACATTTCTATTAATGTAATCATATATATAAAATAAGAATATCCTTCCATCTGCAAATAGATATTCAAAGTTAAACTACTTGCTTATAATTCTGTGGTCTGATCCCAATCCATTAAACCTAAAAAAACTCAATTTAACAGAACGTGGCTCTTACCAGTGTCTTACCTTAAGCCAATCATGTGTTCTGTACATAAAGAATGGAACAAAACTGGCTTTAAACTTAGTAGGTATTCACTATAAGTAATTTTGTAATGTATTTTACCATCATTTTTTAATACTGTTTATGCACATTCCTTGCACATTTCTCTAACATTTTTAATACAATTTATTAATTTAAGTCGTGAAATGAACTTGTTCAAGATAACAAGTTTCGAACCGTTCCATAACACTATGACACTCAGTACGAGACAAAATTTTAAATTGGTTTTAAGATTTACTCTCTCTATTAAGCACTGGGGTGGAAATATCTTTCGTAAGTTTTAATGTATAGAACACCCCTTCACAGGAAACCCATTGACGTTATATACGGTGAACGTTATGACCATTTGATTCTACTGCTTCTTCCGAACCAAAGGTTTGAAAATATTTCGTTAAGGTTGCTTCTTTCTTTTAAACCACAATTTGGAGATGCTTCATAATACCGCAAGAACATTTCGGCGAAGTTAGCACGGATTACTGAGCTGTGGCACTACCGCGTCACGAAGTAATACTAGGTAATTTTCTCTATCAGTATTTCTAACAAAAATAATTGCTCTGACAACATAGTTGCTGGAAAATGCACAAAAAACAGTGCATCAAGCTAATTCACATCAAAAATGATGGTGCCATAAAGATTATTACCACTCCAGTACATACAGTTACTCTGTTCACGAGATATGACAATTTTAGGCAACACTCATCGGATCAGATGATCTTATCCAAAAGGTCTGGTAATTGCATATGGCATTAAAAATTTAAATTGATATATGAGGAAATTAATTAATAACTTTCCAAAATTTGAAAAAGCTTAATGAATATTGGTTTGGATTAATATTTGGAAAAGCTATATATGAAACAATTACTAAAATTAATTTAGGCCCATATAAGACGAGAGAAAAGTTTGCCCGTAAAATGATTTGCGATTGTGTTTAAATCTGTTTTGTAATGAATGTTTGTGTTTCTTTTAATAAAACATATTGAGAAAATATGATTCAAGTACTGAAATAACGTTAAAATTCAACTCAGTACATTAATTTATCGGAATATACTCTGATAGTAATATTAGTATCTAGGCGAAACGAAACCTATATCTAGACACAGATCTCTCTCTCTCTTTCTCTCTCTGTATATATATATATATATATATATATATATATATATATCGGGTGTTGCAAAATAAGTGTTACAACGCTTGGGAGGTGACTCCTGCCACTGAGACAAGAAAAAAAGTTCTCTTGAACTTTCCGCTATCGGACATAGTTTCGGATCTACAACGTGCCGAAAGCGTGGGAAAATGACTTTTGGACGCCAATAGTTCGGAAACTATCCAACGTAAAGAGAGCGGGTAAAAAATTCACTGAAGAAGTCATACCTGCTGTATTGAATTTTGCATGTTTCAAAATCCTATCATGCACGCGCAAGGGATTCCCCAAAGTAACGTAGGGATTCCCGGATAATCCGCCAAATGAAAATTGGTCTAAATTGATATGAATTGATAGGGTTTCTACCAGGTAACAATAATTCGTTTGTATTAAGTCGATATCTGCAGCAAATACAAAATGGCGGACACCTTCTTGCCCGTTGTGTGTGGTTGCATAATCGCCAGGTACGGATGCTGGCCAACAGTGACGTTCTGAGTATTAAGTGTATCGAATTTGTACTCAAATGCTCTATAAAGACATCTGGAGTGTCGGTAAAGCACAACAGATGAAGCAGAGTGATCACATGTGTGGAAATACTTAACGAAAAATGCCCAGAAAAAATGCACTCATACTAAGTAAACGTGAGTTCAAAGCGTCGGAAATGTAAGGATTAGCGTAAAGAACATGAAAGCCATTGCCAATTCACCAATAATATTCCCTTAAACCGATGCAATATGATCTGCACGGTTGCATACCAATAAGGATGCAACAACTGAGGCCAAGTTGAAATTGTGCAAGGGGACTCACAAAGAAACTGGGTAAACTAAAGGAATGCCACTAGTGGGATCGCATGGTCGATATTGAAATGCGGCCAATGTGTGTGTTGATATCGACATGTAGTTAATGGACAAATGTCAACATGTCCCACTACTGCTGGGACACCGTCTCACCTGGAAAAACTAGGAAAATAACGTTGTGCATTTTGCTATTACATCTGGTACACTTTTAGGTAGAACGTAAGTAGAACACGATTGTATCAATGACTCTCTTTGTTTTGACATTTCCCACAGTCGACACATATGAAAATAAATCTCTTAATCCATGGTTCAAATTCTGATAGAGCATGAAAATAACAAACTTGTATAATGTCCCACGTCTTCTGGGACATACGGTGTACTCAAAATATAGGAAAATACCTCCAGAAATTCGTGTCTTATACACAGTACACATGCCAATACAAAGATGAAAATGAACCAATTTAGCACACATAACACTACAGCTGGAACACCATACATATGGAAAATAAAAGACATGAGAAATAGAAAGAAACGTCTTAAAACTCTGATTGTTTACAACTGTGCAGTAGGAGTAATAACATGAAACACACAAGCATGTCGGGAGGCTGTACAAGAGCGCTTGCCAAACAAAGTGGGTACTCCTCAAAGAAATGAATACAGAGAAAGTGAGGCTTCCTCGAGCCTCAGGGCTAGAGCGCTCGCTTTCGATCGCGTGGTCGCAGTTTCCAATCCTACTGGGAGCCCACGGCCTCAGATTCAAGACCCGAGTAGTTATTTTCCTAATTTTCGCACGTGGGACGGTGTCTTCGCAGTAGTGGGACATGTTGACATTTGTCCATTAACTACATGTCGATATCAACACACACACTGGCCACATTTCAATATCGACCATGCGATCCCACTAGTGACATTCCTTTAGTTTACCCAGTTTCTTTGTGAGTCCCCTTGCACAATTTCAACTTGGCCTCAGTTGTTGCACCCTTATTGGTATGCAACCGTGCAGATCATATTGCATCGGTTTAAGGGAATATTATTGGTGAATTGGCAATGGCTTTCATGTTCTTTACGCTAATCCTTACATTTCCGACGCTTTGAACTCACGTTTACTTAGTATGAGTGCATTTTTCTGGGCATTTTTCGTTAAGTATTTCCACACATGTGATCACTCTGCTTCATCTGTTGTGCTTTACCGACACTCCAGATGTCTTTATAGAGCATTTGAGTACAAATTCGATACACTTAATACTCAGAACGTCACTGTTGGCCAGCATCCGTACCTGGCGATTATGCAACCACACACAACGGGCAAGAAGGTGTCCGCCATTTTGTATTTGCTGCAGATATCGACTTAATACAAACGAATTATTGTTACCTGGTAGAAACCCTATCAATTCATATCAATTTAGACCAATTTTCATTTGGCGGATTATCCGGGAATCCCTACGTTACTTTGGGGAATCCCTTGCGCGTGCATGATAGGATTGTGAAACATGCAAAATTCAATACAGCAGGTATGACTTCTTCAGTGAATTTTTTACCCGCTCTCTTTACATTGGATAGTTTCCGAACTATTGGCGTCCAAAAGTCATTTTCCCACGCTTTCGGCACGTTGTAGATCCGAAACTATGTCCGATAGCGGAAAGTTCAAGAGAACTTTTTTTCTTGTCTCAGTGGCAGGAGTCACCTCCCAAGCGTTGTAACACTTATTTTGCAACACCCGATATATATATATATATATATATATATATATATAGTACTAACAATTAAAATCGAAATTGTGTCACCAGAATCAATTTCGAAAACTAACTTTTTCGCGTCGGCTTAGCTCCTTCTTTATTTGCGCTTCTGACGCCAAAAGGGTTGTGTTCAATTTTCGCTGCAGCTCTAGTGGATTGAATCTCACGTTATAATGTCTATGTATTAAATAGACTCGCTGTTAAGTTTTAATCAACTAATTTTAGTGATGATGAAATTTAGAGTCACTAGGTGTTTCTGGATATTTCTAATTTTATGTATCTACTTTTTAAAAATGTTATAATAGAAATTCTACTTATTACAGTAAACAATTAAGTATCAGCATTGTGTGGTTTTGCAGAAAATTCGAAGGTTATGATCTAGTATTTGGACTCACAAGCAGAAGGGAAGTTTCTAGTATGAGAAAAGTAACAAATGATAGCACACAAGATGCAGCGCTACAAGACCCAGGCGGAAACGTTAACAAAAGTACCATGGACTCCTCCAAGTCTGGACTGAGAAGTTTTCACTCAAAGCGTAAACCAGTATTAAAGACAATTGAAGATATAATTGTGTATAGAGAACCTGAAGTTAAATATGGTCATTATAAAGACGACATTGTACTGATTCGACTTGATAGTCCAATTGACTTCACATCAACAACATTACTACCCATCTGTATACCGCCACTAGGTATGTAAATTTGTACTTTTTTTCTATTTACTGAATATAGTTTAGGCAACATGTTACACTATATGTATCTCGATGCGTAATCCGTTAAATTAGTAGAATATCAAAGATAAAGTCAGATTTTTAAGTAAGTTAGAGCGTACAAGTGTGCGTTTCAGTATCTTACCTTTCTTGAATATATGAACTCTTGGTTAGCATATAGAAAAGATAAAAGTTCTTCTTTCACTGTCAAAAATGGCGGAGATATCTATGCTGACAGGTGTTCATTCTGGGCAAATATACTAGTCTATCTTTGCGTGATCTTTCCACTACAATGGTAATATCACCATCATTTGGAAGCATAACTCCACATGACATGAACTTGAGCCTCACATTCCCATGAATCATCTTAATGCTCAGCCGACTTGACGCTAACTTCACCAAGTTTTCTCAATCTCTCGCACATAATAAATCTAAAAACACTAATACGTTACACTCTTAAACATCTGATTACTAACTTCCTGTGATATTAAGGTCGACTGTGCGAGAGTTCGAATCTTATAATTACCGATCTCATAAATTCATTTTCTTTAAAATCAAATTGTGTATCCAGTAGTGGAGAATGGAGAGGGATAATAAACATTCATGTGAAATTTATCTATATTCCCCTTTGGAGTTCGAACACATATTTAAAACTAACTCAATAAAAACCTTTGCAAACCTTAGCAGATCTGAAAGTAAATATTTTATTCATTCCGAAAACGTACGGCAAGGATAGAATGTGTTCTTACCCATGTATTTTCATGTTCATAGTCTCAAAACTAGTAGAAGAGTAAATATGCTGGGGACTTCAGGTTCGATCAAAGGTTATATGAGTTTAGCGTAGGAAATATCATGTTCATGTTTTATTTACTTGTTTATGATTTTTCCTAATTACATTAATTATTTGACAAGCATTCTATTTCAATATTTATCAGTCTCCTTTAACCTACAGCTCATAAATGTGGAACGCAAAACTTGAATGTTTGATTTCATTTCCTGCACAAGTGTCAATCATTGTGTTAATAAAATGATTAAATTTATTTATTGATACCATTTCTGGGCATTAACATTATCCACAACCTTACATCTGTTCCGCATGAGGGATGATGGCGACAACACTACTCAGGGAAAAGAGGGAGGGAGTCACCTTGGATATATATATTATAGTATATTTATGTTAGATATCATCTCAGTATTTTCCTTGAGTGAAAAAAAGAAGCGGAGAACCTCACTCAGGATGAATGACCTGAAACATTTTGCTATGGCAGTTCGACATGTTTTCCTCACCGGGAACCGAAGCTGGTGTCTGCAATGTTTAAGGATAACAAAGTATATGGTGCTACCAGAGGTAGAATTCTACTTATTGTTAACTTCTGAACTGTGGCTTTCCTTAGTCTTGTTCGAACGTACCAGTGCAGGAAGTAAACTGATAATATTTTCTCCTTTCAAATTAATAAACGAAATAGTGTATTTTAAATAGAGAAATGAGTTTCATTTCTCTGTTTTGTATTTAGTAGTTCTACTAAGCAATAACTTATCATTTTCAAATATAGAACACGCTTACGAAACCGTATTTAGGAACACTAGTAGTAATACTAAATTCTAGACCAAAGTTGCTATACAAGAAGACAATAGTCTGAGGTACTCACCCTAACATGGCGCTTGTGTACATTCTGGGCATATTTGGAAGAGATATTCAAAGATATACAGTATACCTAAAAAATCATTGCTCCCTTTCTCTTTAAATAAATACGATTGTATAGTTAGATAACCTTAAGTAGGAAACCGGAGTAATTTGACCTAAAATAAAGAGCTAGTTCGTAACAAGAAAATCGATATTTGTTTTATTTAATTTAACCTTTCTGGAGATAGGTTTTAACAAAGGAGTGGGTGACTAGGTTCTCTTGAACATTACTATATAAAATTATCTACAGAACATATGCAACATTCCTGAGTAGTTAGATGTCGGAAGGTAGTGCAGGTAGGCTAGAAATGTTTAATAAAAATTACTACGCAGCAGCGAAAAGAAGAAATTGAGGAAAAAAGTACTTAATACGCTTACAAACAATGGTTTAATACCTGTTGAAAATAAGGTAGTTGTTGGATTGTAAATGGAAGTTAGAAGAGAGTAATTGTAAAGCAGATTAGTGTATTAGAGTTGGTATAGTTGAGAAATTGTTGATAAAGGTGAAGTAAAATGTAGTGAAAGAACTGTAAATACATCTGTTCTAAAAGTAACAACAATTAACAAAAGGTTATAAACACAGAGACTCGTAGTTCGTGTATTGTGATTGATAAATGTTGCAGAACTATGTGTGAAATAACAAAATAGTTGGCATCAAACCTGACGGTTTTGCGAATAACGGAACTTAGCCTAACAGGATTTAAAAAGTAAGAAACGAAAAATAAATACCCTGACATTTGGCGCAGTCAGCATTTGGAACATGGCTTAATTTGGTGATTTTCAGGCTTTGATGTGGAAGAAACCGCATACAATTTTACATAGACCATTTTGAACAAGTAACCTTATCTTCTGCTTTATCGGAAGAAATAAAGTTTACGACCTTCTTATAGGTAATGGGTATGAAATTGTATGAGGAGTTAAGTAACTTAAGTACACCGGAAAATGCACCTGAGAAATCGTATTTGGAATTGGAGGAATTATGGCTACAACACAACTGAGTATAGATAACGTATTAGCAGAGTAATTTAATGTTCACAATCTTCTACAGCAACATCCTCAGACGTTACCACAATTTGTATTAATGTCAAAAACCAGGTTCGTATTGAAATTTTAAAACTTGTCGGAACCACCCATTGAGAGATCAATTTGTATTCGTTATGAAAAGCAATCTCGCCAGAAGAGGACATCAAGGAAGTTCATATTTCAGGAAGTGACTGGTTCAGCGACGGTTGTTGAAAACACTGAATAACAGGGTCCATATTTAATAGTTTCCCAGAGCAGATGACGCATGACGTTAATGTACTACAACCTAAATGCACTGGAAGTTGTAAAAAATGCAAGGAAAATCTGTATATGCTAATAACAATAATATTTGTTAAAGAAGATTAGACGCTTACCAACATATACATCAACTTCTTGAGTATCCATTGACAAAAACGATGATCGGAAATTATTGTGTCGAAATTGCTTACATAGATATGATACAGGAAACTTTCACGTAGTTAGAATTAAATATTTCAAATTTGCCGGTTTAGATAATCTTGTTAATGCGTAAGTTGTTCAATCTGGAGAGGAAGTGTTTGGAAACTTCAATTTCAGGGTTTACATGCTGATGGAGTGGAAGATAATGTAAAGAAATAGGATGTAAATAATTCAGGAACATTAGAACAAAAAAACATCTAAGATGTGTTTCAATTATTAGCGTTACAGGTTAGATACTTTACATTATCAACAAGCTGTTACTGAAACTCATGATATACTATCTACATTGGTGTTAGTTGAAGATTATACAGAGACATATAAAATTGTACCAGGAACGTCTGCTGCCTTATCCAATAATCAAGTAATAGACCAATCAAACTAAAAGTAAGATGAAAGAGAAATTTAACAGACATACGTCTAAAGAGAAACATAATCTAACAAAGCAAGCCTCAATAGTGTAGATGATCAAGAATCGGAATCTTTGAAAGATATCACGAAACTTAACCACGGTAATTTTATCAACTTAGAAGAAGTAATTCTTACCACAGGAACCAAAAGGAGAAAGTGTGTGGAACTTGCTACTACAAATAGACATGTAATGAATCGAACACTTGATTTCTTGGAACAATAAATATTATTTCCAAAGGACGATATTTTTAAAATATCTTTGTGAAAATATATCCTCTTGGTTAAATGGTGGACGAGCATGTCACTAAGAGAACAAGATAAGAAGAATCAGGTGAAGACATGATTCAAAAATATGAACAAAAGATGATTTTGGGATCCCATTGAGGTTGTTAGGAGTGGGAAAGTAGTGTGGGATGTCAGGTTAGAAACGTTTAAAAAGAACAAGGCAAAAGAAGAAAAAGAGCTCAAGAGTTGTAATGTGGTTAGAAAAACTTGTTGTTGAGTTTAGGCATAACGAAGGTAATATAGTCGTTGAGTTATACGTTAGAGGAGATTAATTGTAAAGCCAAATAGTGTGTTAGTGTTAGGATAAATGAGAAATGGTTTATAGGGATGAACAAAAAGTTGAGAAAATATTGTATGTGTACCTGTTGTAAAAGCGCAAAGAGTTATCAGAAGATTATAAACATATAGAGGCATTGATAGTTCGTATGCTATTAGTGATGAATGGTGTAGAACTATCTCAGGAAATAGAGGAAAACCGTTGAAACCTAATCTAACAGTTCTGAGAATAAGAGAACTTAACCTAACGGGATTTAAGAAGGAAACATTTAAAAAAAGATTTAAGCATCCTAACAGTGGTCTGCCAACCACATGCCTAGGACCACAGCCAGTCACGCAGATTCTGGATGCATCTGTGGTTTATAACATCCCACGCTACATAACTTTCTGTAGCTGGCGGAATTCGGCTGGTGTTAAATGAAAAACACGATGCAAACCGTATGATGTATAGCGTACGCTGGAATACTCTAAAAGTGTGAGATAAGACGTTCTTTTGTTGATGTTGAGAGCCAGTAAAAAAAAACTATACAAATTCCAGGGACAGAATTGATGACATTACGAATGTTCAATGCAGTACTAATATTCTACTGAATGAAGACTATTGGGAATGATATGAGTAATATATTTGCACACTTTCACGGTATGTCAATTATGGACCCGGTACGGGAAATGACACTACGCTTAATTTTGCTGCTTGTCTCTATTTTTGCGGATTCGCACACAACCATTATCGTCTTAAGAACAGAAAAGATTTACGTATTTTGCTGAATACAGTCGTCTGTCATTCTTCTTGCAATTGTCATTTGTTCCGGCGCTAGCAAAAATATCCAAGGCGCCAAACAGTTGTTTGAGGTAATCGTGCGGGAGAACCGAGGAAACGTCTTAGATATACCTCTGACAACCGGTTACATATTGATAATGTTGTTATATGATTGGCCCGGCTTTGTAGTATGCTGTTTCTGGATGGCATTCCTATTTGCAAAATCAACAGAGAAGTGTTAGAAGAGAAATTGGATGAGTGACTTAAAGGCCTTGGATAACAGAGGAAAAAAATCATTAGGAACAAAACATAATATGTAAACTTCGTAAGAGATGGAGAGGAGACCATAAGGATAGAATGGTAGGATCTAAAGGAAGTAAATATATTTAAATCCTAGGCTCTATTGTGAATAAGAAAGAGCTTAAATGAGGGTAATAGAGCACTGAATTAAAGTGGGACACTGTTATGCTCTTTAGGATAAATAATATTGAAGAAAAAACAAAGTAATGGATAGATTTTGTGACTACTGAATTAGAGCGAAAGTTATTAGTGAAGAATGGTGTTTGGAACCAAGCACGATGGATACACATTATCAAAATTATTCATTCAATGTAAGCCAAGAAAAAGAAAACTAAAGAACAAAGAACATAAACATTAATTTTATAAGTGCTCGTCATTCTGGCAACGTAAATAGAACGAAAATAATTTTAAAAATCCTTGCAATAAGTTAAAACCAAAATTTGGAAAATATTAAAATTTCTGTTGTTTATGGTATGAAAAGGTACGTATATTCTCAAATACAATTGATGAGTTAATGATCATTGATTAAACAATTTACAAATGAAAGTATCTAAGTGTTCAATTTGACATTTGACGAAAATACAAAACAACTTAGTTTACATGATATATTAGTATTCCACCAAGTTTACGACTCAAACATATTATAATTTTGATATTTTTTCATGTCTAACTAAATAAAGTATTTCATTCATCTTCGGAAATAACATTGATTGTCATCACAGAAAATTTAGATAGATAACTTAAAATATATAAATGATTAATTAAATTTCAACGAGAATATCAACAAATAATCGGAATGAAACATGTAGGTATCATTGACAAAAATTCGCTCAAATTAGACTAAACGAAATAAAGGTCTACTTCACACATCCACAAGAGACAGTGTGATTATTATATTACGGTCTGTTCTCACAGATTGAAATACCTCATTCACGTATTCTTGAACTCAGATGGTTGTTCGAACACGTTGGAACGAATGATGTCCTAGGGTCCAAATACGACTGACTGGTTGATACACAGTTTAGGTAAGATGGGACTATTTGCATTATCGGGAAGACAAATTTTTTATTACACAATATTGCTGAAGTTTCAGAAATGAAAACCTCGCTCACCTTTTGAAACTCGAGATTCTTGCAGCATTTATACTACTAGTCAGTCGACCCTATACATAGCTATATAAATATGTATTACGTGACGAACAGTGGAACTAATATGTTATTATTTAATGTCAGCTATTTTATTGTTAGGCTAAATACATAGTATTTCAACTTTTAAAAAAGTACAATATGGGATTAATCTTTACAGAAGACGCCTAGAAGTACCTTAACATATTCTAGCGTACCCTAACCTACTTAAACCTAATCTAACCTTCTCTACTTTACCATATCGTAGTCTACGCTACCTTAATTTAATATGTCGACAATTAACATACATGTTATGACATTAATATGTGGGCTTCTCTGAAATATTGGTGAAAATGTGTTTTCTTGAAATATGCCGAAATTGCTAAATCATCGTAAATATTAAGCACATTATGGCAGATTAGCATACGCACCTTTACACATTAAGAAGATGATGACGGAAAGAAGACCTCAGTTACAAAGCTCGAAGTCATTCTATTTGATACCCATCTAACAGTAAAATCAATCGGAGACATTTTAAACAGAATTATATAGAACACACATAATTATATTCAAGAGTAGTGGCGATTTTTCCGTGGATTGAATTTCCCTCATTCGTAAATCTTTAAACATTGATGGAACGAGCACCCTTAGTTGAGGTGCTACGTGTATAAAAACTGCAAATTGTGATAAGAACATCCCATTTGGTATAAATAATGTTTAAGGTTATACAATGAAATTAAGTCGGGGAGGCGTCCTCTAAACGCAAAGAAATTCAAGATGGCGGCCATATTTCAAAATAGCTACGCAGGTATAGTTTTTCTGTTATACGTCGCAGGAATGGAGAGCTTGGTATATATATTGCTTTGCGTTAAGGAAATGTTCTGATCATAAGTACAGGATTTTATATTTCTGGTTTCTTTATAAAACAGTAAACTCGTTGTAAGAAATGCAACACCCAACTAATCCCTGTTTTTATTTACTTTTTTTATTTTTTCAGATTTGAGTACGTGAAGGTGACAATCGAAAATGGCAACGCGTCTCCGATTAGTTCCTGCATGTGACCTGGGAGATAAAAAAACTAAAAGTGTTGATTGGACAAAGTGTATACTGTGTAAAGAGATATTTGATGAACATTTGTTATGTTCTGCAAAAACCCCAAATGCATCTTTTCGTAACATTGAATACGCAACGCTTGCGAAGAATTTAGACAACTTTCAATCTATTTGTGCCTTACTCAGTGATATGTACATAAAACTGTTTGATGAAGATAACTGTGGAGTGGAAACAGCCCTTTTAAAACGACAAGCTAAATGGCACAATAAAAGTGCATTAAATTATAACTCTACAATGTTCGAAAGAGCAAAGAAACGGAAGCTTAATGAAGGTGACAAAGAGTCTACATCATTATCACATGATCGTAAACACCGATCATCTACTTCTAAAGAGATGTGCTTCTTTTGTGATGGTTCTGCGACCAGGAAGGATCAATTGTTTCATGTAACCACGTTACAAGTAGATCAAAAGGTGAGGAAGTGTGCCATTGAACAAGGAAATAGTGATCTACTAGCAAAACTTAGTAGTGGTGATATGATTGCTCTAGATAGAAAGTACCATGCAAAGTGCCTAGCAGCATTGTATAGCAAGTCTCGAAGTGGTCAATTGACATCAACTTGGAGTGTTCATGTATGTGATGGGGTAGTTTTTGCAGAGTTAGTTAATTTCATGGAGGAAAGTATGAAGGGTTCAGATGAAACGCAACCAGTTTTCAAGATGAGTGTCCTGACAAAAATGTAGAAGATGAGACTAATTCAACTACTAGGAACGGATGAGAAAATACCACACCTCAAGATTACGACAGAGGATTCTTGCACATTTCCCGTATATGACGGAACAAATGTCTGACAGAGAGTATATATTAGCATATGATAAAACTGTTGGCGATACCATGTAGGAATCTTGTAAAAACGACCAAGATGAAGACGCCCTTGGTTTGTTGCGTGTTGCTAAAATAGTAAGGAAAGAAATGCTGTCAAAAGAACGCATTCAGTGGTGATTTACATGCTGAAACCCAGGGTAAATCTGTTCGTCGCTCCCTACTTGCCAATGTGAATATGCTCTTGTATGGATCCAACATTGAAGACAATGAAGTTGTTACACAGCCATCTTTAACAATATCGTAATTGGTTTGTTTTAATATACAATCTCGAAAACCAACTGGAAACATTTTGAGGTATGAAACCGATAGAGAATCTCCGCTGCCAGTTTACATGGGTCTTTTAATATTTGGAAAAACACGAAACAAAGGGAGATAGTGGAAAAGCTACATTCACTTGAACTTTCAATCTTCTACACTCGTGTGCTCGAACTCTCAACAGCGATGTGTGAACTTGTAAATGTCAGGTACAAAGAAGAAAAGGTATTGTGTCCATCAAAACTACGTAAAGATATATTCTCAATTGGGGTGTACGATAACATAGACCACAATATTAGTAATTCAACTTCGGACAGTTCCTTTCATGGGACAAGTATATCAATATTTCAAAATTCGACACCTGAATGTTTAGGAACAGTAAGGCCTACACAAGGTATACAGTATGACATAAGTAACTTCAAAAATCGAAGTGTGCCTAGTCTTGCGGACGAGTTTGCTTTGGTGGAAAAATCAATCTTTAATTCAAAAGAACCCACTATTCCAACTTGTTCTGATGTTAGATTGAAACTCATGCTGACACCCACTGCTACGAATCAGAAGAAAGAAGAAATTGCATGGCTAAAACATGTCATCAGCCAGGGCATCGTGGGCAGCCTACCGTGCATATAGACAAACTTCCTTCAACTGATTTTGTTCCAAGAATATCATCACTTTTACAATTATTCTATAAATATTCATCATCAGTAGCTATGATCAAGCATGTGATGAACGTAATAGAACGAGTTACACAATTTCTTAAAGGACATCAAATTCCAGTCATGGTTGTGGATCAACCACTGTTTGCGTTATCAAAAGTGATTCAGTGGAACTATCCAGACATGTATGGCGAGAAAAAGTTCATGAATGTTTGCTGCAGAAAGCTATCTCAAATTAACCCACGTAATGGAAGCCAGAGGAATTCACCAAGTGACTCCAGCAGCACTATACCATTTGTTGAAAGATGCCTACCACCAGTCTGGTTCCAAGCTTGAATTTGAGATTTGGTGTGGAAGCGAGCTGCAGACAGTGTCATATTCAAATATTGGCTGACTTGTCTTTATACGGAAAATATCTTAATTCTCTTTTTTCGCTCAATTAGAGAAGACAACTACTTTTTGTATCGTGACTGTTTAAGAGACATGATTCCTTGTTTTTTTTTTTTTTTTTTGTCCTGGATCATAATAACTATGCCCGTTGGCTACTGGTCCCTCTGAAAGACCTTTTTGATACAGAGTATCAGTTACCAGACATACATCTCTCATTTTCGTCTGGATAGTTTGTGATAAGAAAATCAAACAGAACCTTTTCATCAATCAGCATAGACCAAGCATAGCATTATATCATATATTTTAGGTAAAAGTAGTGTATAATGATTTCGCCTATGTTTCAATTTAAAAAGTATATGGAACAGAAAAACACCTATAGTACTTCCTAATTTGTTTTTAACATAGAAATTGGAATCCTTGACCTCAAAAACCTATAAATCCATACCAAACACTCAATTCCTGCGACGTGTAACAGAAAAACTGTAACCGCGTAGCTATTTTGAAATATGACCGCCATCTTGGATTTCTTTGATTTTAGACGATGCCTCCCGGACTTAATTTCATTGTATACCCTTAAACATTATTTATACCAACGAGAATGCTCTTATCACAATTTGCAGTTTTTCGTTGATTTCTGCGATGTAGCACCTCAACTACCTATGATTCGCGTTGGTGTAACTAGGATATATCAGCATTTCTAGAAGTTATGATCATTTATTTCAGAGAATTGATAGGACTTTACGTGTCGTCCAACAGTATTGTAAAGGATAATTGGTGCACTAGGTTGACCTGCTCCTTCTCCAATCATATCTATGGTTGTTCCTTGAATAATTAAAAATTAAAACTATTGCTTGGAAATTGAAATCGTCTGAACTAAAACGTGTTTACCTTAATTACGTTATGTATGAGGCATAATTTACTGTCACTTGATTGACTTGAAAATTCTGTGTATAGTATAACTTCCTAGCAAATAATAAAAATACAAACAAGTGGCATTTTATTTCAAAACACCTAGATAATATAAAGTATTAAATAATTTTATTTGTGACCGTGCTAAGACGTTTAAATAACTTATAACATGTACCTTACTGAAACATACTTCTCAGTATTCACAGTATATAAAGCCCTATCTTAAATAGTTTGGAGCTAGTATCACTCTATGTTAAACACTAACTTTAATAACATTGCTATATATTTTTAGGTGTATTGACTACCAAACTAAAAACAACTAGGAAAAACTCTTTTACATATAGAGGAAATGGTGCATCATAATGACAGAGAAGAGGTGTAATCTTTATATTTATTTATATATTTTACATGGGTTTCTTAAACTTAGTCTTACTAAATCATTTAGTATTTCACAGTAAAATCATGTGAATACTCACTATTTATAGTATTCACAGGGTCACTATTTATAACACTAAAAATCATTTTGAATACTTTTAAAAGTTTATTCAACATTCATTTTTAATTTTCGTAGTGGTTAGGGCATTAATGTATCTAGACTAAAGCCAATACACCCTATAATCATTGGCGTTCAAACTGTAAGCTTGTTTTATTTATTTTTAATTTGTTAACATTTTTCCTGTGGAGAAGGAGTAATAAATTAGAATAAGTACTTTCAGGTACGTCTAGACAGAAGATATATAGTACTATAGGTGATCAGATGAACATTCTCGTTCAGTGATACAGAGTAGACTACTTCGATCACTTGAGTGTCAATGTCTAATTAAAGCAGGACATTTTCTGAATATCGAACACATTCTTATAGCTTATCTTTTAGAGAGAAACGTTGACATTTGATTGTGCAAACAATCCTAAGGGACAAAGGAGAGGCACAAATACAGAGCTTCAAAATGTAGTGTTGAAGGATGTTGGAGAAGACAGAGTAAGATGATAAGATGCTTCAAGAAAGTTGGAGAAAAGACGACGCTTTTAAACAGCATTCTTTCTAGGAAGATCAAATCGATTCGACAGATCTTGCGAAGAAATTATTTTCTTCATATCGCCATAAAGGGAACAATGGATGAAAAGCAAGGCATAGAAAAAGATGTACACAACTGATCGATGATTTGAAAAATTGAAGAAAATACCTTGCTTAGAAATAGAGTTAAAGAGGAAGCTGAAGATTGAAAAACCTGAAATAATATTTTCAGCCTCAAACTTTAAAAGAAACTTAGTGCTTGGACTTAGAATACTTATTAATAAAGGTGCGATTAAGAAAGCTCCGAATTAAATTAGGACATCTGCCTCTCCTAACTATTGAGTCTCGTACACCTTGGATCTAGAATATGAAAGTGGTTAGCGAGAAACGACCTTGACATTTTGAAATTAAATAAAAGCTCTTGTATTGGTATTTAGGTTTTAACATCATTATCTGTGAATTAGTGCCCTTGACAGCGTACTAGGTTCGAAAGATCCAATTAAATAACGTTTTAGCTCATTTATTTTCAGATTTAGACCATATTATGTTATTAAAGACTATCATATACGCGTAAAAGTAATATGTACAACACGATTTGTCTTTCCTCGAGAAAGCTCTTTCCTTTGCAAGTTTCAAACGATATTTTCGAAAGTAATCTACACATTTAACGTTGTTTGTCTATCCCTGTGTGTGAGTTAGTTTAGTTTTCCGATAAGCATACTTCTTAGTTGACCTTAGTCACCTGCTGTTAAGAAGATAGCTACATTATTAGTTTATATATTTTATTGAATTATTTCTGTGGGGACACATATTTGTCCTTGATTAAAAGGACAAAGCCTTGGCAATTTGTAGAATGTGTTAACAACATGCTTTTCTTTCTGTTTTACACTTTGGAAGAAAATACTATTCTATCGATTACTCTTACAAGAAACATTACATTTCAATTTGTGTAAATTTTCAAGTTAGGGCTGAATTTGTCTTATCTTCCTTGATCGACTAAGATGTCAATATCAGTAAGATTGCCTGGTAATTATCAGATAACAATGTCAAGTTTTATGAACATAGATAAAGGTAGGCAAGATATGATAACAACAGAGAATGAAATATATTAATGTCCTACACTTGGAATATTAAACCTTTCCTTAACTTATAGCAATACCTAATGTAATTACAGTCACACACACACGAAAAAAAGTTAACTTCAGGGCAATCTAGTATGGTTACGGGAAGCTCTTTGGTTAGACACTTCGTTCATTCACAAAGTGGTATAATAATGTATATATAGCTTTAACACATATTTTCTAAGCATTTTTTCCTGAGAGAATAAGCACGAAGGATCCTGATTTTGATACTAATATTCTTGTAAACTTCTACAATTTGTTGTAAAATTAGTATAATGCATGTAAAATATATTTGTTTTAGAACGAGAACATTAGAAACCATTGGCTTATCGTCTCATTAAGATATGGTATACAACATGCATGGTTTTCCAGGTAGAGATATATCAAGGCAGAAGGTACAGGTCGTTGGATGGGGATATGTTACACAAGTAGGACATGAAGTTGAAGATTTATTGCAGAAAGCAACATTAGCGGTAGCTAACAGAGATGAATGTCTTTCGAATACACAGTATACAGAGGACGAATTGGATGAAGGGAGCTTTTGTGCTAAAGATACCGGAGTTGATACATGTCAGGTAAGACAGTGTCACCTGTAAGTATATTTAAACAATTTTATTCTGGTAATTCATTGTTAGCTTACATGTGCATAGAATGTTTTAGTACAGTAAGCAGTTGCGTTAAGTTATACATACTGGTATTAATAGATTGTTACTACAAATGGTCCTTATTAGTGTTCAGATGTTTGTTCGTGATTCTTGTTTTGATTTTTACCATTTTGGTTTAAAGCGTTAATTAACTGAGGTTGGTTTCAATTCGATACTCCTATTTGTTCAGCTATAATATTTTATTTAGGGTATATGCAAATTATCATATTTTGTGTCTTTAAGGTGTACAGTATTTTTTCACTAGGTTCGTACATAATACCCATGAAAGGCTTTTCCTTAAATTTCAATTTGCGTATTTTAAACTGCAAATATTTCTGAAGTTCCAAAGCTTCACTCGTAAACACATTCCTTCAAATTTATAAAGTTTATATCAAAAGTAATAATACTTGGTTTAAAAAGTCTATAAAATTTAGTAATACTTACAAGGAAGGGTCACGCAGTGGCTCCGCTGAGATCCGAACGAGACAATTCTGTTTACATTTGAAATGCTATAACTAGATGAATCCCAAAGTTATACGTGCCACCGGGGGGAATATCGTGAGTTACAACATATTTTGTAATGTAAGAACTACAAAAAAATTACCTGGCAGAATAGTTTGAACCGAGTCATTTGTTCGGAAACGGTTGGTTAAGTGGAAAATTCGGCCAACACGTACCCCATCATTTTAAACGACAACTTTTAGGGGTAAAAACTTTAACCCAGGGTCCCAACTCAAAAGTTTCAAATGGCAAGGGGGGTTAAGTGGCACATCATTTGAAAGCTGTTGTAAAATGAAAGAAAATGCAGCAAGTCTCGACTCTCTACAACAACCTTGTGCAAAAAGGCGACGGGTCAAAGTGTAAACAAAAGCTTAATTGAAAAGTCAATGGTCGCCCCCATAAATCGGAAATGGTGAGACAAATGTAACAAAAGGAAAGGTTGTGTGGTATTATTTTTAAAGCACAACGATTTAAGTGAAAATGTTTTGTCCCAGGGTCCCCACATGGTCCCAGGTGGGGTCCAACTAAAAAATTTCAAATTGCAAGAGAGGTTAAGAAGCTCATCGTTTGAAAGCTCTTGTTAAGTGAAAGAAGATGGAGCACGTCTCGACTTTCTACGACAACCCTGTCCAAAATTGCGGTGGGTGAAAATGTAAACAAATTGGAAAACAATCCAAGATGGCCGCTTAAAACCTATATGGAAAGGATAAGCATACCAAACTGCTGGAGCTAGGAAAACAAATTTGGCATTAATGTTGATTAGTAAGTGACTAAAATATGCAAAATGTTCAAAAACGCGACATCTTGAGTTCAAAATGCCGCACTATGCATCAAACGCATATCCAGCTCACACAACCGGTGTTGAGAAGCGAACGTTTATGATTAATAGCAGATATCCACAAAATATCAAAGAATATAATCCTTAATCCAATATGGCTGCAAGCGTGAAAAATGAGTTAGTATATAAACATGTTATTTCTTGGAATACTGTGACCAAACCAACAAAGTTTGACGCAGTTCGATGTACTGAAATGACTTACACATGTTTGGTACTACTTGCCAAACTTGCATTGTTTTTGTATATTTGGTATTGCTTGAAGTATTGAGATCAAACCAACGGATGACATACAAATGTAACCATCACGAATACGTTACAATAGAGCCCCCAACCTAGTGGTGCAGCAAATTCTTTCTGTATGAACTAAGTATGACAAAATTAGAAAAATAACCGAATGTATTCACTTTTTTTTTTTTTTTTTTTTTTTTTGCAATATGAGTAGGAAGTCATAGTTGTGTGTTCATCGCATATTCGTTATATTCAAGTAAATAATGTCGAGAGAACCGTGACGAACGTGCATTAAGAAGAAACCATATATGTGTCGTTAATAATGAAATAATAGTTGAAGTGAATCGAAATTCAATTCTTCTTTAGTCTTCCTAGTATTTCTAAATACATAATAGAGAAAAATAGAGATTTAGATTTGTACTGTTATGAATGGCATAGGTTTTAAGCGGCCATCGTGGATTCAAGGTGGTCATAGTTTTTCAATTAAGCTTTTATTTACATTTTGACGCGCCACAATTTTGGACAGGGTTGTCGTAGAAAGTCAAGACTTGCTCCATCTACTTTCATTTAACAAGATCTTGCAAACTATGAGCTTCTTAACATCTCTTGCCATTTGAAACTTTTTAGTTGGACCCCACCTGGGACCTTTGGGCACCCTGGGACAAGCCGTTTTTACTTAAATTGTTGTACTTTGAAAATAATGCCAGACTCACTTCCTATTTTCATATTTGTCTCACCATTTCCGATTTATAGGGGTGACCATGGACTTTTCAATTAAGTTTTTGTGCACTTTTTGACCCTCCGTCATTTTGCACAGGGTTGTTGTAGAGAGTCGAGACTTGCTGCATTTTCTTTCATTTTACAACAGATTTCAAATGATGTGCCACTTAACCTCCCTTGCCATTTGAAACTTTTGAGTTGGACCCCGTCTGGAGCCCTGCGTGGGACCCTGGGACAAAGTTTTTTTTTACCCCAAAAAGTTTGTCGTTCAAAATGATGGGATACGTGTTGGTCGATTTTACCACTTAACCAACCGTATCCGAACAAATGACTCGGTTCAAACTATTCTGCCAGGTAATTCTTTTTTTTTTAGTTCTTACATTATAAAATATGTTGTAACTCACGATAATCCGCCCGGTGGCACGTATAACTTTGGGATTCATCTAGTTATAGCATTTCAAATGCAAACACAATTGTCTCGTTCGGATCTCAGCGGAGCCACTGCGTGACCCTTCCTTGTTAGCTATTTTTAAGATCTAAGATGCTCGGATTTTGCAATATTTTGGGAAATGATAGTGTGACTAATTCTGAGCAATAAAGTTTATATGAATATAGGTCCTAATCATAACGGTTTGAGAGCTCCAGGTTGTGAAGCATTTTAACTATGTTGCAAATTGTTCACCCTGTACTTATTTTACAGAGGTAACACATAGCGGATTCGAAACGTGATGGAATGACCTTTCCAACGGTATGCAGGATGTGGCACTGTTGTCTACGGAAGAAAAGCTACTGGGGGAAATTATAGAGAGTTAACACATTCGAGTCGGAGGCCATCTTTGCGTGGTTTCTCCGTCAGGACGGCGGTTTTACCATGTTTTTTGGAATTTTGTAAAAAATCTGTTACAAAGAATACAATTAAAAAATCTTTCATTTCTGAGCATATACACTTAGGACTATTTAATAAACAAATCTCAAATCATTTGTTCATTTCTATATATTTTTATGTATTTGTTATAAATGAGTCTTTTTGCAATTACAAAAAAAGTCCGAAGAACAATACAATTGAATACTGAGGTACATATAAACCTTTACAAGCAGCTAAACCATTGATAATGTAATACAAGGACCTTACAGTGATTGGATATTATGAAATTGCAAAATATTAGTTTACACTAAGAATTTAGTGCAAGGCTGATTTGTGCTGCAAATCAATCAAACCCATAAAACCAAGATATAGAAGTTATGTATGTTGATGACGTCGAATCTCTATATACCCTATTGTGTGTTGATAAGGTCCATTCTGTATATAAAATTTACAGTTTTCCTTATAACAAACAAATAATTCGCCTTGCACTAAAATATTGCGTTCATTGCATTTACAAATACAAGGACAATTATTTATCTGGAGTATACTTATTTTTATTCTATTAGTAATCAATCAAAACCTACACAACCTATATAAATCTGGAGGTTGAAAAGTTTTCATGTAGAGTTTTTTTTAAGGCATTTATGTAGAGTTTTAGTAATTGGCCTTGCACTTGATTGCTACACGCATTACATGCACAAAATTGGCTGCTTATAAACTGATGTCATTTTACTTTTCATATCAGGTTCTCTGATGGTATTTGTTGAAATAATCTGGCATGCATAGAGCTACACAACATTGAGCACACTCCCAGCTTGTTTCTTTTCGTACCCTTTTACCTGTGGACACTTTGCCTTTATCTGCATAGACTTTACATTCGCGGTAAATATATTTCTCCCCAAAGCTCCAGAATATATTTTTCTAGATACGCCACTAACTATCTAGAGAAAATGCTATAAACAGCCAGATGCACGAAACTCACCTATCAATGCCTGTAAACTTGAAACATTGGTACGATAAAATATCCACGCGGTACGTGAAAATATCCACGACTTCTATAAAAATAACATTTCTAATTCAATCCCCCCAATGTTTTTTCTAAATACGCCACTGTCTATCCGTGTAGATAGCTCCATATTTGAACACACCATCGCAGCATATTGTGGAATATTACAAAGACAGACTTTTGTCCCTATGCCAAAACATTATTGTTCCAATTATTGCCGAGTAAATAAAAAAGAACTTAACTCGCATATGAGTATCGTCCACGTAATCCGGGTCGCTGTCCGAGTCATCGATTTCAGATCCAGAATACAAATACAGCTGATATAGTATATTTCGTATCCCTTCTTCGCCCAAATTGTCCATTATGAATGAAAAGAAACTACTAAACTACAAGAGCAATCATTCACAGCTGCTTCGGTTGAAGCACAATTGACAAATTCGCGCGGAAACAATCTCTCAATCTGGACTGGTCGCACTGCTCGATCTTTTTACAAGTACTTGAGGCATCAAAAAGTATAACTGAGAAGCCGAAACCCACCTACCGACATGCGTTTGCCATTCAAAGTAACGAAACTTTTAGCCCGCCGGGTAGGCGGGCTCCGTCCACTGAACAAAAAAATATAGCCCGCCTACGTGGCGGGCTCCGTCTCGAATGTGTTAAGGTTATGTAAAGAAATTGGATGGCAACACTGATTCTAAAATATCTCTCAATAAGTTCTCTTACAAATATACCTCTGCTACACATTGCATATCATTTAAAGACAATTCCATCTATTTTCAAACCCCTATATACTATCTCTGTAGAATAAGTCCAGGGTGAGCAATATGTAATACAAATAAAAAAAACGATTCACACACCTGTAGCTCTCAAACCATTGAAATTAGGACTTATGTTCCTATGCAGTTCTTGCTTAGGATCACCCACACTACCATTTCCCAAAATATTGCCTCTACCTCCTTGGACACCCTCTATATATAGGGGCTGTAATTTTCATGCATACAAAAAAATTAAGGGAAGATAGCTGATGTTAAACCAAAAAAAAGTCCTCTGTGACTTTTGTCAAAAGTCCATAGTTTCCGAGATATAGGGTGCGGAAAGCATGGGAGAATGACCTTTAGAGATCTATATCTTCACTATCCTAAACGATAGAGCAAAGGCAGTATGGTCAATTCAAAGATATCGAATGTGCTCTATACAAAAATGCTTAAGCTGCAATCGTGAAACATATGCGCAAGTTATTCCCCCTAAGGAAGTGGGGAATCCTCGTCTATTCTCTTGAGGAAGAGAGGTCTACATTAGCGTGGTTCGAAGACTAGAAAAACCGCAAAAAGTTATTCGTTGTCGGGAATGTGATATCTTCAACGAATTCAACTTGGCGCGGGAATATTATAATTAGCTATGTAGGGTTACATAACTGCAACATCAATGAGGTAAAAACATACGCTTTAGTTATAATAATGAGAGAGGGAGGTGAACTCGAAGTGAATAACAGCAGCACAGTGTGTATATACATGCAATAGGAATTGGCATGGGAACATAAATGAAAAGAGGGTGCAGTGACCAAAACATAGGAAATATAAGAAACTACTAAAAAGAACATACACATGAGAAAAAGTGCATACTATTCAGTATTCAGGTTGGTAAGCAGAGGTGTGCAACTTGGAATTGTGGGCCGATCACAGAACACTAAATGGCGTTGCGTGCCTCACTATAGGTATATCACTTTTACGACAATTGAATAGTATATTATTAAATGATGGAACATTTTCATCGTAATTTCCATCACAATAACACAAAACAACTGTTACACTGGCAATCAAAATACTCTATTTACTTAGTAAAGAAGAGCAGAATAATGTATTTAAAACTTTGTCGGTACATCTCGCATTACTTATACCGAGGGAAATTTCTTCCAACTACCTGCGCTTGCCAAGAGCTTGTCGTCAGAGCTTCACCACGTTAATCGCTGTGTGATCGAAGGAAAATTTCCAGTTCACTCTTAACAAGTTTTGTAAATAAGAAAAAAAAATATAATGATTATTGTTTTCAATAACAGACCAGCGGGCCGGAAGACAGAAATAGGCGGGCCGCATGTGGCCCGCGGGCCGCCTGTTTCACGCGGCTGTTGTGCAGATGAACCAAAATAACTTTAAACTGTGTTTGATGTAACCAATGATATAGAAAATAAGCTTTCTTTCTTCATATGCAGAGAGAGAAATCGTCCAGGCACCACAAACCCAGAAGATAGTGGCACCGAAATACCAATTGATTCCTTTCGAAGAAAAAAAAAACATTAATATCAGATCACATTAATTTGCTTGGAATGTAGTCATAGGTTGTATTGAAAAAATATTGCTGGGAAAGGCAAAGGAACTAACGAAATTGTGAATAATAATAATAATAATAATAATAATAATAAAATAATAATAATAATAATAATAATAATAATAATAATAATAATAATAATAATAATAATAATATCCTTCACTCTTTTCACAAATGACGCTGGCTTTACGAGAGATGGTGTCTTAAACCTTTACAATCGAAATTTCTGTGCCGAGGAAAATCTGCATCAAATTGTCGTAGGTCACCACCACAAAAAATTAGCCTAAACGTGTGGGCAGGCATAATCGAAAACCGACTTTTAGGGTCATATTTCTTCCCAGGGCGTTTAACTGGTGAGCCGCATTATAAATTTCTACAGCATGAACTTCCATAACTTCTAGAGGATGTATCTCTGGAAGTAAGACGTTCCACGTGGTTCATGCACAATGGAGCTTCTCCTCATTTTCAGAAGCAAATTAGCGAACATCTTGATGTGCAATTTCCAAACAGATGGATACGAAGGGGTAGTCGATATACATGTCCTGCTCGTTCTCCCGATTTAAATTCATTGGATTTTTGTTTGTGGGGACATGTTAAGGAAGTAGTTTACGGAAGAGAAACTCATGATATAGACGATCTGTAACGACCTATCCAGGCTACTTTCCAGTTGATTCGTGATACACATGAAATACTCAATAATGTTCGTCAGTCATTGTGTCGTTGTGTCGTTGTGCCCATGCGTGTGAGAGAGTTGGTGAAGGACACATTGAGAGCATACTACTAGTACACAGGAATGACTAAGGCGGGTACTGGAAATATGGAACAGTTATTTTGTAAATAGAGCCTGCTTATGGTGTGTACAATTCAGCTATAGTCCATCCTTTTTCATTCGTTTATTTTGCCACATACAGGATACACATTTATTTTCATTTTCGAATTTTTTATGGTGTTCATGTGCATTTTCTTTAAGTAGTTTCTCATATTTCCTATGCGTTTGATTACTCCACTCTCTTTTTGTTCATGTTCCCACGCCAATTCCTATTTCAGGTATACGTACACTGTGCTGCTGCTATTCACCACGAATAGCCCGCTTCTCTCATTTATGGTAACTGCAGTATATCTTTTTACCTGTTGCTGATGTTGCAATTATGCAATCCGACAGAGCTAATTACAAATTTCCCGTGCCATGTTGAATTCTTTGAAGATATCACATTGCCGAAACGAATTACTGTTTGCTGCTTTTATAGTGTTTGAACCACGCTAATGTAGACCTCTCTTTCTCAAGAGAAATGATGAGGATTCTCTACTTCCATTGGGGAACCCCTTTCGTAAGGGTTTCACGGTTACGGGTTAAGCATTTTTGTATAGAGCACATTCGATGTCTTTGACTTAACGATACTGCATTTGCTCTGTTGCTTAGGATAGGGAAGATATAGATATCTAAAGTTCATTTTCTCACGCTTTCGGTAAATTATATCTCCGAAAGTATGGAGTTTTAGGCAAAGTTGCAGAGGACTTTTTTTTCTTTGTTTGACATCAGCTATCTACACTTACGAGGGAACCTATCCAAGTGTAATTCTGAGTCAAGCCGAGACCATGGCCGTCGGGTACCTTGTTCCAATCGAACATAACACGAAAAGGGATATATAATCGATCACAACCGTTGCGGAGATATAGGCGTCAAAATTTAGAAATCGAGCTCGATACAATACATTACAATGTTAGATTCCGGGTCAGATTTTTTGGGAACGGTCGGGCAAGGAAACATAGCGAATTCATATGAAATTTGTGTGGGGAGCCCATCACCTATTGAATGAAAAATCTATGTCCCTGGGGCACTCGCAGGGTCCCAGGTGGGGTCCAACTCAAAATTTGCAAATGGAACCGGTGTCAAATAGCAAATTGTATGAAACCTAATGTTAAATAAAAGAAGGTAGAACAAATCTCAATTCTCTACGATATCCCTGTGCAAAGTGGCACCTTGTCAAAATGTCAATACATCCTAATCCGAAAATCTAAGGCCCGCTTTTAAATCCGTTAAATTGCGAAAATAACAAGACAGAAAAACACGTTAAAAAGTGCAAGGTATTGAAGTAAAACAAATTCTCGCAGTCTCACACAGAGTCGCACAACGGACTTTATCCAAGTATAAGTGTGACTTCTAATAACCAATGGGCCGTAGAATAATCATGGCTATTGGATTTCGTGTCCTAGAGGAGAAAGGATACATTGTTAATCGCAACCGTCGTGAAGGTGAGAAGGTCCAAATGCAAGGGAATACGCTTCGCACATCGGGACCCCAAATTCACAGATTGCACCATGAAATTTCTATCGGGGATTCGCTGAACGAGAAACATGATGGTAAAGACGAAAAGGAGTGACCTTGAAACTGTTAGGCAACTTGGAGAGGAGTGGAGTTGGGGAAAACTGGAATAGTGGTGCAGAAATAAAATATATCGGTGGGTGCTTTTGAGAGAGAAACTCTGCAGCGATTTGCTTTACTTGAATATCTTGCGCTTTTGAACGTGTTTTTCTGTTTTGTTATTGTCGCAACTTTACAGATTTAGAAGCGTGGCCATGGATTTTCTGATTGACATTTTGGGGGCCGCGGTGGCTCAGTTGTAGAGTGTTCACCTCTGGGGCTTGGGGTCCTGGGTTCGATCCCAGCCGCCGCCAAGTGACTTCGTGGTGGACAAACACCGTGTGCGTGGGTTTCCTCATGGTTCTCCCATTTCCTCCCACTTTCTTCTATCCACCATTTCATTCATTACTCATCATCACGGTCTCCTTTAGCCTAACAGCCATATCTGTGGGACGTAAAACTGAAACATTTCATTTCATTTTTTCTAAATTTTCACACTTATATCTTCGCAACGGTTGCTGTTTAGTGTTATGTTCCTTCGGGACAAGGTATCCAACGGCCATAGTCTCGATTCGAAGTCAGAGTTACACTTGGATAGGTTCCCTAGTTAGATTTTTTGTATGCATTAGTAGGACAACCTGTATATATATATATATATATATATATATATATATATATATATGTATATATAACCTCTAATTTATTGCATATACACTTATAATATTTACAACTCTCACAAGCTATATTCCAAGTGCATAGTTAAGATTAAAAAACATATAATCGGGATTCTTAGAAAGCGCTCTTCAAGAAATGGCCCATAAACGTTCGGCATTCCTGCGTATTTACGTAGTTTTCCTAATTCGTTTACTAGTCTCCTTTACTAGTTTTCTTAGTAATATTCTTCTTTCCCTAGTAAAATTCAATTAAAATTATTAGTAAACGGTTGTATAATGAACAATATTATTGTTACCAGTAAAAAAACTGCAAGTTCTATGAAACATCCACTACTCTATTCTTCATTTAAATATTATGTTTTTAAAATAAATGGTTCACGTGTGTATTATTGCAGAAAATATTATTAAGTAATTTTATTAATTAATATAAACCAAGTTCGTTGTGGTAGCAGCGAGGCGAGCGTAAATATTATTACAAATAACATTTATGAACAGTAAAATATTAAAGAAATTATTTTACCACTAACTAATTTAAATGTTTCATATTTTTAACAAGTTATTGATACTGAATGTTCAAAGATGATAATGAAATTATGAATGCAAAATATTTTTACTCTAATATATCGGTGGGTGCTTTTGAGAGAGAAACTCTGCAGCGATTTGCTTTACTTGAATATCTTGCGCTTTTGAACGTGTTTTTCTGTTTTGTTATTGTCGCAACTTTACAGATTTAGAAGCGTGGCCATGGATTTTCTGATTGACATTTTGGGGGCCGCGGTTGCTCAGTTGTAGAGTGTTCACCTCTGGGGCTTGGGGTCCTGGGTTCGATCCCAGCCGCCGCCAAGTGACTTCGTGGTGGACAAACACCGTGTGCGTGGGTTTCCTCATGGTTCTCCCTTTTCCTCCCACTTTCTTCTATCCACCATTTCATTCATTACTCATCATCACGGTCTCCTTTAGCCTAACAGCCATATCTGTGGGACGTAAAACTGAAACATTTCATTTCATTTTTTCTAAATTTTCACACTTATATCTTCGCAACGGTTGCGGTTTAGTGTTATGTTCCTTCGGGACAAGGTATCCAACGGCCATAGTCTCGATTCGAAGTCAGAGTTACACTTGGATAGGTTCCCTAGTTAGATTTTTTGTATGCATTAGTAGGACAACCTGTATATATATATATATATATATATATATATATATATATATATATATATATATATATATATATATATATAACCTCTAATTTATTACATATACACTTATAATATTTACAACTCTCACAAGCTATATTCCAAGTGCATAGTTAAGATTTAAAAAAATATAATCGGGATTCTTAGAAAGCGCTCTTCAAGAAATGGCCCATAAACGTTCGGCATTCCTGCGTATTTACGTAGTTTTCCTAATTCGTTTACTAGTCTCCTTTACTAGTTTTCTTTGTAATATTCTTCTTTCGCTAGTAAAATTCAATTAAAATTATTAGTAAACGGTTGTATAATGAACAATATTATTGTTACCAGTAAAAAAAACTGCAAGTTCTATGAAACATCCACTACTCTATTCTTCATTTAAATATTATGTTTTTAAAATAAATGGTTCACGTGTGTATTATTGCAGAAAATATTATTAAGTAATTTTATTAATTAATATAAACCAAGTTCGTTGTGGTAGCAGCGAGGCGAGCGTAAATATTATTACATATAACATTTATGAACAGTAAAATATTAAAGAAATTATTTTACCACTAACTAATTTAAATGTTTCCTATTTTTAACAAGTTATTGATACTGAATGTTCAAAGATGATAATGAAATTATGAATGCAAAATATTTTTACTCTAATTGTGAAAGTTGTATAACTTGTAACGACCTAATTAGATCTGCTTCCAGAACAGTTTCATATTACGGTTTTAAATATTAGTTTATTTAACAGATTAACTTGAATCAATATTTCTAACAAAACGTTTAATGATACATCCTATATGCGAGAAAAATCTTTAAATTCATCAAATGAAATGACGTATTTTATGTATATTATTATTTTCTGATTGCTAGACTACGTAAATATTTATTGAATCAGTATATCACAAGCTTTTCAAGGATCTACCTAATGCATTCACATGAAGCAGTAATAGTTTTGCATTGTAATAAATAGGTGCAGTCGCTTCAGTATCTTGAGAAAACTATCAACTACTCGTTTGAGGAGAGATTTTATGGTTCATGGAACCAATATTACAGTGTCGTTTCACCAGACTTTAGACTCCAATTTAGACCATTATCAGCTGGTGTATTGGTCGGTATGACCAGCCAATGATATGATGCGATATATTTTCATGTATTAAGTGTGAATTCATTTTGCTTGACATATTAGATAGGGCATTACAGCAAAATCTTAGTGGAAAGGTACATATCACATTATAGTATTAACAGGTCATCACGTAAGTTGCAACTTTACTCGTGGACAAGTCACTAAAACATCACTGACTAAATGAAAAAAATATAACTTTTCTCTCCACTAGCTAAGCAGTAAGTGTGTTTGATGAATCGAAGAAGGTAGGATTACGTAATACCTTTAAGTAGGATAGTGATTTTTGTATGGTACAATTTATGTATATTGAAAATTTTAATATAATGCCAGAAGCAATCAGGGAACTTTAATAGTGTATTTGATATTTGCTTTTAACTATTTTTTTATACTTGAATTATTTATCGTGTATTGTATATTAATTCGTAGAAGAAGATACAAAAGTTGTTTATCTGATCGTTTCTAAAATATACAAAAGTACAATTTAGTAAATATTAAAACGATGCTTTAATTAGGATAGTACCAAATGAGTGGAAAGACGTACTCTACATGTGTGAAGTGGTGTAAACGCCTTTTGAATCCTTAGACTCCAAAAACTTAAGTAGAAGGCCGGTAATTGTTAAATAATTAATCCTGTCACTTATAAAATTATTTCATGGATGTGTTTGTCGCAAGTTTCTTAAGTTCCAATCGACACATTTAGGCTATGTTGATTATTGAGCTGAAGAACTTTGGCATTGAGTAATATTCTTCATTCTACACTAAAAATATTGTTTTATGCTTGGCGTTATGTATTACGTAATTCAAAAGTTCATAGGAAAATCATACTTATATGCTATAATTTTGTTGTCTTGAATAATCATCATCAATCTTTATTATCATTGTGATAACGATTTTAGACGTGACGGTAGTTTTAGTGTTAGATTGTTTTTGGACATTCCAAGTCATCAAAATATATTGCCAACTAGTTTTTGGTTTCAGGTCTATATGCATTGCATATCCTCTTGTTGATCATCAGGATGAAACTCGACTCGTGGATTGCATACCCGCCACATAAGGAAGAAAGAATTGAAATGCTAATGTAGTTGCTGGATCTAGGTGTCCTGTTATGGGTTACAATACTTCAGTGCATCACAAATCTGACTCATTATTTTCACTAGTAAATTCAAGCATAAAGATCTTACTTCTGGAAAGGTAAATTCTACTTGTTTATGGTTTATCATCTATTCTTCTAAAAGTTAAATATCAACTATGATATATTGTTTCCAAAACAAAATTCTTTACAAGACATCAAAATGAATATTCTCAATAGTCGCAAGATGGTTGTGAATCTTCGCATTATATATTTATGAAATAAAATTATATTTCATTATAACGGATAGTGTGGTTGATCATAAGTGGAACAAAATATGCAATTATTTCAACCAAATGTTATAATTATTTAAAAATATTTTTACCTAGGTAATTTGAACCAAAATTTGGAAAGGAATCTTCATTTGTTATTGACATTTGTGCCGATTGTAACCTATTCCAGAAACAATCTTTTAAAAGAAAAGAAAAATAAATACAAATAATAAAATGACATAATTTGTCCAAAAACTATCCTAAGCAAGCCACGGGGAACAATATCAAGCTTGTGGCTCAAGGGGCAAAAATTACCTAAGATTACTCTCTTAATTTTTTTCTTTTATATGTATGAATGATTGCTTATTAAAAATTAAGGTGAATAATATTGTAATAATTTGAAATCATGTAATATTTTTAGGGGGAAGTACTTTAAAATTAATCATGACATTGTTCTAGATTATAGGCATGTGTCTGAATCAGAATTTACAAAAAACACTAAATTAACGTTTTAGGGAATATAACTTTCTGTAGTATGTGATTTTAGGTTAGACTAATTGTGAACAAAAGAAGCAAGAAACGTCTCTCTTACAAAGAGTAGATGAAAAATGTAAATGTTCACTACTTTAAACTTTTCCTTAGATTTTTAGTTTGTGAAAAGACCAAAAAATAAAGCATTTTTATGTACACTCATGTCCAAAATTATTGTCGCATATCTATAAATATGTTTTTTCTAGGAATATAATTTGATAACAAATTCGCCCGGTATTTCTTATAGTGTTCGTATGTGCATAATCGGCAAAGACATGTACTGTATGTGGCAAATTGCATGTCAAAAGAGCAGTAAATAACAACAATAAAACGAAAATAAAATGTTCTTTTCCATTTAGCAACATTTTATTTCACTCATTATAATTTTCGTATTTATAATTCTTTTCCTATGAAATTTACCACAAATATACATTTCCCGATTATACACATAGTACCAGTATTAAAAGTACCCTACAAAATCATTATCAAGTTATATTCTTACAAGAAGATAGTTATAGAGATGCAACAATAATTTTTGACATAATTGTACATGCACACACATTCACACACACACACACACACACACACAAACACACATATATGTATATATATATATATATATGTAGATAGATATAAGGGTAATCAAGAGTGATCTTACTATACATTCTCTGATACTATTCAAACATTTGCAACTGAGGCAGTTGTGTTTAAAAATTCGGAGAAGTAACGTAGTAATTAATATTAATACAATACAGAATGTAGTTTAATATTTCTAATTAACACTGAAGTTCCTTAAGATAAAGATTAACGAGGAATTCATGTCACATGCACTTACAACAAGAAATATGTATATGTTCAAAAGAGCATGTTTATTAAACAAACCGAATTTCTAAATGTGGTATAATAAATTCTAGTATCACCAACTTTGAACACACTTATCTTCAGATATAAATACAAGATAAGCCTCATACTTGAGTTTCATGAGTAGATAGGAAATCCAATTTTCTTCTAGGCAAGTACATTGCGCTGAGATTTATTACTATTAAAATTTAGCTTTGCTTTTCGGTGGAGAATATCCAAATTAAATAATGTATTATCTTATAATTTTGCACTTGATATACATATAGTCTCGATAATCATAATATAACTTATTTTGTAATTAAGAAAACGAAGACATCATATGCATCGAGATAAGCAACAGTTTATTCGTGCTTTATCACATCGAACATAGTTTCATGTGTTCGTCACATTTTATCTTACCATCTCTGTGACGCACGTGACTGTCAGAACAATAACTAAACAAAGGTTGAAAGACTCAGAGAAAGATCAATTCAGGAATCATTTTCGTGAAGAATGATTTGAAGAATATAATGAATTTGTTCAACTACGTTTGTTTCAAGGTTTAGGTTCAAAGATTTCATATTTACTGGTCAATATATTGTAAGGCAAGCTACCTAAAATTCCACTAGACCTCTCTCTTGAGGTGGCTCAATCAAATTCCATATGCAACACATCATGAGTGTGAAATTATACATATTCTTTGAGAAAAGATTTAGGATTAAAGTGTAGGGTTGAGCATGGAACATAAGTTTTTTGGTGTGTTGGATGTAACTTTGGACAATCTGACTTTTAAATGAACACACTTTTGGCACATTATAAATATAGAAGCAATAAAAGGGAGAGCAAATGTTTCAGCAACTTTTGTAGATTACATTATTAGGTTGAAAATTGTTTATAACACGCATTGAACCTTGCAACAGGAGGTGGGCTAATCAAAGAGAACTTACTGGCGTCGAAGATCGTAAGTAATTAATGGAGAAACTTGCTCATCTTATTCTACTATCAGAGGTACATAAAATCTGTTATAATGGTAATCAACATATTTAATTACTGACGAAAAGAAGAAAAACCTATTTATTTACCAATTTAATTGGAAACTTGACCTTTTGTATTCTGGACAGCTCTCTCAATGTTTGCTGCTACACTAAATGCTCTAATACGGAGAATATTTTCAAGGTATGTACCAGATATCCGAAAAAAAACAGTTCACATTAAGAGATTAATTAAGAAATTCACGTAAGAAATACACTGTTGAACATGGTCTTTCCTTTGTGACGGTACGTCGGAACGATCTCATTTCATAGCTTAGATATTCCTTGGTTTCCTTCTTTTCCACCAGGCGTAGGCCGAGACGATACATCCTAGAAGGCGAGGATCCGTTCTTTCCATAATCCTAGACCCACTTAAAAGGTCTGAAAAGGTCAAGTGATGAAAATCGAATTGAAGCCTTCGAAATGTGGGTGTGGAGAAGAATGGAAAGAATTAGTTGGGTCGAGCGGAAAACGAATGAGAGAGTGTTAGAAATGGTGGGTGAGAAAAGAACACTTTTAGATATTATTAGGAAGAGGAAGAGAAACTGGTTGGGACATTGCCTAAGAAGAGATTGTATCATGAGGGACGTCCTAGAGGGTATGGTGGCGGGAAAGAGAGGGAGGGCGCGAAGGAGACTACAATTAATGGATGATATTAAAACAGAAAGATCATACGCGAAGACGAAAAGGTTAGCGGAGGACCGTGGAGCATGGAAGCTTCTCAGCTGCGGCAAGTGACCTGCCAATAAAGGCAGAATACTTATGATGATGATGATGACCTGAAAGGTCGATGTGACGCCGTAATTCGGGGTTCGACCCTATGTTGAGTCATTCCGTGGCATAAACACACACATAAAAACTTAGTCAAACCAACGACAGCCTGCAGATGTATCACCACCAAAGGAAGTCTCCAGTCAACTCTGAGCGACCACAGTGACGATCACATTTGTCTCGGATCAGCATGAGGAACTACTACTTGCTTTCGAAGTAAAGGGCACCATAATTACCTGACATACTATGCTTTCCTGCTGCGTGCGTTGCGAAATTTTGTGAAATCCCGGAGCGTAGCATACTGGCAAATGGTGTGTGTCTCCTCGAAAACAACGCACGCGTTCACTCCCCGAACTCTGGCTAGACAGATGCCAAACTCTGGGTGTGAAATCCGTCATAGTTCGCGTTGTCTCTTGACCGCACACCATTTTCATAGCACCTCTGGGATATTGCCACACTGTTTTCGGAGGTGCATTAATGGATTTTGTGCGTATTATACGTTTAGAAAATATAGTTTAAAACACTATGTTATTGTTACTTTATTGAGTTTTAATATTTTTGTTATTTGTGATATACTACATTAATTGCTCCTTAAATGAACTATACACAAATCATCATAATATAGTTAATATATAAAACAGAAGAAAATGGAAGTTAGAAAATTGGTTATTTTTCAAAAGGTCAAGTTACTTGTACTGTAGTTTTATTATTTGTTATGTGATAAACGATCAATTTAATTTTTGTTTCCAGGGTGACAGTGGAGGTCCTGTAATGTTCACGAACGACAAACACTTGGTAGAACTAGGAGGTAATCTAATATTAATTTTCTTTTATAACTTCATGCTTATATTGTTAGATATGAATTGACAACCGGATTTTTACATATATAAAATTAACATTAAATTTAAATGTAATATACGTGTTTGCAATTTGATGTCGATATTCACACAATCTGCTCGGGAAGTACATGAGAACTACAACAAAGTCAAAACGTATTAGTTTACAAGTACTTGCAATGCACCATCTCAATGCTCAATTCTGGCGATCTTTCCTCTACGCTTGTGGCACTTGTCCCACAAATCTAGGAAATGTTTAACGTTAAGACGCCAAATCCACTCCGTCATGTAACCTCCTTGAAAGACCAAGCTGTTTTGCAAAGAAATGCAATATTCACAGAGTTCTTTCAAACTTGGTTCTCTATAACATAATTCGTTTGGGGACTTGAAACCGAAACCGAAAGGATAACGAAAATAGATTTTAAATATACACTATATATAATTTATTCCTATTGGAGCGCGTGTATTTTGATTGAAAGAGGCAGGAATTCTAAATGCCTAGGTTTGTGTCTGGTTCTTATTTCCTCATTTCCCTCGTTATTGGAACATTTTCCCGAACCTGCACATCTCAAAAACCCAAAGATGGTTTCAAAATCTGATAAATATACCACGTTGAAGGAAACAAGAAATTAGTTCTGAAAATTTTAACTAATGAAAATAAACGTTCTTGATGCACGGATTTCTTTGCGCAATAAAGGAAGACAATTCCACCTAATCCCATATTGATATGAATATGTTTCAATGGGTTTTGAATTAGCGAACAATAATAGGAATCTTTCTACTAGCAAATAACTCAAATAACATAGATTTTAACCCTAAAAATCCAAGGTAGGTGCAACGGGAACAATCAGTTACATTTTTGTGTTTAGATTTTTTGTATTTCGCATATCTTCATGGTTTTCTGTGCATACTATATTTGCACTTTTCTGGTTCTTTCGCCTGATTTTCAATGTTAGATCTGTTTTTGACATTTATACAAGGCTATGAGTAGAAGATAGTAATTTAACATTAAAACCCAAGGTGAACCATTGGACCCTTACATATTAACCGATGATTGTCATTGTGAATATCACTATCTAGGTGTTGGCAACATTGGAGTTACAGAGAGTTGGCAACTTTGGCTGCAATGGGAGTTAGAAACAATAAGATCGTCACCTGTAAATCGTTTCCCGTTGCTTTTCCTTTTGTATTACATTTCGCTCCACTGACAGTGAAGTTGTTGACAGAATTTAGTTTTTTGTTGCACAATGGCGAGAAATTGCATTCGTTCAAAAGGATTTCCTGAATTGTTAGACGAAGTTAGTGAAGAGGACATGGACTTTGTAGATTTAATTGTGGAAGACGAGAGCTATGTTCCTAATGATACTGAAAGTGATCACGTAAGTGTGACTTCAGGAGAGAGTAGGAGTTTTGAATCGGATGAAGCTGTAAATAATATACCAGAAACGAGTGATGTTCACCGAAGTAAAACTCTAGAATGGAATAAAACTTGTTCTAATTCTAGTAGAACTAAATGTTGCACATTGTGAAATCAAAATTGAACAAAGTTGTGCTACCCCCGTTAATGGGGTAAAGACTAAAGAAGATAGTTTCCAATTGTTTGTCGGCACAGACATCATCTAGAAAAGTATTTAGCACACAAACGAGAAGGCTACTTTAGTAGTGGGTGATAAGGCAAGTATAAGGAAACCATGTGACTCACAAAAAATCTTTGCTTTTATAGATTAGCTGATAACAGCTGTATAATTGAAATGGAATAACTTAGATCTAAGTATTTTTTTTGAATTGAGAACTTGGACCTCCACTCTTGCGATCAACAATGAATAAAAATAGATTTCAATTACTTTCAACAATTCTGCTATTTAATGACAAACGTAGTAAGAGTTAGAGAAGGAAGAACGATAAATTGGCCTCAATTAGGGATGTGTGGGAAGAAGTCAATAAATCCCTTGAAAAGCATTATTTGCCTGGAGTCAATATTACTGTTGATGAACAATTGGTTCCATTTCGCGGACAATGCCCGTTCAGAATGTATATCCCATCTAAACCGGACAAATATGGCATGAAAGGATGGTGGGCTTGTAATTAGGCAACCTCATACCCTCTCAAGGACATTCAGTACTTGGGAGAAGTAAACAAGAAAAAGGCTGAACCAGGACTAGGAGCAGGGGTAGCTACTGAGTTGATAGAACCTTATTATAAAAATCATAGAAATATGATTTGTGATAACTATTTCACTGTTTTCAATTTGGTGAAAGACATCTTAAAAATGGAGTGACAATGGTGGGAACGGTTAGAGAAAACAGAACATCTGTATCGAAAGAATTCCTACCAGATAGGAAGAAAGAGGAGAATTTTTCACTGTTTGCTTTTTATGAAGATTTTAGTCTTGTTTCCTATATTCCAAAACAGGGAAAGCGTCTTTTATTACTATCTTTCATGCATCATGACGACAGTATGGTACTATAATGAAACGGAAGGCGGTGTGGACACATTGGATCAAATGTTACATGAATATTCCTGCAATAGAAAAACCAACTGTTGGCCTCATGCATTTCTTAAAAACCTAAATGATGTTGTTAGTTTTGCAGCATACGTTTTATGTATGAATCTCAATCCTGATTGGGAACAATCCAATCTAAACAGAAGGCGATTCAAGCTTTTGTTAGAATTGGGTCGAAATTTAGCTCTTCTTCATCTGAAGAAAAGAAGTCAGTTTGGGCTTCGAAAGCAAATTCAAGATATGCAAACAAGATTTTTGGTTAAACGCAAAGTAATTAGCATGGACTGCCATAAAAATGTTTCTTGTGTCGAACGAAGAAAGCACGCAAAAAGAAGTAACAATGCGAAGTATGCAAGAAGAAAGTGTGTAACGAACATCTGTGGTAAAGCGTCTGTGAGTTCGTGGTAAATTAATTATTAGCTTGTGTGATTTTCTGCGTAAATTTATAACTCGTTGTCAAGAAATCAACATATTATATTGTCAAACTGCGAAATTATATTTTGAAATCCACGCAGAAACATTTTTATTACTAAAATGAATTTATAAGAAGGACTACTAAAGATAAAATTTCTCATGTACGACTTTCTTAATTATACCTTGTGTAGCGCAAATTTCGTTTGAAACGAAAAGAGTTTCACACTTAGCATATGATTGCTTTCTATTTTATGCCCTTCTAAACAAACTTAAGAAGTGTAAAGATAATACGATTTATAGTCTGTGAAGGCTGTAATATCGCTCCAAATAATACAAATAAGATAAAATACTTATACTTGTTATAATACATGTCTCAGATGGTACAACACTCATTCATACCTTTTAGTGTAAACTAAAATTATCGTAAACGAAACTAACCTAACCTAACCTAATTATTGTAGCGCACTAATATTCTATACGAAAATCCTTTAAAATAAGTTAATATCATGTATTGATAAGTATGTGTCCAAAGATCCACCTTCAGCACTTCTGTCTGTAAAATACCTTGGTGTTTCTAGGGTTAAATATGACAAAGGAACATCATTTACATCAATATTAAGTACATATGGTTCTTGGACTCCTAAATATAGAAACCTTTATCGCTAATTTTATCAAGTTACCGAGATTATAATATCATGTATTCTTCATGTCTGGTGATAACAATGTAAAATGGTTCTTCATCTTACTTGCTGGTGCCCTTCAAATAGCATTTGTGCCGTAAATATAAACAATACTTCTTGAAAGTACATACGAATTATACAAAACCGTTGTATAATGGATACCGAAATATGGGACTTCATTAACTTCATCACAATTAGAGAAAGAATCCTGGAATATTAAACATTTCATATACAATAGTTACCTTACTTTTTGAATAGCCTTCATATATATAAATATTACAATTCACAAAAGAATATATTATTTTCATTTTATCTGAATATCATTCTTATATTTATTCAATAATCAATTTTTTTTAATTCTATAAAATTATCGATGAGAAATACATATTCAAAATGTGGTAACTTTGTTGGTAATTTTTAGGTCCTAGATAGATTCTTTAATTCAATGCCATTTATACTCGTTAGAGTAATGAAGTTGGTGTGAGTTAAAATACAACGTAACATATTTCATTTAGTCGGGCATATTTAACATAAATTAGATAGACAATATTTGTATTGATGCATTGATATGAGTGCAAAGAATGTGAAAGAAGCATAAATTACAATGAAATCATACAGGGTTTGTCCGGGAAATAATAGGAATGATTTTATTCCGCCATGACTGTACTTCGGAGCGTGCGCGCACCGACTGGATCCAGTAGATGGCGACTGGTCAGTTGTCTCCGAGCACACGGAGAGTCAGGACAGGCTTTTTCGCGCGACGTGTTTCTGTGAGTGTTGCAAGCCGAAAATGCAGCGTTCGTTAGAGCAGTGGTACGCGATTAAATTCTGTGTTAAACTCGGTAAATTTGCGACAGAGACGTTTGATATGATCAAGCAGGCTTTCACAGATGATGCTTTAGCAAGAAGTAGTGTGTTTCGGTGGCACAAGGCCTTTTCGGAGGGCTGAGAAGAGGTCGTCGATGAAGACCGTGCTGGAAGACCTTCGACTTCGACAAACACCGACAATGTGACTCGTGTGCGCGAAACTTTGAACTCAGACCGTCGACTAAGTATTCGTTTAATTGCCCAGATGTTAAATTTACCAAAACCTGTGGTTCATGAAATTGTGACCGAGCATTTGAACATGCGCAAGGTGTGAACGAAGATTGTCCCAAAAGTGCTCACTGACGACCAGAAATTGCGGTGAGTGGAATTGTGCCAAGAAAATTTGAACATGTGTGAAAGTAACCCCCAATTTTTGAATAACGTAATCACTGGTGACGAATCATGGATCTTTGAGTATGATCCGGAGACAAAGAGGCAATCTTCCGAGTGGCACACGCCGGCGTCTCCTCGCCCAAAAAAGGGAAGAATGAGCAAATACAAAGTGAAAACGATGCTCATTGTCTTTTTTGACATCAAAGGCATCGTCCATAATGAATTTGTTACTCCTGGACAAACCGTCAACGCCACGTTTTACGTGGAAGTGCTCAAGAGACTCAAACGAATGGTCTATCGGGTCCGACCAGACATTGGAGCCGACTGTAAGCTGCACCACGACAACGCCCCGGCTCACACCGCCTTTCTTGTGAACAGCTACCTGACCAAGGCCGGCATCCCAACGCTTCCGCAGCCGCCCTAAAGCCCAGATGTAAGCCCCCGGACTTCTCTCAGTTTCCTCGTCTGAACCGCCCGATGAAAGGAAAGCATTTTGAGACGACAGAGGGGATTCAAGCAGCTTGCACCGCGGCTCTCAAGGCTATTCCGGAGAATGACTTCCGTGACGCCCTCAATGCTTGGAAATCGCGCTGGCAGCGCTGCATCGACGCAGAAGGAGCCTATTTTGAAAGTTTTTAAAGAATTGTAACGATTGGCTCAATATTTTTTAAATCGACTCAGTCCTATTACTTTCCGGACAAACCCTGTAAGAACGTGAAACAAAACAAAACTAATTAATATTACAGAAAGAATAATCACACTATATTATTTGTTGCTATCATTTAAAGGATTTCAAGCATTGACATTTAAGTTTAAATCCCTGTTTTTATATTCTTGCGAATAAATTGCTAACGTGACTTTAACCCATTCCACGTCAACCACATTTAGGTTAAGTTGGCATTGTCAAAAGTTTCGATTAGGTAGCATTGATTGGCACAAACTTGAGTAAAGTCCTGTATGTTATTTTCTTCACCCATTCTTTGGTTTATATTTCGAAAATTTCTGCCACGTATGTAATTACTACGAAATCTGTGAGTTCGTGATTAATTAGCTTGATTATTTCGTAGTCTAGTCGTAGAAGCTGTGCGATTATTATTGCTGTTTCTTCTGAAATTAGGTTAAAATTGCCATTACGAGAAAATCTAATATTACGTCTCGTGTTGTGATTACAGTCTTCTCTAACATTGATATTTCGAACAGGATTATAGTTAGCTTGATTTCTGTTATTAGTACCTTGCAATCTAGTCTAACTTTCATAGTTTTGAACTATTATTATTAAGAGATTAAAATTAATATATTGCGAAGAGATTAATATTTGCTGCAGCCTAAACGTTAATAATATTCTTATTTATCCAATAATACGTGATTCCTGCTGATATGAATTGATCTGTTTCCAGTCATAATACACAGAGATTACGAAATCTGTAAGGCTTCTGTCCACTTTAGGATCAAAACGTCAATTTTTAATTTGGACATCCCGGTCTGCTAACATTAAATCATTTGCAAAATTTTGCTAACAGCGCATTTTTAAAATCCGAATAACTACTCAGACTACCTCTGATTGCTTTGTACCATACCGAACAAGGTCGTAACAAAATATGTGGTAAGATTTTGTGAAACTTAACCTTGTTTTTTCCAATTAGTTCACACTCTTCCTCAAATTTCTCTAAAAATGTAATCGCTGGGATGTCCTCTGATCTGCCGCTGAATTTAATTAATGATCTTATTTCACTGAATTCACGGAACTATTATTAGTACTAAAATACCTTAGATGTCGAAGTTTTACGTGTGTATGATTCCTGCGGCATGGTCTTTGTCTTCGCCTTTCTTCGTCTTCAATATTTGATATGATATCTTCCCTTTCTGAGTAGACTTCTGATGAGTTGTTGCCTTCCTCACAGGGTCTTGACTCATTTCTACTATGTTCTTCATACACAACGTGGAGGGTAGGATCAGGATTACACTGACCGTACTGACTTTG